>NC_088203.1:77917705-78239243 GCF_037126465.1 Ornithodoros turicata | reverse complement strand
AGTACAAGTATCTGCTGACACAATCTTCTTTTACAGTGTACAAATCTGACAGGTTTAATATGTACAAGCTAAATCTGGAAGGTATTTCTCTCCCACGTACGCACCCATTCCATACATGTACAATAGAATTCGGAACTAGATGCTCACTAGGTCTTGGGCCCACAGACCCACAGGATGAAACACCTGATGAAGTTCAGTACTAAGAATGAATGAGGATAAGGAGCAACAAAAAGTTTAACAACCCACACAATCAAACTAGAGTAAGTTTTTGGCCGGTCCAACAGTCCGACTTGAGAACAAACAGACTAAACACAACCTCCCAGTTACATTCTGTTCTGTTATATTTGCACATCTTTGAACAATGTCAGAAAACCAGTTAAGTTTGTAACATCTCTCTTGCATATTCCCCCCCCCCCACACACACACAATAAATAAATAAATAAAAATCTGGTCCTTTACTGTTCTAAAGCTATGTAATATGGCCCATGCTCCTGATAGGTTTGTGTCTGTATAGGACTTCACAGACTTCATGCACTTATCATTACGTTTTGTGCAATATAGAATGGTACCGATTATGGTCATCATCAAATCAGTTCCCTATGGAGATCCAAATTAAATGTTGAGAGAGAAACGAATTTTCTAAGGAGTTTAAATAACATGGCTTCGGAAGTGAACACTGCTCTACCTGTCCAGGGCGAGGCTCTGGCACCTTCGAGCTGATGACAGGTAGCCAGTTAGAGTTGATGTCTTCCTGGCCCTTGAAGCTGCCTTCAAACACTCGCTGTATGTCTTCCAGGCGGAATGCGCACACTGCAGAACCACTGATGCTGTTGCTGCAAGGTAACAGTGCTGACATGTGAGCAATATATTATCCATCACTAGGCTCTTGTGTTTTCGGGTATTATGTTTTTAAAAAATCAGGGGCTCAAAATCGCGTCTTATCTCAGGAGCTGTAAAGCAGGGTAATATCTGGCTATGCGGTTACATACCAGGTGGAAAATAAATAAACTGTGCATCTCGCATTTCAGACAAACAGTGAGGTGCCTAGAGGCTGTGCTCATTGCACGTTGCTTGGCGTTCTCCAGTGCCTTATTGGTGCCCGACTTTGCACTTTGGAAAGTTCATTTTGGGGGATTTGGGGGTTTTAAACCAAATGACGACGAAGTACATTGGGGAGTAAAAGTGGGTTTTACTGGGTTTAACCCTAAAAAAGAAGGTTCTAATTATAACGTAGATTTAGGATCACATCAACAAAATATTGTGCAGGACTAGCACATTACTACACTAGCATTAGCAGCGGTAGCATAGGGACCAATATTCATGGCTGAACAGAAGATAGTATCACACTATAAGCAGAATGGCATCACATGCATTGGTATTCCCAAGATGCAAAGAACAGGTGTTAACCTGTGTTCCCTGTGGCTGAAATTTCAAAGCTAGTAACATACTAAAGCAACAGAACATCCCTTTTAATTTGCAGGAAGGCTGAGCCTTCGCTGAAGCATTGCCCACTATGTGAATCTCTGTATATTAATTCCCTCTGTACATATTAATCACCTTCCTCGACTAAGTAAGTAGTAGTGTCGTGATTCTTTCCCAACTACTGCTACAAATGGGTCATTTATTTCCTGCTTTAATAGATACAGTGTGAGCATTCATACCAGTAACTGCATACACTCAAACTTCTTTAGAGCAAACGCCTTTATCACGAAAATACCACTACAACGAATTTTCTTCGCGGTCCCGTCACAGCCCCATAGGACATGACGGACAACCTCTTTGACGAAGTGACCTTTACTACGAATTTCTTTCGCGGTCTCCTGAGTTTCGTTGTAAAGGAGTTTGACTGTACAACCAACTTCTTCATGGGAACAGTGTTAGTGATACATCCCGCAAAGACTGTCGCACAAAAGGACGAGAGCTGCGTAACGGTGCACATCGGACATTCATTTTTCTTCTCGGACACTTAGAAGAAACTACTTCTAGGACCAGTTTGGGAATGAACGACACTGATGTTGCTCTGTTCATGCATTAAAATTTACTTCATTTGAGTGAACACGTCTCTGACAACGAGGAACCAACAAACTCTACATAACCATAATGAGCACACGGGCAGAAACAATGATGTCCCAGAATTAAGAGCTGCCCATTCCTCATTCCTAGAGCTGTTGGAACCGATCTGACAATAATTACCACGTTATCAGAGACGATGGTCTCGCTTACAGAGCTCGTGATTCCCACTTAATTTCAAAACAAAAACTTGAGTGCCTTTTGAGGGTGAGGGTGTTTTAAGAGTTAGCCGACACTTTGCCTGGAATGGGACATACAGTTTATGCATGGGGACTATGCAACTGTGATCCATTCACCAATGTGACTGAGTACTCCTGAATGTAACAGATCATAGAATGGAAAGCTACTGAATATGACAGAAGGCATGGTTCACTTCTCGCCCACATGGTTTCCACTACTAATTACTATTGCGATCGGCGCTAATTAGAGTCACTAAGTAAGCTTCGATGCAGAGTACCGACAGTGAGGACCAAGGGGGAGCAGGAGCGCCATCTTGTTTCCGTACCACACCGGTACCATCCCCATTTGAGGATCAAAGACGGCTAAAATAATGCTCGCTGTGGGATAGAGAAGCGCGTACGATTGGTGCGCGATAATCCATGTATTGTCAACCAGGGCGTCCTGAGGATGTTAAGGTGAGCTCAAGGCCGTCAACCTTGATTAGCTGTTTGCAAGAGAAAGGAACATTTTACCCGCACACGATAGGTGGCATCGTGCGCTCTGAGGTGCGTTTGCGTGTGGCCACCGCGCCGCGGAAACAAGATGGCGCATGCTCGCTCTTGGAACTCAGTGTCGATACTCTGAAGTGAAGCTTATTTAGTGCTAACTTTTGCGGTTTTGAAACAACATACCAGACAGACACCAGAAAAGCATCATTTGTACTGCAGCTCCATGCGAATCAGAAAAGGATGGAAAATCAGGGGTTTTCAGGGACGGTTGAAAATTCGAGGGCTTTCAAGGACCAGTGGGAACCATGGGTGCTGCAGTGACGGAAGACAATGTACATATCCATCACAACTACACCAGATTTACCATAGACTTTTTGTGCTGTTCCTAAGTTGGACATAGGCATAAGCCTCAGAAATTTTTTTATACTTTACACATGCATTGCTCACACCACACATCATGTCATGTATCCTCAAGTTTTTTGTGAGACGATAGAAAAACATGTAAACTTACTGTGGAGTTGTGAAGACACTATAGATGATTTTGGCATCCCGGCCGTTGTAGGTCCCTTCAATAATAGGAGTGGTTGATTCTGGAAAATAAGTTACTACGTCACAACAAGAACCGTTAGAATTCCAATACTACACACTCTGCTTTCTTTCTTTGATTCTTTTATTTTTATTGAGGCGCCTACCAACAGTGGGAGTCTAACAGGTGTGATGCACCAATCATACACAACAGTACGGTAACAGAGGTAAAGATAGAAGCCTGCACATATCAGCAACACATCACACAAAACATAGCAAAAACGGATGTTTGGACTCGTAAGACATAAGCGGAAAGACCAGGAACCCATAGAGCAATGCAAAAACAAACAAAATAACTATATAAAACAATGAAAGGATGGTTGAGAGATGGTTTTTGAGGCTGTGTGTGTGTTGTCTGTTTTCGTGTTACTAGTCTCGGGGTTATCATTATGCATAACTATATGAAAAGTCCTTACGACAGGCTAAGGTGCCAATATCAATATCGGCAGCCGCAAAAAAGTGTTATGAACAGCCTGTATAAGGAATATAAGAGAAAGCTCAAGCACAGTGCGGGAAAATGGTAAGGGCGATTACAGTTCATGCAGGCTGCACGCTGCTCTTCTGGATTAGAATGTCTGGATTAGAAGATGCTCTACTATTCTAGAATACGAATGGTAGAGACTACTGTGAATGTACCTATCATAATAAATTATATAACTAATTTATTTTGTCATTGCGTGGATGTGTGTCACCGTGCGATACTTATGTTGCATTAGTATTGGTGCAAGAAGATACATACCACCATGTTATTTGTTGTCACTCATTCCTAATAGAGATGTGTGAGTATTCGAAATTTAGAATATGAAACGAATATCTGATGCTATTCGAATGCTATTCGCAACCTATTTTCAATATTCAAAATTTTAGAAAATTTTTCGAATAGTGAACGAGTTTAGTTTTTTGAAGTGAGCTATCGCCATTCTGCAAGTCGGCTTCACTTCATTACATCTAAGAGTTAGGTGACACCCACTTCACATTACTGCCATTGCTCTTTTGGTGTGCGGCTCAATTCTGCAAGTCGGCTTGACCTCGTTACACTTGTGCGTTAGGTGAACCGCTTACACTTAGGTGAACGCTTTACACTGTTCACAATTTTCTGTCACTAAACCCTATGAATTTTGTGAGCTCATGGTCAACACTGTACTCTGTACATTGCAAGTTCCAGTAAATGAGCTCCCAACTTTCAGAGTTATGTTCAGTAACAGGTGGAAATATGTGCAGTTTCTAAAAAAAGTACGGGAAATTCACAATGTAAACATAGAAATTAGGAGATGCACACAAAGTAAGCTGCATGGGACATGTTGACTAACTCTCAATGCAGTTCATCCCACTAATGCAGTCTACAATACATAACACAGAGGGACCCTTCTCTCACAATATGTTATGTTGGGTGAAAAGGCTCACATGTTTGGTGCAGAACATCATTTAATGAGCACAACACACACAAAAAAAAAAAATTTCACAATGAAGTATTCAAAATTATTCAAGTTGGGCCTTTTCTGATTATTCAAATTCGATTCGCCAGCTGAAGAAATTATTCAGATTCGGTTCGAAGATTCGATACAGGTTCGAAGATCGAAGATTTGATTCGCAGTGTAAGCGAAATATTCGTAAACTATTTGCCCAGCTTAAATTCCTAATGCCAGATGTCACATCCTTCGTTGACTACTTTAACAAACAAGGTTTATGTTGGAGAGGATGTGATATGCACAAGTTTGTTTGTCGGTATCACTACATAGGTCGGTACACTAAGCACGCAACAGCTGAAAGGTAGTTCATGTAGATATGGGCTTACTTTGTGGTGGGTAGTAATGGATGTTAAAGCTAGACACTCACGTATTTCGTTGAAGTAGAATGGGATATCTCCACCCATAGAGCAATTCAAGCGTGCTTTCAGGAACGAAGTCCAGCGCTGTTGGAACTTGTGTGGACCTCCTTTATCGTTTGTGCACACTCGAGCAACCCGAGAATAGATAGTCTACAGGTAAATACAGACTATCATCAGAAAAGGGACAGTGGCCATTACTGCCGCAGTCACATTTCACAAGTAAACATTAAGGCTGATTCATATATATATAAAAAGTGGTGTACCTTCCCACAGTTTATGTACTCCACTGCTGCCTCCCTGAAGAAGAAGTACACGTAGTCTTCGTAGTGGATGGAACTTACAAAATTGGGAGCTGTTACACCGAAAAAGGAACATTGAGGTCACATGAAAAGCAAACACAGACTAGGAAAGGTTTAGGAAAAAGCTTCAGCGAACTTGCCATTTAAGTGTTTGAGATCAAATGGCTCAGTTCGCAGGGGTTTCCTGTAGATGAACGGATCGGCCCCGGAAAACTGGCCCACGGTGGCAACGTACAGGTCCCCGTCTGCAAAAAAGCAAACGAGAATTCACTGTGAAGTTGGGCGTCGTCTTCCTATTATCTACATGCAGAGCTATGTGCCTTGGGTACACTAATAAGACATGAATTTGCATGGACAAACACAACCACAGCAACAGCATTTTGTGAAATGGCAAACAAAAGTGAGGTATGCACAATCATAAGGGAAAGCATGAGCGTGCGTTACTTGGTCCACTCTTAATTGTGCTACCAATCGATCTGCCTGTATTGTACATCCGTGTCCATAATTTACATTCTTAATAAAAGACATTTGGTTTTCTTTCCGGATGGACAATGTTTGAGAAAGCGTTAAGCTCGAATGAATCAAGATGAGGGACAAATAAAAAAGCCAAATGCATAACAACAGGAAGTCATAAAACACGAAGAGTTAAATACCTGTCCTTTGTGAGAGAGGCCCTGTATCCAAAGCAGCACAGAAATCAGCAAGAAAGCACTATGGGTTACTACAGAGGTTCCAACTAAAGCCACAAGACAATTCTAGCACAGCTACCAGAGTACATGCTGACGGGACAGCTGCCTAGACGCAGGCTCAAGATACTGCCACAGAGCACAAGGAGCTGCATGTACCACCATCCTCACTTTCGACAGCAATGCTGCCTACAAAACTCCCATATGGTGTTCTGTAAATGAAATACTATTACCTCAAGCCTGTCAAGCAATGGAGTGCTCGCTATTACAGTATTTCAGAAGTCAAATTAAATTACGTTGACGTTACAGTTGACGTGTGTATGCAGGGAAGAAAGAAACTGTTTTTACAAAAAGTGGCATAGTAACTCGCTTCAGTACATATTGCAATTAAAATGCAGGGTACCTTTTATACAGGGTGTCCGGTGAGAAAGTGCCAATAAATTTCTAAAAATAGGTTTTACTTCAGAAAATTATGAAACTACTTGGAATACACACACCGAGACTTTTGCTTCAGATTGAGGCTGTTTATATTTGTGTCACACATTAATTAAGCTAATTTTGCTAATTGAACTCGAAAATTAGCCGATCAAAGGTAACATTTTTCTTGATGAATTTCGAAGCCAATTGCCATAGCACACTATTCCAATCAAAATCACAGGGTTTTTTTTTTTTTTTCAGAAGATTTCTAGAAAAATTTGACAGCAGTAAACCGTCACTTTGTAAGGCGTACTCGATAAAACTTGCGTTTGTGCAAATGCTGGCTCTGCCTCCATCGTGACAAAGTGGAAACAGCCACATCGAATCGAGGGCATTACTGCGGTAACCACTGTTATCAGTGGCAGGGGGGGTCTGACGGCATGCACGGTGATAAGGGCAGAATGTGTGATTATGTCTTTGTTCACATAGGAGGGAGGGTATTTGAATGGAACGAAAAGTTCCGCTAACATAAATGTCAGCAAGTGCGCCTCACACAGGGACAGTTTTGCGGCTGTCAAATTTTTGTAAAAATCTTCTGATAAAAAAAAAAATACAATAGTGATTTCGATTGGAGTAATGTGCTATGGCCATTGGCCTCCGAGTTCATCAAGAAAAACGTTACCTCTGCTTGGCTAATTTTCGAGCTCAATTAGCAAAATTAGCTTAATTAATGTGTGACGCGAATGCAAACGGCCTGAGTCTGTGGCAAAAGTCTGTGTGTGTGTCTGTGTGTATTCTAGTAGTTTCATAATTTTCTGCAGTAAAACCTATTCCTAGAAATTTAATGACATTTTCTCACCCGCCACCCTGTATACATTGTGCTGGAGTGTTTGAGCCAGCCTTTTATTACAACTTGCATTGTCATTGTTCTGCCTGAAGTCCTATATTGCACCCCCACTTCTTTTTCTCTGCTTTCTTGGTGCGATATTCCTATGTTACTATCCGCTCTTAGGACCAAAACAAAACGTACAAGGTGAGAATACGGGCACAATCAAGAAAGGGCACTCCCCCAGGGGCATTAAAGTGTGTGTCGGTCAAGCAGGACCGCCACGGCCTAGTGAACACAGCTCAAACTGCCACCTCCCCTCCTGGTCCAAGAAGATTGACAAGCCTTCTTCCCGAACTTCTATCTAACGTCCTGCTGTGGCCAGCCAAGCACATCGTAACAGGGTTCGGCCCAAGGGATACGCTGAAGTGCACAGAAAGATGTCTACTTTCACCTTTGCACCCTGACAAAACTAAGGTACAGTTGAAAGAAAGGAAAAGAAGCAGTGGATGAGATAAAAGCTTTTCCTTTTTCACAACTATCCTGATTTAAGGGAATCCTTGTAATCTGTTAGGAAATGTATTGATTTAGTAATTGATTGGTTGATTTGGCTTCTCTAGAATCTTAACTATTGAGCTTGTCCAGCAATGCAACAATCCACTCATGTCTGTTGGTACCAATATTCTTATTCTTGAATGAAGCATCACAACTGAACATGAAGACCTTGCAATGATTTCTTTTAAGAGTGGTATTGTAGAGCTAAGGAATATCAAGTGCGTAGTTTTGTGTTCACTTGATGCTGAGCAATTGCTTTTTGACATAATTTACGTATTTCCGATAGTTTATGATGTTTTGGTGCTACAGTTTGGTGTACCGTTAAATTAATCAAGTTAATCAATTTTTTAATCTGACTTATTACTAAGTTAGTTCATTCAATTACAGTAAAACCTCCAAAGTTGTACACCTCCCTACCTCGAACAACTCCCCATGTCGGACAAGATTTCATTGCACCCGCAGGCTCCCATTGAAACTACATGGGGATGAATTTCTCCTTGTCGGACACCCCCCTATCCCGGAAGTAGGACAGGGTTGTCCCTGCGAAGTCGGACAAAACCCTGGCCAAATTACCTCAATCTCAGCCCATCTTTCCACCAAAAAGACCCAAAATGAGCCAGTGCCCTTGACTTTCGCCTGTTTTTTCCCCTATGCTGGGCTCAGTATTTTGTTTTTTTTAGTTTTTAGAGTCCAAGAACGGGTGTTGTCAGTCTACATTGTAACTATTCTTTGTGTGAGCACTTGTCTTCGGTTTGTCTAGAGCCTTTGAACGCGCACTGCACCAAGACAATGGAAAGTGGGCTGACGCTTCAGAGACAAATTATTGAGCTTAATTCCAAGTGAGCTTTAATTATCAAGCAATCAGCACGCTGCTCGAAAAGCTCCAAAGGTAATGCCATTGAGTGGAATCTGCACGGAATTGAATCTACCAAAATCAGTAATAATTGTACCTCTGTATGCAATAAGGGGATAAGTCGACTTATCCCCTTTTTACTATTTTTGCTGCAATGACATCTACATACAAGTATGTACCTGCCAAAGAAAATTTAGGACCACATTGCAATTTATAGGCCTGCCACAGGAGGTTAAGAAATGGGAAATGCATGTGTGTCAATGGACAATCAGATCAAGCCTCTTTTCTCGGTTTGGGATTTTTCAACTTATCCCCTTATTGCATACAGAGGATCAATTATCGGTGAAGAGTGGGTAGAGAGGTACCAGGTACCACTAATGACCATGAATTGAAGAAGGGGGACACTTCTGGCAACACGGCCGTAATCTTTTCCATTTTTTGTTTCCCTCGTATATCCTGTAACTCATACACCCCTCTAAGTAGGACACACTTCGGCTGCACCGCTGGTGTCCAACATAGGGAGGTTTCACTGTAATTAAACAATATTAATTAACTAAATTAAACTAAAAGTTTCCAAAGTAAAGCCTATGCCCAAAGCCTTGCAGATCCCTCTAAAATTGAGAAGCCCCAATGTCTTGTTATTCTTTCCTTTTTTGTGTGTGTTCTTTTGTTTTTGCTTGTATGTGTATACCATAATTCCATGTTACAAAAAAAAATTTTTAAAAAGTCATATGAAACAGAATTGAATTTATCTCCAAAATGCAGCTCCTTGTGCTCTTGTACCGAAGTCTGTTATTTGGAAGATACTTTTAAGGCAAAACACAGGAAAAGAGGCATACCAGCAAATGTAGATGTGCTGTTGTGGTTGGGATCAAACGGGCACAGCCCTTCTCCTGGCTTCTCTTCTTTCATTACGTAATCCCCATCCTGCAAAGTAAGCAAAAAGTGCAGATTTATTTGATTAAAAGCACTGTAACGCACATATCAATGAAGTTGTTGCTTGATGTCTACTGGCAGCACAGAAAAAAAAAGCACAGTAAAGAGCACTAACAAAGAAAAGTTTAACACAGAGGGTATATGCGTTAACAAATTTTTTTCCCCTTCTGTCCCCAAACTGTCATTGAATGAACGCACCCTTTTGGCTCAAGTAAACAAGCTCAGACAGACATAGTACGCAGGGGCAGATCTGGGGGTGGGGTGCAGATGTCCTGATGCCCCCCCCCGCCTCTCAAGTTTTGTCGTTACATCGAGTTTCAATTGACCTTAGGTAGTGCAGCACGATGCCGTCCTAGGCAGGACCTCCATCAGAAAAATCCTGAATCCGTCCTGATCCGCTGATAGTATGTATAAGTTCAACTGACACAGCCTCCAATAAAGAAACATAGGATGTATGATGCATATGACATACAGGGTGTTTCACCTAACATAAAGCTCTATTTAAAAAGCTACTTGTGAACTTCTGCGACGCCTTACAGGCATTTTGTATAGGTTTCAGTCACGAGCTTTGAATTTTCTGGATTGGAAAGATTGTTCACTTCAGACCGAGGGGCTAGTGGGTGGGTTTTTCTGTCAACACACAATGTCCAGCAGTTTGCTAGCTCATAATCCCCTGACCCTTTAAATACTTAGCCAATGATGAAGACGATGCCCAGCAGTCTCTATTCAAAATACTGCAAACATATTTTTATTCATGATGTATTAATTTTTGGTGAATTTCGCGACCACTAAAGCAACAAAATTGTACTTCCAAACACAGCTTGACGTTTATCCAGGGAAAGAAAACAGCCCTGGAATCGCGAAATTAGATACTTGCAAATAACTTCGCAAATGACTGAATGCGCGATTTGTGAAAACTAATAGATTGCAAATCAAAATATGTTTACAGCATCTGCGGCTCCTAATCAGGGGGTTTTACTTAAATCTACCTTCACTGGATCGCTGGACTTTCCCGTTCCTGTAGCTCGTGTACGGTATAAGGTAGTTTTAAAAATAAACTAATAAACTGTGCTAAAAATGGTAGCCAAACAACAGAGAGTAACCAAATCTGTTAAACATGCACATGTACTGCTTATGAGATACTTACCGGAGAAACTGTATAATCCCTGCAAAGTGGCTTGTAGGAATTTGTGCCACACACAAGGACAACATTGTCTGACTTCTTGGCAAGAACTCTGATGTAGTTTTGGCAAACCTCCTGTTGTTCAGCATGGCCAAAAATGGAGAAGTAAAAGAGAGGCAGTGCTATTACATCATAATTGGATTGGAATGACTAGCCTTCACAACTAGTCGATATCATGGATCAACCTATATTTGTCAGACGCTTATCCCATCTTTCATAATCACTACACTCCATAATCAGTCGTTTATCTTTCCGCTGTCAAGATTGTGGTCATTACTGCTTGTGGTGTTCGTAGGGTTGCCACCAGGCCGGTATTATACCGGCACTGCCGGTTATTTGCTCGTCCTGCCGGTTATCAGTAGAAAGGTGATACCGGCAGCCTTTTGCCGGTATTTGTGGCTGAAGACCTTTCATAGGGCCTTTTACGGGGTTTTTCTTTCAACAATCCACTACAGCTTGAATAAATCTGGAGCACAGACCCAACTCCGTAGTCACCAGTCGCTTTCTTAGATAGTCATTATTATTATAATTGTTGTCTTGAGTGAGTACGCTTGTCCTTTCTTTCTCTCTCTCTGTATACTCTCCACCCCTCGTCCACCTTCCCTTTCCTGCAAACATTTCCTCCTTTCCCTCTATTTCACCTCCTCTTCCTCAGCCGGTATTTTTCGCTACGAAAGGTGGCAACCCTAGGCGGTCGCAATAATTGTTGTAAATTTGTTTTCTGTATGTACAATTCTTTTGTAATTGCTTGTTCTGTATGTACTGCCTTCCTTATCCCACCCCCCATTTAATGCGTTTTGGGCTCTTGGGGTATTTTGAATAGATAAATAAATAAATAATGTATAACATGCAATCATCGAGATGGATCAGCAATTTGATTCAGATTCAGGCAGACCTTTCCCCTTGGTGTCTCTGATTTTCTCAGATATTTTTGTGTTATAAACCCAACTGTATCATGAACATTGGCATAGGTCTCCCATTCCAAAACGGATATGCTCGCTTGATATAAAATTAAGAGTGTAAAGAGAAGGAACAGTAGTTTCACTCAGATGCAATTTTTTGCCACTCTGATGCACTCTATTGTCACGCAGGTAACGGTGCCGAAGATAGGGTATTGGTTAAGCTCTCTTTTCATGTTCATCTTATTGTGCTGTTACGAAAATGAGTGGCACAAATAAGGAGAGAAATACTACCACGCAAAATTGAAAACAACGCGTTTTTCAGGGTTCTTTATTTTACAAAAGGTTCCACTCATCAAAAAAAAAAAAGAAATCTCATGAAGCCTTATGGCCTATAGCATCGTTAATACACGAGAAAAGGTTGAAGTGACAGCTGTTACACGAGCAGGAATAGGTCGCTTCAAAGTGGCAAAAGAATTGCATCAGAGAGAAACCACTGCTCTTTCTCCTTGCACTCTTAATTGTATATGTCGTGAACCACTCTGTTTCGAAATGTGGAACTAATGCTAATGTTCATCGCACAGGTTAGGTTATCACATAAAAAATAATCGAGAAAATGGGATACAAAAAGGGGACCTGAACCTCTGAATGAGATATAAGAAAAGAAGAATAAAAATGCATGTCAAAGTCATGTGCAAAGGCCACACAAGGAAGCTCGGTAGAAAATTAGATCTTGCTGAGCCTTACCTTTGATTTTCCTTTTAAATTGCACATCATTATGTCATGGTCTTGCGAAAACCATTCCAATTTCTGAAGGACAAACAATGGTGAATAATTAATGTCTTAAACCTACGAATATTAACCAAGTACAGAAATAATTGCTCACAATGTTAAGAAAGTTTAAGACAATACTCGCTGTGACGAAATACAAGTGCTGTTCTCACCTTTCGCAACTCTAGTGTAGAAAGGCTGATATTGTACACCATGTTTCTGGAAGGAGGAGAGTGAAACAGCAGTCTTTAATTCAGGGCACAATGACAAGAAAGCAATGAACACATTAATGTGCAGGGAAGGGAGCATCACTATACGAGGAAGAGTCAAATGAAGATTAAAATATTTCTAATCTCATAACTGACTGAACATTAAAGGTAAAGAACAAACAGTGGATGTGAAAGACATTCAAAGGATGAATCTGGGATGGCTGCAAGGGCGTAGGGGCAGCACATAGGACGAGCACCTCCACGTTGCAACACAGCACCTGTACTCTGCGTACTCGTATGTCCAGATAATTTCGAAGTCACTGCTGGACCAAGGTGATTCTTGAGGAATCTCTGTATGTTGTGCAGATGTCTGCACATTGATGTCTGTACACATATCTGTGTATGTCATACTTATGACAGTCTTCCCCTTGCACCTACAGTGCTCCAAATTTACCCTTCGTTCATCACAAAAGAGAGTTCACACAGCTTTTCCCACAAATGGTTGTGTGCAGATTTATTTATTTTTTTCTTTATTTTGGTGATGAAATATGGTATCCTTCTTATTTGCTTGATTTCTCACTTTTCACGTGATGGGAGACGAACCCACATTTCATTTTCAGATTTTCGACTTCAGCAACAATTCTTACAAGAAAGTCACTGTCGTCCGCTTCAACACACCTTCTGGCAGCCGCCATCGCTTTGCTTCTTTTGGTTGTGTCAGTCGCATTGCAGATGTTTTATGAAACTGGTGAATATCATGTGTGACACTGTGTGCTGGTCCACGACTGACCACGAGAAGCATGTGTATTATTTCTTCATTTCCTTATTGTTTTTTTCTGCTATGCGGCATCGTTCATAATGCCTTCAGCTACAGCCTCTGGTGTCACTGCTCAACATGCATGGCCTAGTCAAGAAGATTCTGTTACAAAGCTGACATGCTCTTGCTGCAGAAAGGAGACAGCATCTAAATTTTAATGAGACGAGACTTTCATGCAGAAGTCTGCACTTCTTCAGGTCTAACATCAATTTGTAGTAGGAAACATGCATCACCATGCGAAATTTTTAGTTCTTGACGGAGTTCATTAGTTCATTGGGCTCATTCATTGGCCTCTGCACTGTTCACCATCACATTCCATTCCTGCATCCTACTGCCACCTGATGGCCACTCTTCAAACCATGACTGTTACCGACGTACAGGGCAATCGTGAAGTGTATTGGATTTTTATTGCACTTTTAAGGTTTTCATTTGACTCTCTCTCTCTCATGCTATAGTGCATCATTATAGCGTACTGTCACCAACACATTAGAGGGTTTTCATGCAATTTAGTAGCTTGAGACTCAGAAGCCAAACACAATCCAGTAGGAAACTTTCAGTGCACATGCCACTGAATATTATGTGTAAGCTACTCACCTTGCACCCACAAGCAAATTCTCCCCATCTTGTTCCAGGAGTTTGAAGTGGTCGCTTTGTGTCTGGTTACCTCGGAATTTATGAACCAAGTCAGGAGCTGCAAAAAGCAAGAAAGGGTAAAAGTGTTACCTGTGGTAAGATCACAAAAGCACACTAGATACAATGTCACTTTCCACTCAATGCTATAGTACCTAAATAATGAAACACACGGGGCCAAACCCTGTCATCACCTGTTTATTTTCCTGTGTACACTGTAGAATGTGCACTTGCTTTGACATGAGCTCTCTGTATAGCCATCATCATTTAGATTGGAACAATACTTAATTGAAGGACAGATGTACTTTGTGAGGACAGGAAGGAACAAAAACAGTTATGCCTCATTCGACTCTCTAGACACAGAAAAGAAAAATTGAATAATTAGAGCATGGTTGTAGCCAGGGGGGGAGTGGTTTGAGAGTTCACACACCCCAAGATCGTACCTTTGGTAGTGTACTTGGGAGAAGGACACATCTCCTCCACATGTTAAGTCCCCATAACCCCCCCCCCCCCCTCAAGAAAAAAAAAAAATTTGCTCGCTACCATGACGATTGATAGGCACCTGAAAATGATGAAGTCCAGGATGATGAACGTGCCTCTTGCTTCAATAATTACTTGGACCAAGTGGAGGTCACCAAGTTAGTGTTGCAGATAGTTAAGGTGTGGAGAATTATGAAAAATGGGTAAAAAAGGTAGCAGTTTTTATTTACCATCTCAAAGTACAACTATATGGAATTCAATTGGTCTTGTTGCTTTTCTGTAGCTATATTCCTAATCGACACAAGGCACATCCCATAAACAGCCTTCATACATAGAGAGCAGCAGATAATAATGTTTGATGGATACCCAGTACATACATGGAATCAACTGCATTGCGCAGCGAAATGCCACGTTCACGGCTGAAAGACTGTTGTATGTCAGCCCATATCCCACATCCCATGCAAACAGCATTATGCTACAGCACTAACCAACCACTCCAATCTCACTCTGTCCTTGATGCACTCCTCAAGAAACATGTAGGAACCCTTGCACAACACGGTTCTTAAACGGCCCACAGGTTAATGCAAATTAATTCAGGAAACACCCAAGATGCATCTCATAACTTGTTTACTTCCGCCCTGTCAAGACCCACACGACCATATGACTGCCATCAAAAACATGTCGCGCGGAAATTACAAAAATATGCCATCCCGCTGGCAATTCGACCTTGGCTCGGTATACCTTGGCAGAGCGCGAAATCCTCGCGGCGATTTTCACACCTTTCCAGTGGCTTCCGTTTCGATCAGTCATCCTACACGTGCAATTTACGCCTCAGTATCGGTGGTATCTCGTTTACCGTCACCTCGCTACGCGTCACGTTCTGCAAGGCTACACCGCCATTATCGCGAAACGAAACTCGGAATTGTTTATTTCGGTCCACTTAGGACAGAAAGCGCGTGTCTGGTATCGATATTTATTATGCATCAATGGCGAACGCAGTTCGAGTGCATAAAAGAGCGCTTGCATTCAAGTTCCTCCCGACGGGAAATGAGGACTAATTGCAGCCGTCGAGGGCGATGCAGACGAGCACCGCAGACTCTACAACTTTTGAAACCCATGATGATCTCTTTCGTTTGTTTGTTTTCTTTTCTTTTTTAAAGACTGAAACTAAAAACGAGAAAACTGTGAGACGATCAAAACTCTCGACTGCGCCTGTACTTTTACGGAAAAGGCACTGCTCCGGAAGCAAAATGCTTTATTTCTTTTTTTATTCTCCGGAATCATTCCAGTCTAGCGTAACATTAATGCACTTCTCCTGTGTTATACTTTCTTGCTGTAGACACCACCACACTACCTCCCTACAGAGAGATATACTAGCTCGTGGAAGACATTCATCTGAGGCACCACTACAAGCGCCCGTTAAAGGTGCCTCACGGCTACTGAGTAGTTCACGTTCTCCTACACTTCCCCACTTTACTCAGACTTTGCCTCCAGCGGGATACGCATCCCAAAACACATTTTCCTTATACCTTTCCCCGGTATATGGACGCATATTTTCCAGCACCACGTAAACATTTTTTCGCAGAACGGCGCGTTCCCCTGCAGAAGGCATATATCGGCCAGAATCGAAATAACCGTTTCGCTCTCCTTGTACGAAGTCTCCGCGTGGCCAATGCTGTGCATGTTTCCCTCCGCGCCTACCTGGAGAGCATTACGATAGCAAAATGAGAAATACGAACACGGTCCCTACGGCCAGGGGAAAAGAGGCACGGAAAAGTAAGAAGGGAGATGTACGTGCGCAGTGGAAGATTCCGAAGGAAAGGGTGCCTCATCGATTGCAGGCTCTTTCTTTTTGGTTATGAAGCAGCAGTGCAGCCTGTACAGCTCTCAACTCGAATGCACACGACTCTGTGGTCTTGACAGTTCTGATTCATTCCGCGCGCGTCCAGCATATTATCGCTCGATAGCAGACTTCAAACGCGATCACTGAATCACGACATCTTACGGGTGCCATGAAGCAGTACAACTGGGTCATTCCAGGCCAAATTATCCAAAGGTCGTGCTCGACACCCCTCGGTTTTGCTTCCAATAATTATCATGGACTCCTTATTGCAAATAAAGCTATTTTCCCGAGTTTTACTGGACAATGTTTAACCGTTGTCGATTTAGGCGGGGTCAAATTTCGTCAGAATCGCGAAAACCATGCTACGAAAAAAGTTACCTACTGAGCAGGTTGTTGCGTCTAGGTGGACTTTAGTGACATAGAATGAAAGAGCGTGACCCTAACATCCTGCCAATATCAAGTTATTCTCTCGTGTTTCATATTCGGCCAGCGAAACAGGGCTGCTTTTGGGCGCTATTTCTTAAAACTTTGCGCCTTGATAAGGGCACTTTTAGCATAAGCCTGGAGGGACAAATAAATTCAGCGTGCTCTGTACCTTCCATACTTCAAAATCATATGTTTTGAAGGCCGACCACGCAATACTTTTTGCCCAATTTAATCCCAAACGCCGTAGCTTTGGTAAAGTGGGCCGTTTTCAACGGCATTTCGAAAATGAAGGGGTCGGCCGAGAACAATCCAAATAGATGGAGGTGACAGATCAATATCTATACTAAAGCATATAAAAAAAATTGAGAAGGTACTGAGCTGAGCTATGACGCTTTTCGCATCTTCCGCTTCTGGGGGAATGTCGCTCGTGTGAATGCACGGTTACCGCAATCTTCCAAGCAACAAGCCGCTGTCAAACTACGTCTGTCTGCTAGCTTTACTACTGTGAAGGTACAGAAGTAGGGAGCTCCATCACGTGCCACAACAGAAGAAAAACTGCCTAAGCCTGCTGCCAATAGCGAAGTTTGTTTCCTTTTTTTTTAATTTATTCCGTTTTAACGTCGCGAAGCAACTGGCTATGAGCTGTGCATGGGTGGTTAATGTGCGCAATGGGCCAGACTTCAGGAAGAACTGTGCCCACGTTCGTCCGGAAAGTCTGCCAAAAAAGAAAAAAAAACAGGGAAAGGACAGTACAGTCGGTGGTAGAACTCGAGCCCACCACCTTCCAGTCTTCAGCACGACCTTGGCTAGCACCAAGGAGCGGACGCCTTTACCCACCCAGCCCTGCCGCTGGTCAATAGCGAACTAAGAACGTGCGCGTAATGGTGTGGATCGTTAAATATGGCGTGTTCGAGAAATACTATCCGTTGTTGGTTCTGTGTAATAGTACCATATTAGCAAGAGGAAGGAACACAAAACATCTTCAAATATTTATCTGCAGTAATATTTTAAATTTGTACGCTCTACAGGACGAACCACGAATACGGCTGATGCCCTCCCTCCATCAGCTTCGTAAGGTTTCCAATCTTACGCCCTCTCAACGCCTCCTCGCCATGTGTGTCACGAAGTGGACCGTAAACGCATTATCCACCACATAACCGTGATCAGGATTGCTCAGGTCATCCAACGAAATGAACTGCGAGAATCCGAAACCTTCGTTGTCTTCTCCTGGCCGAGGTTTTCGGAAGCAATGCCCCCATTCTTCGCCCTCACTTTCTGGGCAAACATCTCCCTGAACGTTGTACGATCCCCCGTTCAAGTGATCAATCAAGATGAACGACGTCTTCACCGCGTACGGCCAGCTGAGCGATGTATCAAACGATCCAGCCGTGAGAATGAAGTATAGTCCAAGACAGATACTACCATGGCGGTCGCGTCCGGTTAAACTGCCCTGGAGGTACATTCTGTACCCGGCCCCTCCAGTATAGAAGGCTTCACTGCTAAACGTTGTACCTCGACCCTCTAAAGCGTCATTTCTCAACCGGGCAAAGTCTACCACTTTCCAGACAAAGGTACTAGTTTGAACCGGTTCTTCCTGAGGTGCGTAGTCACCCAGCTCGCGTCCCATTGTACCGACGACAGAGTCGACGAGAACTTCGTTCACAACGTTTTGAACGGCATGGTGCTGATTTTGGTACGCGGCCTTCCAGCGTTTAGCCTCAGACGTTTCTTCAGCTATCGTCGCCTTGGCTACCTCAAGGGCGGTTCTGAACGATGACAGTTCCTCGTGGATTGTGTCCCTCAAAGTTTTCAACTCTTGACTTACCACCTCACACTTGGCCGCGTGCGTGGCAGCAACCGGCGAGACCGGCGCAACTGGTGCTGTCGGAGACGACAAGGGTGCGCTCGGTATGTCTCTGCCTCGCCGACAGTCGGTGCGGACGTGAGGAAGAATTTCTTGGATCTCCAGCCGCCTGGAGCACAAACCACAAAGAACGTGCTGATGCTCACACAACGCGATATGTCCCTCGTACGACGACAGGGTCGGAAGGTAGAGGCACCCTCTGTTCTTGCACGCCACTGGGTAGTTCCTGAACATCTCCGGAGCAGAACGATCCACGCGGACCTGGTGGTGCAGGAAGTCAAAGCCATCTATGGGACAGGCAATACGAGTTGTTTCCACTGTGTTCGTGGTCGACTTGGGCGTCGTGTTCAGGTTCTGGTAACATCGGCGGCAGAAGACGTGCCTACAGGGAGTCCATACCGTTTCGGCCGGTATGACGCCGCACAAGGAACATACCCGTTCTGGGGGAGGTTCCCTCTGGAAATCCACCAGGGTCCAGTTGGCGATGTACGGAAACCCGGTAACGAAACGCTTGCAGGAATACATGCCTTGGGCGCCGGCTGTCCCGAAGGACCCTCGGGCGCAGCAGAGAGGGACACAGCGAACGACGGTAGGTTCTTTCGTTGGAAAGCGCGAGGCCGGCCGCCACGTTCTTCGTCCACTTCATCTTCGTTGCATGCGGTTTGTTATTATGACAGTGATGGCCGCTGCGGCAACGTACTTAGCCTGTACACAGATTTCCTGCTCCTCAAGATAATCGCGTGACCCTCGAATGATGATGTGCTCTTGTGTTTCAACAACCGCCTGCAAACCGGTAAGAACCAAAACGACCAAGTGACTTGCCACCTGGTGACAGGCTGAGCAACGCATATGGCAGTACCCCCGAAAAGTAGTGACAGTAGGCGAGTGACAAACGGAGGTTAAAATAAAATAAATAAAACTTGCTGCTGGCGTCGGACTGCTAATCAGAGGGAAACGCGTCCGGAGTTTTCTGGTCGCAACCAAAAAAAAAAAAAAAAAGACGGTTCGGAAACATATTTGTCATTCGCTATCCATGGCAAAAATCATTGCAATCATGCAAAGAGTAATTCAAATCACAGGGCTCACTACAGAACGTGCGCGGTGACTTCATGATCAACATGGCAACTAGCCCGAGGCACAATGCCATGGCTAGCCATCGAAAAAAAAAAAGTTCAATCGCCGCAATTGAGCCTGTCGTTGATAAGACGACACATGTCAGATGGCCGTTCCTTCACGACACTCCCGTTTAAACGGCATCCAGCCAGGCTGTACCGCCTCACTCGGATTCGGCAGTCAGCAGGAGAGCTTCTATAATTACAATACACCTTACGGCATCGTGCGAAGACAAATATCAGACAATCCCATCGACAAATATCAACGTCCATACCCAATGAGAACGACGCCTGCGGCGGCAGCCTCAGACCCCCTTGAGAATCACTACCAAGAGTACGTGCAGCGGCACACTACATGAGGGGAGATAAAGATGGCTGGAATGATGCCAGTCCGTTTCTTACGCCCGGGTGAGTGATTTACGTGGGGCTCCTTCCGGCTGCATCACGCTCGAGTGGCTGGCGGACACAAGTGGCCGAGCATCTACCAGACGCGCTTTATGGTCGCCTGGGCATAACAGCCTTGTTGCTGTTAAATTGGAACAAGGTCGAAAATGCATGTAAAGGACGTGTGGTCTCCTGGCGCACGATCGTAGCGGGCTTCGTGCAAGTTTGGAACACACGTCAATGTGAATCGATGCCGTTGGTGTCTCCTGCCCCTCCGCTCCACTTTGTCCATGTAAAAATGTACCTACCCAGAAGATTTCATTCGAAACAAAAAAAGCGAGACCATACACGCAGTACAACAATAAGAATTGTTAAGAACATGATTCTGTCACCAGAATGGAAAGTCTGACACTCACCTGCCCGTTATTTATTCAACAGACGATAGAACCTGTACGGGTTCCCAAATGTCGTGCTTTTAACTGTTTTTATCGCTGTGCTGCTGGTAGGGCATCGCCGTTTTCAATAAAATGTGCGCTTCCGGCGTTTACTCCATTCTTAGCAAGAATATTAAAATAATGTACCGAGGGCTCCCAACAGACCTCGCTCTTGATGCGGTCATTTCGCAGAAGTCTAGCCTCCAACTGAAAGCTTTAAACACAGACACATTTTACGCAGCCCATCTTCCCATTGAATTATAGCAGTTGAATTTGCCTCATCTACTACATCACTTTGCCTCCCGTATCTTCGGATCTAGACCCACCACCGGCTTCAACAGCCGTCGTTGCGCTGGGCTGAACCACTATATAGCATCATACACACAAAAAAGATCACGTCAACAGCCAGCCGCCTACATCAATTGCAGTCCCGTAGCACAGATGGCACCCAGAACAACCCATGACAGTGATTCCTTTCGCGCGCGCACCGATCCACGCCCATTAAGGGTGATCACGATGAACCAATACAGTATATCGACGCATCTCCCAAGAGATACGCAGTGAGACACCCGGAGAGGAACGGTGCTGCGCTCGCTCACTTCTCGTTTGTTGCACACGCGATACCCCGCCCAGACAAGACGGTGCTGGAACACATTCGACTGCTTCTTTAGCGCACGTATAGCACTTCGCCTAGACAATACCGCACCAAACTAGCAGCAGGCAACGAAACGGAACCTAAGTTCCCTTTGCTGTTAGCCAATCTGGCACAAATATCGATAATCTATGGAGGCCTCCATAGCGGTTGTCCACTCAATATCGCAAACTCTTGTCGAGTTCCTTACGCACTCGACCATACAGCAAGAAAGACACTCGAAGCTAAATACAAGCACAACCAGCAAGGATCCCTGCGCCCTCTTGTGGTCCTCCGTGGCGTCTCGGAGATCGATACCGACGTGCACAAGTAAAAGGCGAAGCGTTATCGCTTGCGATAACAACATCGACGTGCTTGCCGCACAAAATCGAACAGACAGAGAACTGGACCGGAATACACACGTCTGTTCAGGGCACCAGAGCCGAAATACACAAAATTTAATGGGACTGTCCTCGCCTGAACTGGAATCGAACCGTTCTAGATTGACGCCAAACCCGAACAGAGCCATATCAAATATCGATTCAGCTTTTTGATTGGTCGTACCATTTCGTACTACATGGCGAAGTGTCACACGGGGAGTGAGATTAATGACTGCTAAATGATTTGGAGGATGAGGATATTTTAAAGCGCAACTGCAGCGGTGAACTCGATGCACGAAGGCCCCAATCACGGCGCAAGATCCCAATGAAGAACGACATTCTGACGCTTGCTCACATGCAGACACTCAGTGATCCGTGATGAACATGCTACAAGATCCGATGTTCTTCCGGATGCGCCGAGAGACTTCCAGATGCCAAGTAAACCGAACCTTTTTTTGTTACAATTATGCAGTTCATAATTGCCACAAAAAAGGCGTACGCCTCCTGTTTTCAACAAATCAGGGCAGAGAACGATGTCATTCGAGATGATGATTGGACTACAGGCGAAGTAACGGCCTTTCCGCTAACGGACTTAGGCTTGCCGTCTGACTAGGGTATTAGTGCCTGTTCTCACCCCGCGCGTGAACATAAAAAGCCGGGATGTCAGCCAATCACCAAGAGACCGTTGACGCGAGCTAGTTGGATAGGATCATGAGTCATGACTGACATAGCGCGAAAAAGCGGGACATTGGGACGGGCACGGCACAAACACTTCGTGTCGTGCTCGTCCCACTGTCTCAGTGAGGGTGTGGTGGTGGTGATGGAACTGCTTGCCGTAGTCAGCCACGCTCATACGGGCAACTTCACGACTATAGCAGGGGGAATCGTGCGTCCAGGGCCTGCTTCACAGGGAACTGTGCCGAAGTTTGTCTCAAAGCCCGTCTGAGGAAAATCCAGGGAAAGCACCCAGACGGCACAGCCGGCGGACGGATTCGAACCAGGGTGACCTCCCAGTCTGAGCGTAGTGCCATCACCGTAGCCACTTGGCCACGGGAGCTGGTACACAAACGCTTTGTGTAGCGCTCGTCCCATTGTTCTCGTTTTCCACGCTATCAGTTCATGAGCCAATCACCGTAGACGATTTCAAACACAGGCTTTTCTGTGGCCTCCGAAGCGGCTAATGGCGGCTCGTTGAGAATTCGTGGCTTTACATCGCAAGACAACTACGATCCTGAGCGACGCCTCAGTGGTCGGTCTGTGGATTAATTCTGCCCACCTGGGAGTTGCGAAGCGTGCGCCGAAAGCTCAGCAGACGGCACACCGTGTCCTGACGTTCCTCGCGGAAGACGGCGTGTCTGGTAGCCCAAGTTGCTGGCGTCCTCGGTCGGGATCGAACCTGGAACCTTGGTATCAGTAGGCGGACACCGATCCACGTCATCCCCATAGCTACGGCCGCCGAGCACGGCTGTGATTGGAGGACTCTTAATGGACCTTTTTTCGCAACTACTTATGCGCATGCGCTGCGTCGTCGAACAAACCTGCGTCGATGACTTTGGGTGTGCCGAACAAGGTTACCTCCGCGTTTAATAGATGGCGCTAGATAGAAATGACAGGAGTGGGGACCAGGTGGGGACACCGCGCGGACTCGTCGGTCCCACTCCAGGACCGGTTCTGGTCGTTTCTGCTACCCATGTGAGTTAGCATTGGCTCGCGCCGGTGGTGGTTCCCTGGAGAGCCGCTAGGATTCCACGCGTATGTGAAAAAAGTCCATTGTTCCGTCACGTCGTTTTAGGGGTCAGGCTTTGTTTCTAGGCGGTGTTGCCACGCGTCACAAGGCTCCCATTTTCAAATCCTGCATACTTATGCATCACGTCCCCGAAACAGACTGAAGGAACATGCAGAGCTGTCTTTAATGGCACTCGATCGTGTACAAGAAAAGCCCGCACGAAAGACAACCTCATCAACGTTCGTAGGTTAAAGCCTCGACATCAATCGAGCGAGCGATATAACGACCGCGAAACACAACCCCCCCACAACGGCAACGCGCGAAAGCACTGGCAGACGGTTGCAAACTGCCGCCAGAATGCTAGATTATGCAAATGAATGCACCCTCCGAGGAAGAGAGGGAGTTTCCGCAAGAACACACAAGGGCGAGCACGCCAAATTGCCCGACAACATTTATAGGCACGGCGTCAACAAACGCGCAGAAGACAATGCCAGTTTCTACACTTCGAGGATGGCTTCCAGTGAGGCATCCCCCTCGTCGCAATACAGGATTTCACGGGGAATTGCTTCCAACGTGAAAAGAGTTTACGCGTTACTCGTAGGTGTACAGCGGCTTCCAATTGCATTTACGGTATAGGATTGTTGCCCCAGTAGCGTTTGGAAATGTCATTGTACGGCGAACGCCTTTGGCGAAAATAGCGTACACCTTTATGTGGCAATTAACGCGCTTCCAAATAGCCGCAAAAAGGGCTTGCGCCTTCCGTTTTCAATAAATCAGGAAACAGGACGACAGCGTTATGAATGGCAGTTAGTTCTGAGCATGCTGTGCGTTGAAGTTCCGTTTCTTTTTTTAGAGTGCACGAAACACCGCAGACCGGGCAGACACCACCGCCATTCATGTCCAAGCGGAAAGGCCTCCTTCCAGCAACCTGTCCATGACCCGATTAAGTTATGGTCGGAGAACTATCGTGGCCGAAAACGCATGTCCTGCCGGTCTACCCTGGGCCGCTAACCACGGACCGTCCGTACTATAAACAATAATAATACTGCGCAACCATCGTCTTGCTCTCGTTCTCACACCGCTTCGACATATGGTGCCACTACACGCAGCAAGGCGACAAATCGCCCCGTCAGAAAGGTGGCCGCCGAGTCCTGAACCTTCAATGCACCTATAGAATAACCGAAGTGTTTTCCGCAATAAACTTCGGCTTAGCTTGTACGCGCTCCCACTTCTGGCGCCCTCTGCGGCCCGCCCGCCAGCTGGACCTTCCAGGGAGTCCTTGAGTGCGAATCGCTGACCATTCTCGTGGTGGTGGTTACTCGCTTTCGCACGAAAAAGTTGAAACGAATATCAGCTGCTTTCGGTAAATACCGAAAACCAGAAACCCTACCTATAAGTCACTCGAGTCCAATCCATACAGTGGCTGTATCCGAAGCAGCGTGCTAAATTTCGACGTCGAGTACGGATAGGCTCTTCCGTGAACATGGCATGCATCCCCCTTTACAGACAATCCGCCTCACCACTTTGCAGGAGCTGTGTATCTGGCTCACGTATCGCGCGTACGAGGCATCTCAAACGCTAATTACCATCCTACAGCCATTCCTTATGTCTTCGGCGCTCTTTTCTAATTCCCTCGCCTAACGAACACATTCACGGCACAAACACCTGTCGTCTTGAATCCCAATTCGCACGACCGAACTAATCAGACTGCCCCCGCGGTGCATACTGAGCTGAAGCGGCTCAGCACCTCCAGTGTGCACCCAGTCTTCCCCATCGAGCCACTTCATTCCCGAAACGAGACTCTCTCACTCTCTCTCTTCCCGAAAGTCTTCTCTCGGGCAAAGTTTGCAAACGAGACTCACACTCTGTGGAAGAGCTCATTGAATATTCACGGTCGTCGGCGTTTGTCGTCCGTCCTGGGAAGAAAGTATGCAGACCGAAACGGGAGGGGCCCGTTCCCTCGCGCTCCCGATTTTTGCATAGCGGTGCACGAGGAACGGGCTTGATCGATGGACGTCAAAGGTGCGCGCACCGTTGAAGAAGGCGAATGCGGGGGTGGCCGGGGGAGAATGCGTGTGCCACGTGCGATCACAGTGTTTGATAGATTAGTCTCGTCAGTGTCGTCTCCTAGCGAAAGGATGAAGTATCACTTCCACTGCATATGTGATGGAAGTGCACCAGGGATGACAGAGAACCTGAATAGACAGAGAATCGTGGGCCTGGGCTGAATATGAAGAGGTAGCAGATACGCCTGTGTGTGCAGTGATTGGAAAGTGCTTGCAAAACCGAGGTTGGAGAAAGCATCTGATGCAAGGAATCTACTAGAAGTCGCTCCCCTTGGTTCACGTCAAATGATAATGATAACCTCAAGAGCCAGGACGTCGTTCCAAGTCCTGCTCACTGTCGTTCAACATCGTTATCTCCAACTTCGTGCAAGCCGAGACCTTGCTTATACCAACGTGTGTTCAGCTTTGGCAAGCGAACAAACAAGTGACAACCATCAGCACCACCAGAGGAATGGTACCCATCCGGAACGGAAAAACGCTGCGTACGCCGCCATAACGAAATACGCCTGCAATCTGTGTGACCTTGCATGTATACAAAACGCTGCTGATAGCCACAGTTGCTGCGCGCGCCACTAACACGAAATTTAAAAAATAATGTGTGCAAAAGATGAAGACTTCCACCATGGCATATGCCAATGCGACACACATAGGCCACACTTGCAATTATCGCGCAATCGTGCGATAGGAACCAAGTACCATCAAATTCCTTCACGTGAGAATCATCTATCTCCATGGCACCGTTCAATTTCTTTCACCTTCAGAATTTACCGGGTCTTCCATCTCATCTAAGGACACCATCCCAATTCGAGCGCGACTGCACACGCATTTCAACGAACTGCCCTCGTTCTCTTTTTGTCTCTCTCTTTTTCTTTTCACCTCGTCTGGCGACAAAACATGGTCTCACTTCACTAGCTCACCGGTCTCACACACGCACACATACAAAAGACGTCGGATAAAATGATTAAAATGGAGACTGTACCCTCTCGGGAGCATCCGGCTCGGCATCTTATAATTCAAGCCCCCGCCATTAGGTCGCGCCAGCGGAAGATACCGTGTCGGGTTTTATCGTTACGTGAGTCGACGGGCATATCTCTGAATTCGTGTATAAGGGGGCACTCGGTGGAACGCATGTGGAATACGGAGTAGGCTTACTCGGGATTCGATCCCGATAAAAAGGCGCAATAAAATAAGAGGCGCATTCAGCCTGGAAAACAGCACGATCGACGATCGAATGGGTCAAAAGTAGGTAGAGATTAGTGTACCGTATCCAATAAACTGTCCCCCTTAAGTAATTCCACATTCTTAAGAGATAACTTCATCACATAACACACCGAAAGGCCAACCTCTGCGCAGAACGGTATCGTGCGTACGCATTTTTGTGACAAATTACGCAACTCCATAACTGTCCCAAAAAGACTGAAAAAATAGCGCACAGAATAGCGCCGTTCTCACTTGCTATTTGTGAGAAGCGCGAGGTTTACTCCTTTTCGTGACAGTTAACACAATTCCATAACTGTCACAAAAAGGTGTACGTACGTCCCTCATCAAATCAGAGGATACTAGCGATCGTTCTTTCTCCACGGTTCTTTTGCGTCCAATTTGCAATCCAATCATGTCGCAGTGCTCCCCTCGAACGAATCACACGTTCTCTCTCTCTCTCTCCCTCTGTCTCTCCCTCTCATGAGCTTTCTTTATGTATTACAGCGAAGCAAGAGTGGCTCGGGCAACGAAGGGACTCCGCAGCAGTACATACATAATGATCCACTATTGCAGTCAATCAAACATTGCATAAATATGACAAAACGCATGCGCATGCACATGCGGAGCGTGATAGTTTGACGACGTTCCTGCGCAGGAATGTTGTCAAACTGTCACGCTCTGCCTCAGTTATAATAGAGCGTGCCCGCTATGCAGTTCGTCGCACAATTCTCCTCACCTTCGAGACGTGCGGACGTGCGGTCGAACCCTTTGGGCGGCCGTACGCCAAAATTACAGGCTTTTAAAGGGACTATCGCATCCGTCGTGGTCGATTCTGAAACTACATTGCCGTTGTACACACCGTCCATCACCGACAATAACGCCGAAAATCCGACGCGAATTAGTGCAGCAGTTTCTGTGCAATTTGATGTAATGTATGGCAAGAGCATATGAGGGATGTTGAGAGTATGCCGGAATTCCCTGTCTGGAAATCGGAGAAAACCTCACTCAGTCCAATCAGGGAGCGGCAGGAGAACCTCTGGCGACCAGCCGGTGGGCGGGAGGGACGGCGTCTGCAGATCGCGGGGAGTCTGTGATCGGCTTGTGGAATGTTGTTTCTGATTAACGCTGGACATGTTCATACAGCCAAGAGCGTAACACCGTGTACCACGCAACATGGTCGCGTCAGAACTCACACTTGTAGTCGCTGGTCGGCGTATTTACTGAGGCATTTTCACTTATACTCGTGTTGAACTTAAGAAGGAAAAGAAATCTAGTCCGTCACCTACATACGCCGTTCAGATAAGGATACACAACAGCGCGCCAGCAGAGATACTGCAGCGCCGCCATGGGGGAGGGCTCGTGTAGTGCGGACGCAGAGCGAGTACGATGAATTACATTATCTGGCGGAGGAGGGAGAGTGACGTCTCTGTGCCCAGCCATACTATCTGCGGCGCAGTAATATTTGAGAGCTGACGGACTACATTTCTGCATCATTCTGCGCATATAACAGTTGTCGGCTTTAAGCGTATTCTGGGATGAAGCCCTTCGCTTGCACCCTTTTAATTTGTTCTGACATAATCACCCTGGAAGGAGAACGGCGGTAGCTCACTGTCGTCCCTCTGACAATTCGGGCGGGTGATTACGAATCGGAAGAGAGATACCTAGCTTTGTGTGCCCCTACAGGTTTCGTGTGTCATCCTAAGTAGACGAAGACAGCCTCTTATAACTTATTGGGTTGGGTGTGTCGCTGCCACACCCATAGTGATGTGTAATTGAAGTTGTGCGTGCACATGTCATCGCTTCCTTCCTCGTTTCCTTCGCGGTTTCTGCTGGCGTCTATTTAATCGGTGTTGGACTTAACTACTGTAACTAGGTTACTTTTTGGAAACGTTCAACGTTAACAACAAAACGTTAACTCGTTACTTCTGAGCCCCGGTAACTCCTTGCGGAACTTGTTTCTTTTTACGTGACTTTGCCAAAGTAACTTGGGGTAACCGTGTATTCCCACGAGCGACATTCTCCAAAATATTCCATCAGAAGATGCGAAAAACGTCATAGCTTTCTGCTGTTCCATGAGCGCGAGCTCTCAACGTCCTGGCTTCACGTACACTGCTAACCGCGGGGGATATCCTGCGACACGGTCACAAGATATTCCGTAGCAGACGACAGGAAAACATGCTGAAGGTGTCGTCTGCTAAGTGTGCAGTACGTCACTCCCGATATTCCGCACCATGTGAATACACGGAACGGAACTTCGACTCTGTGGGCAGTGTTCTCGCTTTTTCTTCCACTAGAATCTTCCCTGAGGATGTCGCTCGTGTGAATACGCGGCAAGTGTCAAGTTCCTTTTCCCCCTCCCTTTCTAATGAGACGACATCCATGTGCGCACCGTGCGCATGTGCACGATGCGTGTGACCTTGTTGGTGTGCACTACAAGATGCTGATGCTACAAGGTCCTGCCCAGTAGGCTATTATTCAGCTGTTGGCAGGCACGTCATTAAATCAATACAAATACAATACAAGTTCTGTTTCGGCCGCATGTTCGGAGAGTCATCATGGCGACCAGCTCTAACGGAAGAGGGCACTGTGTTGGTAGATTAAATGCCACACTTGGCGAGGTTCTACGAAATATGCGCAGATGCCTGCTTTGTGCTCCATTAAAGGAATGAAAAATATATCAAAATCATCTGACGCCGTTCTAAGGAAGCGCATAAAGCTACGGCTTCTTTCGTCATACCGAAGACTGGTACAATTTGTAGATATCAATACTGCTAGAAAACGTGCCCCACCTATTTCAAAATCAATATCTCCGTTAATTATACGAAGGTCAAGAAGTAAAAGTGCATATCACACGGCAAGCATAATGAAGGGAACTCGTTGCTTTTCCAAAGTAACATAGGAGCTTCAAGTTCACTTTAATAATTTGTAACTTCGTTAGTAGCATAGTTACATTTCTTACGCAGTAACTTAACGTGTAACGAGTTCCTTTTGTCGTATCTTCCTCATCTGTGTATTTAAAAACCGGGCGGCGGATATTCTACAGCGGGACACCGATCTTCTGTTTGAAACTGAGTTTTGAGAAACTCAGTTTTGACAATTCAACTCCGGAATTTGCGATATCAATGTAATGGGGGGGGGGGGGGTTAATGCAAATAAAAAAAGAGAAGGGAAAGGTTAGCCATAATGTAGGCTTGCTATTCCAAAAAGCTCACAAACAAACACAAGAAGGTTTATTTATTCATTCATTTATTTACACTCCCAAGGGCCCGAAAGGGCATTACACGGGGCCAGGGCAAGGAGAGGGGACAAACATTATACAAGCACCAGCAATGCGTTAGAATAATAAGTAACACAAATCAAAGTATGCGAGAACAAACACATGCAAAACATGTAAACACACGTAAACCACATGTAATTCATGTGGGAAAAAATATACGCGACAACAAAGTGATAAGTAGCAGCAGAAACATCGAAAACAAAGCTGAAGGGGAGGCCCATGTCCTCCTCGTGTCGCTGCTTCACGAGATTGTGTTAATTGAATTTTGTGACAGTTTAGGTGAAAGCGTGAAGCACCCTGTATACGAACGTTACACTACTACACTAATGTACTACGAATACAAATACCTGTACTTATAAGAAAATACTTGCTGCTTCCAACAATACGCAAGGGCTTGGAATGTACATTCACCGTTAGAGTACCGTTAGAGTACGAATCTATGCGTGCATGACGTTCCATGACACAAACAAAACTGTTTAGACGTCGTGAAACTAAGCTATGCTACATTGTTAATAAACAACACTTTGCCTTTATCAAGTCAGAATTTAGCTTTTTATTCTGGGCTTCAGCACTTGTGTGGAAATGAACACAAAGTAGAAGCCTTAAAGCGCAATGAACGGCAGCGTCACGGAATATTGATAACATTCACCGTACTCTCTGCTCTCAGAGGAAACCAAAAAAAGAAAAACAGTTCAAGCTTGACAGGGTGCACTTCGCATCAGCCATGGCGCCTAATTGTTACCAATTATCTCCGTCACAATCTCGTTAAGTCTCTATAAATAAGCTTTCCTCCCCACCCACAGACACGCTTCCCAGTTCAATTCCTTCGACACGGACCCAAATTTTCAAAACAACACAGCACGCGTGAAAGGAGCACAAATATTCTAGCTATGTCGTCATTAACATTATATTCGAGATCGATATGTAAAAGAGAGGTGAAAAAATCAGCGTTTAATGAGGCTGATGTAAAAGCACCATTAAAGCGAACAGTTCATAGGTTCGAAACAACTTTATTTTTGGACACCAGGATTCGCAGCGCCCCCCCCCCCAAAAAAAAAAATATATATACATATATATACAAACAACAACAAAAAAGACGAGAAACCACAAAACAAGGAAAGAGAGAATGTATCGTCATTGATCCGTGCATGGAAGCATCCCTCGACATTCCAGGCACACAAGAAGCTCGGCTGTTGTTTTGCTCTTCCGCGTTCCTTTTCATTCTGTTTGTCGCCGCGATGAAATTACGTTGCAACGTGGATACGACAGCGCACTTTGTAAACACAGTCAATTTCCTTCTGCCATCTTTCGTGAATTGCGCCACCACGCACTTACGTCGTTTCCCTTGAGCGTCTCTTCTCCCTCCACTCTTCAGAGGTCGTTTTCTCGCTTTAGGCTGCAGGAGGAGGAGGAGGAGGTTTCTGCGCAGCTCCTCAGTTTCCCTCTCTCCCCAACTGCTTACTGCTGCCTTGTGAGTGGACAGGTTCTTCACCACGTGGTTTCTGCAAACTTTACCCTCTCTCATGCGCAAAATACAAACTGTCGTAGCGTATTGTTTTTAGTGAAAGAGAAAAGGAAGAAAGGGAGAGGGTTATTTGTGAAGGGGTGAGAGGAGGGAAGTGACGTTTAGCGTGGCTCGAAACCCTGCTTCAAGCAGCATATATATATATCAGGAGCCACAGTGCGCATTATTTTCGTTATAAATTTACAAAAAAGCGTGGGGAGCAGCCGCGAGGTCTCACTTGTGGCATCAAATCCGGCGGTTCAAAATGCGGCTACGACAGACACGGCATGGCGCTACTTGCGTGGGACCCTCCACGTCATAGAAAGACGTTGACAGGGCTCCGGCCCTCTGAAAGAGTAGAGGGGTTTCTAGAGGATGTGCAACTTACCACTCTCCCGCGCTACAGGATAGGATCATCGTCCTTGCCGAGCGGCACAGGTTCTCTGTCGCCACAATACACCGCAGACAAAGACGAATAATTTAAAGAAAATAATGGAATTAGAACAGAAAGACAAAATTTAAAGAGAAGAAGAAAATGCCAAGTTTTAAAACGTAGAATTCGGAATCTAATTAACGAGGGCGGAATTATGTCGGTATAAGCGGGTGGGGAAAGAAGGTTTCGCCGAATCAGCATGACACAGACTGGCGTTGAAATGCCGGAACCCTCTTGACACCACTTTTTAATACCACAGACTTAAAAAGAAAAACGAACTTCTTCACTCCAATTCCCCTCCCAGCTTATCTTTCATTTCCTAGTCTTTTCTTTCCTGACTGACCCCAAACATGTCTCTTTTATCACTATTATTTTCCGCCAAATTTCCTCTCCAACCCACAAACGTCATCCGCAGGGGAGATTAAAATTCCTCTACAGACGTCCCCCATCCACTCGAACTCCGATGAAGAAATAAAAAAGAATATACCCCACCACCACCCTCAATAAAGAAATCCGAACAAAAGACGGACCCGGAAAAACTGTATTTCTATTTTCTGGACGATCTTGCGCCGGTATTATATATGGCGGATTAAGAGCAGAGAAAGAAGCTCGCCTTTTTTCTTCTTCTCATGTATATATACAGCTGCACTCACTTTTTCGAAGGACGGAATTAATATTAAACCGACAAAGTCGTCGGGAACGCGAAATCAGAACGCAAGACCGTTTCAAAAGAGCTTATCGAATGCGCGACCTTCAAAAACTCCGTCAGTCTCGATTTAATCTTGCTGCACTGGTTCTTCTCTCTTCTCAAAAGAAAAAAAAAGTGCGTCTGCTGGTCCTGTACTTGGGAAATGTTTCTTTTTCTTTCTTTTGTTTTTCGTTTTTTTTTTTTTTTTGTCCAATTAGATTATAAAGTTCTCTCTCGCGGAAATATCGTAGAATCGCGAAGATGCTGCACAGATAGGACACTTTACGGAATGCAAAGAAATGGCCGGATTCCAGCTGAACGGCAACCGTATCAAAGTGGGAAATAATCCCGTCCATCGAGTGCACTGAGTACGAAGTGAGCACGCATCTAACATGGCGGGAATTTACGGAATAATCAAGCGTGATGGGAGAATCAATTGATCTGAAACCAATTTTTCCGCAGTTTTAGTCGCATAGTTAATTTATGTGCTTGACCATGTCTAAGCCCTTTAATCCCAATGTGCCAACTAGAATTAATTGTTGTCATCTTTGAGAAAGCAATGGAATAAGACTGCTCTACAATTCGTCCCCCTCTTCTTCTTCTTCTTTTTTTTTTTACATTCAATCTCATCTCGCTATTGATAACTAGCTCCGTTTCCGCAACCGTGCAATAGGTAGACATTTAAGCGAGGTACGTCCTGGCAACAGTCAGAGGTAGCCGATGTTTGAGTCGTTCTGTGGCCTATACTTGACTCATTCCCACTCCTATGTCACTCATCCAATTTCTCGCGTGTAATGAGGTAGGGCGCCACCCCTCCAGTTGTTACCCAGCCCGGGAGGACCTCCATGTTCCCGGTTGCGAAGTCCCCGATCTCGAAATTCACGTTATTTTTCTGAAAAGGTTTTATTCCCAACGACCCTACTTATAGGTGTCACACAGATGAAAATCAATCGCCTCCTATTTAAACGAGGGTGGCATGCCTCTGCCTTCAAAACGACCTTTCTCCTTGCGTTTCTCGAAACGAAGGAAATCAAGGAGAATGATCGATTGCTTCGTAAGACGGTATATGCCGAGTCTAGGAACACGACATCCCTATTTAATCACCCAAATTCACGGGTTTTCGATGTCTGTCCAAGTCGTTTTAGCGAACGAATGCCACATTTTAGCGGCCGTTAGGCTTAGCAGGGCGGACACGACCGAACAACACGTCGGTTGGTTAATTTATTATTAGGTAAGTCTAAGTTCGGTGTTTTCATATTTATGTCCAGGTTAGTCTAAGCTCGCTGATGGCAGTTTCCTGCGCGCGACTGTGCATTTTATAGTCTGGTAACATTTATTTACGGTAGCTTATTTTGTAACAGAGATTTCGATCGCTTTATTTCGAGGTACACCCCTCAGCCCATGTCATTATCATGTGTTACGTCGTCGTGACAAGTGCCATAGGAAGGGGGAAAGAGTACATCACAGAACGCGTGCGCCATACCCAAACTAGATTACCTCCTAATTCGTCCACTACTCAAATTATACACATGCGTAGGGAGATTATAAAAAGAGCTGGCCCCTTCGTCCGGTGAATTCTGCTGATTTCCCACAAGATAGAACCCCCTCTTTGCATAGAACGTACGTGCTCTCCACACCACAAAATTTTCACACACATAACCATGATGCCTAAAATCCTGTTAGCCATTGCCACTTCCCCACCCCCAACCCCGCTCCAAAAAGAACTAACGCTCACACGGGACTTCACAGATGCTAGAGCCCCGCTGCGAAAGCAATCGTTCGCCATAGAGAGTCACCGATGACGTCACCCCTTCAGTGACATCACCACGCGAGAACCCAAAACAAAATGACATCAATAATCGGTGTCATGGCTTCCCCAAATGAAGCTGGAAGCTGAACCGACCAATAATAATATCAACATCCTCCTTCTCTCCTTCCTTTCCGAAGAAAAATCTTTTCTCCGAAGGTTAAGTATAATCACTTCCACAACTGCTTCTCTCTATATATTTACTTTCATGGGCAACACTCGTGAGGCTCAGTTACGCGAAGTAGGACAATACATCAAGGTTCGCTGCTGAAGAACCAAGCGGCCCTGTTTCTTTCTTTCTTCTTCTTCTTTTTTATATCTCGCTTTAATCCCGTAATGACAGACCGTTCCCACAGTAGCTTTGAGCATTTCCTGCGAACAGTGAATTTCTAATCCTCATCTATGGTGTTACTCAGACAAATTCTCGCCGTGTATCACGGCAGGTGGCCCCTTAAGCCGACGTTTAGGGCTGTGAATGTTACGAAGCCCTACACTATATACACCTACAGGTCAGGTCCACTATATAATAATCCTTGCGGCGCCAAAGGAAACCAATACCTCCGTTGAAGGTGGACGTGAACAAACGGGTGGCTGACGTGTACGACGGCAAGATGGACGTGTGAGTCACGGACGTTCGTCTGCGTCACCTTCAAGGAGGCGCTTTGAAGATGACTAAATATTTTTTTTTATTCTGCGTTAGCGCCGCGAAGCAACTGTAGCTATGAGCGGCGTACAGGTGTGGATAGACGGAGACAGGACAGCAGGAAGGAGTGGGGGACAGAGGGGATTAGTATGCGTCCTGGGCCGACTTCAGGGGGAAACTGTGCCGACATTCGTCTGGAAAGTCTTTGGAAAATCCAGGGAAAACCTCAGACAGCACAGCCGGTGATAGGATTCGAACCCGCCACCTCCCATTCTTCAGCACGACCTCGGCTATACAACTAACGGAGCACCTTAATGGCATTATTCGTTCCACTAAAGTACTGTACATGCAATGGATATTGGAGGCACTAATTTCAGCCTGGTTTCATTGCCGTTGTTTCTCCAACCGCACGACAGGTGGATTCCGTTGCGACCTTGCTGTTACGTCAGCATGTTACAATTTGCGCGTAGCTTGAATCTGAAATGTTAGCGAGTCTTGTCGTTTGACCCTATGGCTGACATAGAATCGTGCGGGAGATAGACGGCACATACGAAGACAAAATATTGTTGAATGTGTTGATTTTAGATTCCTCTTTCTAGCGCTTAATGAAATCAGTGTTCTCGTTTGAGGCACCTTTATTTTGTGAGCGATCACAAAAGTGAGCGATGCACGAAATCTATCAGCCAAGACATATTTCATGCAAATTGACCAATTCCTCGCCACGCATTACGGTTCTTAAACAACGCAAGGGGTATCTCACGGAGGCTGTAGAACTAATGAATCTTCCCATTCTCGAGTTGCGGCTAGCAGATGATCCCCTTTATGGGAAGAAGGCGAGCTGGCACATATAGATAACTAAACGTAGAACCCGAGACAAGACAAAATGTGTCGTCTTAGTCCTTCCAGTTTCCTCGTCTCGGGTTCGACGTTTAGATCCCCTTTATCCCTGCAATCAAATATAGGGTGCTACTTTGCGCATAATCAATCACTAACGTGATTAGCTGCTGTTCATTATTGCAACATTATACGTGCACAGTATAATCCCAAAAAGATTTGAGAAAGAAGAGCATTCGTCGTGTCTTCGTTACTGACTGAACACGACGGGTGCTGCCTTGACGGCACTTGTGGAATTTGTTCAGAGCTGTGGGATGGATACATCCTTCTAGGCTTCTCAGTGCATGATCTTGGGATAACTGTGAATAGTGAACTTCTGAATAGTGAACATGTGAATAGTGGATATCGAACTTTAGTGAACATGCGAGCAGAGCGCTGGTAGGTTTTGTCTTTCTTTCTTTGTCTTTTTCTTTTCGTTTGGGGGGAAGAATTTATATTAGGAGTATATAGCACAACACGTCGGGAGAAGAGTTCAATTTCTCAGCTCTTTATTGCTTACAAATAAATAAACAAACAAACTGACTGAAATTATGGCAGAGTTCCAGCAAAAGGCTTCACAACGATATCTTTTTCGCCATCCAAAGAGAACACGATCGTATACGTGTAGGTATGATTGATAGCAACACTGACCACGACCGCATGGTCATCGCTCGCGGAACCGCAACGTGTGTTCAGAAATTCTAAACAGAGCACGACTTTCGAGTGTGAGGGCCTTGAATGGTGGTCCCTCCCTGCAGTGTTTATTACATAGCAACAGATCTCCCTTTTCTTTTCGAGACTCGTGCACGCCCACCCCTGAGGCCGAAAGTCGGCCAAGGCGAACTTCAAAACCCGATCCACTTCCGATTTGCGATTGGATCATTCAAGACTGGAAACAGATAGAAAACAAACGCGTAACAGAAAAGGGTGGACAAAACAAGAGTTTCAGTCGCAGAGGTACATCTCCGCCAGCAGATAATGTAGTTCGCACATTGAGATCGAGCAGTCCTTTCATACGAAAAGATGGCGGCCGCATGGCTGGCAGGGGAGCTGGTTCACATGTTTTGTCGGTGCGAATATTTTACGTGTCTGCTTTAAAAGCATGCAAATGTGCTACGTGTACGTCGTCTCCGACGAGTGCTTTCGCGGCATAATCAGTGTACGCGCTACAGTTCGAAGCAGGCGGGTGGACTACGTCGGAGGCGTCACGTGCCCACTCAAGCCCAATCACAGACGTGTTTAGATTCGTGGGCGGAGTTGACTTGTCTAACTGCATTTCACTGAGAAATATGCCACAATTGAGAAAACAGCCTCTCGAAAATGTCACTGTAACACAATCCTGTATGCGTTACTACGCTCACGTTTTTGTGGAAAATCGCTCGTGCCACTTCTTCCTTTAAAGTTCTTGGAAGTGACGGAAGTGAGTGCTCGTCTGGGACACACACTATGTTGTGTTCGCAAATATTTAATCCCCCCCTTTCCGCCCACTCCTGCCCGCGGTCCTCTCTCCGCCTGTCCACGTCTATACGCCGCTCATAGCCACAGTTGCTTCGCGGCGCTAACACGGAACAAAAAAAAAAGTTCATGTCCACCTCCAAGCAAAAAGGAAGAAACTTTGCACGCTTCAACTGCTGCACTTCTTTCCCCGAACCAACGGATGATTCCTTTTTATTTACTTATTTATTTTTTCGGACTCACGCGCCCGAAATGTTCCTGCGAGCGCAGCGCCGCTTCACACTAGCATAACACGCGCAACTCATTGCTACACGCTCACTTTACAAGAAAACCACGACACAGTGTACTTCCATTACCGGGCGTCTCGACAACTGCTGTGTTGAAAAACAAGCAAAAAAAGAAGAAGAGAAGAAGAGAGAGAAAAGCCGTGAAACGAAACACATTTTCCGTATGGAGAAGTATTGGGTGTCCTCGCTGAGGCCTGTTTAGGTATCGAACCACGATCCAGCGATTCCCGCATGTGTACGGAGTGAAATTTCGCGCGCGCATCTCGCCGAAGGAACCGTTTCAGTTTCGAAGGCAATCGAACAAAAAAAAAAAAAAAAACGCCCCGGGGGACGATAACGAAATGCAAGATGCATTCGTGCTCTTAATGTAAACATTCGCATGAGAAGCACAGAGATTTGACCTGGAAAACTCGATGACTCTATTCAGTATTGCAAACGGCGGAACGGCGGAATACGACGTAGGCGCATAGTATAGAAGAATGGAAATGGAAATAAATAAATAAATAAATAAATAAATAAACGCATGCTAGCTGGTTGGTGTATACATATAGAAGACATGACCTTGTGTTTGTCCCGCCTACTTCGTGTCTCGCCTGCGTCTTTACCCCAAACTCGGGGTCATGTCTTCTATATGGAGGAATACGACTACTATGCCACGGAAGAAGCAGGCGACAGCTATAGACCACTTTCTGTTTACAAACATGTGGCGTCCCGAGAAGACCGGTTCGAGGTTATATTTTGCTCTGGTTGGCAAGAAGCGGGAAAAACGCGTCTGCTGATAGGCCGAAAAGGCTGATAAGGTTGATAGGTGCCCACCAGCATGCTTTGCGCGGTGGCGAAACGTAATCGATGACGTAGGGGTGCAAGTGGTCTATTGAGCGAATACGGATCGAAGAGTTATATAACTGAACCGAGCACACATGCAGCGTACGCATGCGGAAATACAGCACGCACGCACACACACACACACACACACACACACACACACACACACACACACACACACTCACACACACACACACGTTATATATCCATACGGATCATCGTATGAAGCAACACTCCCTTTGTTTGCTTCTCTTCAGAAGTTTTACGAGTGCGGCTTCGGGGCTCCTACTTGGTACAAACATCGCTTCTATTCAAAATTTGAATATAGAACTCCGTATTCGAATCGGAATTCTTCTCTTTTGCATCCCAAAAATCCCAATATTCGCCCAGCCCTTCCAACATGCATCTCCAGTCCCAGTCAGTCTAGAATCGTAGTCCAGTTCGTAGTCGTAGTTCGTTTTGAAGAAATAATTGCAGCTGCAACTCAACTTTTTAGTTTCGTCGCCTATGCAAGCAACGACACGAATCCAGCGAAAGCGAATTCAGCGCCCCATGGACGCAAAATTAACACCCTTCTCTCCCACTGCATCGTGGTACACTTCTCTCCACCTGTCCGCGTCTGTGCACTCCTCACAGCCAGAGTTGTTTCGCGGCGCTCACAGAGTTTAAAAAGGAATGAATCGGCACGTGGGACATAGATAGCACAAAACGCTGCTCTCTGTTACTGGTGGCAGAACGTTCCCTGGGACCACTCTACGTGCACGTACGGTTACTAAATGTTGCTGATACTCCTCTTCCTTTCTTTCTTTGAATGTGAATTACAGGGTATACATAGCGACAGTTAAGACACTGTTTGCCACTGTAAGGGGAGCCCACATGCCAACTGGCATAGGTCCCCTCCCTCGCTTTTCTTGAAATGTAGATGTAAATGCAGAATAAATATTCTATTCTATTCTATTCTAGATTAACAACAAGCACTCTGAGCACGCACCATCGTACACTAAACAGAAATTTTAGTCCTTATTTTAGGGACTGGATGCGTGAAACGAATTAAGTTAACGTAGGGTGTAACTTTTACGGGTTAAACCCCGATTCCTCCTCCCCGAATCATTAGAGACTTTTAGCAGACCGTTGATAACATGACTTGCGTCGAACCGTATCAACCGGAACCAATCAGTGGATAAGATTCTGAGTCACGCACGACTGCGATTGGTTCTGATAGGCACGATCACCTTACCAACGGTATACTAAAACTCGCTATTTTCGCGCCAATTCAGGTTAACGCCGATTTCTCCCCGAATTCTAATCCCGTCCTCTTCGTAGCAGCAATCTATTACGCATGTGTGTGAATATCAGTTGAGTGCCGCAATAAAGCATGCGAAGCACATTCTACGTATTTTACAACATGTGGTGCGTGTAACTGTAATTCGCGAGTAATACACGTCTGACTATGCTGGACAGGAAGGGGAGGAAAATGATCCGATAACAATAATGCACCAAATTTTATCCCGAATTCCAGATATCAAATTAGCACCCCATCCCCCGCCCCCCTCGTTTAATCCAAAAAAGTCAGACCCCCAAGCTTATCCGAAGCTTAGGGTCTACTTGCAGTACCACACGAATGTAACTTTCACGGTCAGGGGACTAGAAGCTGCAGCTGCTCGCAAACTTACTCCGCTTTTTTTTACTTTTGAACGGACGCCACATGTTCGCTCGAAGCACTCCGCACGCAGCTAAAAGGCTACATCCAATACACGCGCGCGCACTCACAGTACCGGCCAAATTGAAGCGTACGCGTACCATCGCGAGAGATACGTATGCACACGTGTGCTGCAAAATAGCCTCAGTCGATAGACTCGAGACTAACGAGCGAACGGCCAGAATAAGACTCCTCCGAAGAGCGATTAGTGCGCATCAATTATGAACGCACGAAATCCCACAGTACTCGCCCATGTGAAACTCTGACCCCCAGTCGATGCCCTCTGATACACAAGATCGTATAGAGACCGGCTGACCCCATTTCGAAGACCTAAGATGCCTTTTTCCTCGTAGACCAACGGGGGAAGGAACTATTTGGGTGAGGAATTGACCGCTTTCTCCCTCTACGGAGACGCGTAATAGATATTAAAAAGAGGACGTCAATCGCGTTCAATTTCCTAAAGTAAAGCCTAATTACGGGAGAGATATATAGAGCGCTCGCGTAATGAACTTTCTAAAGCACGTGCGACGACGAAGTCTCAAAACGAATGGGCTAACGTCCGAGTACTGACCTAAAGCAGATTTTGAAGGCAATGTCTGTGACTGTGTATTCACACGAGCGACATCCTCGCGGAAGATTCTAGTGGAAGAAAAAGCAAAAACACTGCTTACAGAGACGAAGTTCCGTCCCGTGTTATATGTGAGCATTCGCACGGAGAGGAATATCGGGAGTGGCGGACTGTGCACTTAGCAGACGACACTTCGCAGACGACACCGTCAGCGTCTTTCTTGTCGTCTGCTACAGAGTATCTTGTGACCGCGTTGCAGGATATTCCCCACGGTTAGCAGTGTACGTGAACACTGGACGTTGGGAGCTCGCGCTCGGAAAGCTATGACGTTTTTCGCTTCTTCCGCTTCTGTGGGGAATGTCGCTCGTGTGAATACACGGTGAAGGAATGCTTCTGGAGCGAACATAACGTCGCGAGAACTTGCAGGCAAAGGATAGTGTAATAATTTTTCCTATAACAGGAGGCTGCGCTCTGTAATAAGCCGAGAATCGCTCAAACGTTATTCCGTCTTTCAGTACTGTCATGACTACCCTTTAAAAAAAGAGAAAAAGAAACGTCTTTTTTTCTTTTATCCATGAAATCAAATACAATGTCACGTCATGCATGGTATAAATCACATTCACATTCCAAAGTATGATAGGATACGTACATCAAGAAAAGTCGTTCTAACATGGGGTGTCTTCCGTGTCATTTAATATATTTCAATTATCAATTACAGGGAAGTACAGAAAATGAAAAGAACGCACGGATGTGCCGTTGCCCTGTCCACCGCTGTACGCCGCTCATAGCCATAATTGCTTCGCGGCGCCAACATTGAACTAAAAATTAAAATGCGCGGTTGCAATACCATTACCTTTTACAAGATATTTAATCCTGTTGCAAACTTTCGGGAAATTAGGACTTGCCGAAACAGGAGAACGGCTTTCTTCATTTTTTTTTAAAGCAGATAAACTAACCTTATTTATAAGAATACGAGCATTCACCATATGAATAAAAATAACTTTTACGTGGCCTAACTCAAACAGCCATATGTTTTATTGATACTTCGGCCACAATGCTGTGCACAACCTGCGCTGTCGCAGCTGTCATTGAACACATGCTCATGGGCTATCTCACAACGGCACACGAGAGAACGACACACACTTATGCCATCGACATCATCATAGAAACCATCGACATCAAATCGTTCAGCATATCCAAAGATTCCTGGGCATTGGCGCAATCCCGCACACCAGCGCTGGGCTCTATGATCGTGTTTTTCCTTTTCTTTCTTTTTTAACTGTCACAAGAGTACTTGCCAAGGTCGAAGCCGTTGCCCTGATACTTTCGCGTGCGTGTCAGACTAGCTCATCGAAGCATATTAGCGCACATGCACTGGGATCGAGTCCCGCCGCCTAAGTGGGGAAACACCCCCATGAAATAATCATTCATGATTTTGTCGTTTTTGCTGCTGTTGGCCACGTTTATACATTCTGTTTTGTAGGAAAATATCTGCACTTTTTATTTTCGGGTTCGGAAATCCGCGCGCGGGGGGGGGGGGGGGGGGGGGGCAAGATGCAAAAACACACACAAAGAAAAACTGAACAACACACAAACGCCCGAGAGCAGAAACACGACCAGAAGCTTTTACAGAAGTACAGTGTCAGACACCGGGCGTTCTCCGCCGCATCGAAATTTTTCCGGGACATTGTTGCAGACAACAACAACAACAAATAAGTTAATGATAATGAATGGGGAGATTCGCAGACAACAAGTTTTGAGCCTATATGTGTGTTTTGTGGGTTTTGCTGCTGACTGTTTGCGTGTTGCGTGTTTGCGCGTTCTGTCACATCTCAGTGTGTGTGAATTGTTTTCTGTCGGAATCACCACCACTAATCATCATCATCATCATCACCATCCTCCTCCTCCTCCTCTTCACTAGCATCATCGTTACATGAGTTTTCCACCAAAGTAACTGGTGCAAGTGATGTGGAGTTGTGGGCCTCACACTAGTGAAGCCAAAATATCCATTTTATTCTTTCTTAAAACCAACCAGCCAACCAGTCAATTGAATTAAGGAACAATAGACGACCTTCTATTTACAAACGTGTGACGTCACGAGAAGACCGGCACGAGGTTATAATATGCTGTGGTGGGCAAGAAGCGGGAAAAACGCGTCGGCTGATAAAGTTGACAGCGCCCACCAGCATGCTTTGCGCGGCGACGAAACGTAATCAATGACGTAGGGGATCAGGTCGTCTATAAGCAAGCTAGCTGGTATGACAACTGAGGACACATATCCCTGAGTATGGGGAGTAAAATAAGACGAGACACACACACACACGGAACTCAAGAAACTTTTTTTTTAAATCGGAGTTCAGTATTTTTCCGAGTCATCGGATCTGTATACTCCTGCTCTCAGTCACTCAGCTGATAAGTGCCCAAAAACTGTAAACGTGGACGGTTGCATAACAATGTAACTGATTCACGCACCTTTTAAGACTTCGAAGTATTTCCTGGACCTTGCACCAGATTGACGTACGCGCAGACGAACGAACAATGCGAGAAAGCCTGAAAACTATCAGCGCAAGGCAAAGCTTTATGAGAGCCCAGAAATCTATCTCGCCATTAAGCTAGCGCCGTCAGAGAGAACAGTGCGCCTTGGGGAGAGGAACCTTTAAAAACCTCCGTAGAGGAACCTTAGCTTGTCTCGTCGCGCAGGGAAATTCACCGCCACGCGCACGCTAATAACTATACGAAGATCCCCCGAGGCCTTACGCATAAAATCCTCCCCACTGTAAACAGCGTCTTCGGGAGACAAAGTTAATCGCGAATATCGCGGGACTCGCGATAGATTTTAACGAGCGCCTCCTTGGCGTAGCGACACACAGAACACACAAAAAATGTATACATGCTGCAAGTAGGCGCTACGCAATCACTAATGGTTGTCTTCCTTTTGGTTTTCTTGCAGCGTGACATGCGGTAAATTAGACACGAGGGTCTAAATTTGGTGAGGAAAGCTATATGTGCACGTTCGCAAAACGAGTAAAGCGATGGGGATGTGATGATGCCCCCCTCCCCGTTTTTGTCCGTCATGAAAAAATAGCGTCGTGAAAAGATTCGGGTACAGAATGGAACCAGACAAAATGCGGACAATGCCGTCAAATTGAAGCTCTCGTGCCTCATTAAAAAATAAAAAAATATTTTTTGGTATTTTTTAAAACCGTTTCAATATCTTTGTTACTTTGCGCGGGACACATGACAAATTAATTGCGAATCTATTTTTCAAAGTAATTAAAAGGTCCTGCACGTAACTTCGTTTTAAATGTCAATGCCGTGAAACACTTCAGGTGTGCAGGCTGGCAAAAGTTTACACTTCCGTCAACTATTTCATCGGGAGTGCCCCGCATCATTCTGTATTGGATCGCATATAACCAAATCAATACTTTAGCACAGATTTCTTCTATGCATTTCGTGCAGTCCGTTGTGTGTGTGCTAAATTGATCACATGCACTTCCTTGGACGCTCAATCAACTTTCTTTCTGTTTTGTTTCCTATACTCATCACGTCCCAAATTGAGTCAGCTGGACTAAATTACAAAGAGGAGCGCGGAAGACAAATTTCCGCAGCGAGCTTTTTTTTTTTTTTCGGTCTTGTTTCATTTCTACACCCTGACAACCTTTCGCAATCATCTTCTTCGACTAGAGTGAAAACTAATCAACGGTTCTGGAGCTGTGCATGTTTCCCAGACTAAGTTCTGCGAACTGTCAAAAACGTTTCCGTTCTTTCATTATGATTACGATATTTTATTTTATTTTTCTCTCGTCCGCTCTTTTTAGCTCCCGTTCGCGCGCGAGGGAGACACAGAAAGCAGCGCGAGTGCAAATTTTCGCACGATCCATTCTGACGGGCACGAAATTTTGTGCGCGATCTTCGGCACGTGCGCCGTGCATCGCTCATTCGTGCAGGAAAAAAAGAAGAAGAAAACTCATCGACAGCGCAGTGGAGAGACGAGGGAAAAAGAAGAAGCAAAAAAAAAAAAAAACATGCGGAATCGACACGACGCAGACGATTACAAAAGCAGACGACGCGGTTGCTCGGTTGTCGGAGAAACGAACAGGTGGGGGAACGTGTGAGTCAAAACACCCGTTCGAAAGAACCAAAAAAAAAAAAAAGAAGGATAAGCACGAGAGCAAGTGTGATCTACTTGAAATGCCGCACACACACACAAAAAAGAAAAAACACTAAAGAAAAAAGAACAGAGAGAGAAAGGAAAAAAAAAAGGAAACAGGTGCTATTTTTCTGGCTGTGGGCAGTGATAGCAACACTTTGCATCGCAATACTATTTCTGTGATACTTTTGAATATTTGTATTATAGCACTCATCCTCTCAATGTATTTGCATCTGATTGAGATTCTCAAGACTGCTTGAAGACCGCCATTGGCATCCTCGAACTCAGCGAATTTGCAGCAGTAAACAAAAACGTTACATTAATTTGCAATATTCCTTACAAGCCCATGGAATTTCACGGTTACGGGTTTAGTCTAGGTATGACAACAGCACAATGCGGAAGCCGATGCTGTTATTCTCGACTTTTTAGGAATATATTTGTCAATCCCAGCGCCCTGCCTCGCGCTGTGGGCGCCGCCTGTCGAAAAGCCAACCTTTCAATACGCATTGAGTTGGACAGTGTATAGCAGCATCGCGCACCGAACGCTCTGAAAAACTCGAAGCTTATCGGATTCAATCGGCATTGAAAGTGACGTTTGACAGGGGTATAATACTGAGAGGGCCCAAGTCCTGTGCCTACCGAGTGTCGCCTGTGCACTTTAGCGCTAATTTTTCCAAGTCCGTGCCCCACAAACGTTTGCTCACAAAGAGGGCACCTACTATTTGCAAAGTGACAGGGGAATGACATTCTCAAGGAACACACAAATTGTGTATATTTCTGCTTTTTCTTTCTTGACAAACCGCGGGTTGAGTACCAATGTATTGCTATACCTCAGAATCAATTATACTTAGAGGTAACATTTCCATGACAAGAACACGAATACAGAAAAGAGACTCCTGGTCTTGTCTTGTACTGTCCATGTCTTCTTTTTGTTCCCTTTTCCTTGTTTCCGTTTTTCTTCTTCGGAATAGCAAACGGACTCCTGTCTGGCTGATCTTTCCTCTTTAATCTTCATATCCCCCCCCCCTCCTTTATCCCTTGCCTTCGTGTCTTCTCCTCATATACTCAGGGAAATGTTACCTACAAGTTCATTATACAAGCTCGCTTGCCTCTTATTTCTTTGCTCAACAGTCATATGAGTATTTTGATACTAATTTCTGGACAGTGTTATTCACTTGCCCTCCTCTCCCCCACTCCTTCCTGCTGTCCTCTCTCCATCTGCCCACGTCTGTAAACCGCTCACAGCCACAGTTGCTTCGCGGCGCCAACACGGAACAAAAAAGAAGAGTTATGCCCTTGTATTATAACATAAAACGTAAGTACCATTGCCCACCCCTGCTCTTTTTCCAGCGGCAAACAAGGACAACAAGGGAGACATTCAGAAGCTCGATTATGAAGAACGAACGCAAGTGTCAAACAAGCGCATCACGATTGCTTCACCCTGCGTGCATTCGAAAGACAATTCCATCTAGTATTGTTTCATATAGCCAGTTGTTCCACAGAACGTCCGCGTTTTCAACTGCACATGAAATACTGGCATAAAAAATAACACGGAAACCTGGATTTTGCGCTGATGGCGACGTGCACTCTAACGAATAGGGGGAAATCGCTGATTGCAGACTATATGCTTCGCACGTCCGGCTACTTCCCGGGGCGCGTAATTTTCCCCCCAGGAACTCGCGTTGCGCAAGGTTTTCACGGGCTTCATAAGTAACATTGAGCCGTGAAAGACGCAGCGATACAGGAAGGGATATGTAACCCTACCGACTCTTTCCGTCGACGAAGTACGGGAGAGTTCTTTAAATTACGCATTGTTTTGTGAAGTACATCGATTCACGATTTTCGCATCACGGCCGTTTTTTTCCGGAACATATCACGCTGCAAAACAATAGAAAGAATGCGGCACAAATCCAAGCTGCGTAGCTTCTACACGAAAAAGTGTTTCGTTTCCTTCGTAAAATGCCACTTCGTTTCCACTGTCTTTCACGACGCGAACCAAGTCAATGTCGTTGTGAAAGCACGGCGCCAGCGGCACACTGTTGGGAAGGGATCGTGTTCGTCCCAGAATTTGATCATGCAACATGCATGACCAGCCCTGGGGTTACTTGCTGAACCGCACAGACATAGCTCGAAAACTGATTTGCGGAAAAATTAATACCCACAAACCGTTCTGGAATGTTGCATAATCGAAAATAATGCCACCCTAATTTCCGAATACTATAAATCCCACAGCATTTACGTGACTCTTTAGCTCCAGCTTAAAAATGGCAGTTGAAGAATATGCATTGAATTGAAGCATGGAACTGGGCGTTGTGAGGCTACTAGGAAGTGACTTCAGCTCGCTGTACCAACTGTGATTGCCAGGAACATGTCACGTTGTCGTCTTTCTTTATTTCCAGTTTCCCTTCATTTTATTTTCAGTATTGTTTTTCATTTTACTCCTGCTTCTCACCCGCGGAATAGCCGAGCGGGTTAAGGCGCCCGGTAGCCAAGGTCGTGCTGAAGACTGGAGGATGGTGCGTTCGAATCCTCCCACCGGCTGTGCTGTCTGGGGATTTCCCTAGGATTTCCGAAGACTTTCCAGACGAATGTCGGCACAGTTTCCCTTGAAGTCGGTCCAGGACGCATACTAACCCCCCGGTCCCCCACTCTTTCCTGCTGTCCTCTCTCCATCTGTCCACATCTCTACGCCGATCATAGCCACAACTGCTTCGCGGCGCTAACACGGAACAAGAAAAAAAAACTCTTACTTGCTTCTTTTCAGGAGCTGCTGTTGCGCGCAGCTCGTTTTCAAACCACTCCCCACAACACTGGAACAACACAGCTGTCGCTACCTGCAATTACTTCCATGACGCCCCTGAACAGTGGTGAAAGAACTTTTGGAGATCCGAGCCATTTTCTTTGTCACGACACCTTTCAGGGCCAAAAACTTCGTGAAAGCCCCCCAATTGTGAACGTAGCATCCTCACACTACCATCATTCCCCCCATTGTCCTCTGTGCGGTCAGGACAACACCGTGCTCTTGTCATGACGATGCGAAACCGAAACCTTCATCTGGAAGCAGACAGTCAGTAAATATATCGGTGGCATTCTTTTTCGGGCTCACCACGCGTCGTATCCGTTGTTTTCCCACGAAGCACGACCTCCACTGGTCATCGTCTACTTGTCGTCGCTTCCTGATTTCCAGGACGGGCCGACGACAGCCTACCGTATCATTAACCATGCGCCCTGCTTTCTTGCCGGCATGCAGCCGTGCCGAGCGAAAAATAGCAGGTACACAACCAGGCTACCGTTACTCGCCGTCGCCGAATTGGTCAAAGTGCAACCTTCTGCCTTCGCCGCGCTCTGGTTGTGGAACCGCGTCCGAGGGAGGCACTGACAATGGTTGGTCAAGCCTAAGCATGTATTACGCGGTCCGAGTGACAGTTCGTTCTTTGTGCGCTCCTGTGGCTGAATGAAGGCGTGAGAGAGAGAAAAAAAAATCGGTTCCAGAATCAGCTCCATTATCGGTGACAATGGCGAAGTGTAGGAAATCGGGTTGTCCTGAATAGAAATCAGAACAGAACCGCAATGTCAGAGCATCGTACGCTTTGTGCATCTGGAACTGACGGATCTGGAACTATATTCGATGCTAATTCCCTCCTGCTTGGCTCGTGTTTTACCTTTACTTCAGGGAACATTGGGAGCTCTATCGTTGGTACACTCTGTTAAGTTCACAGTTTAGTTTCAAGGCATCAAGGTTGCAGAAAAAAAAAAAAAACGTCGAATCTATCCAACGGTCGCGGTACAAGACAGGGATCCGAGACACGCAGTCTGCGAATGGCGCAGGTTGTAAAATTGGTGGTTGCAATGGAAACACTCATGCGAGGTCACGCCCATGTCCTGCTCCACAGAAACAGCTCTTGTAGCTATGTTCCTCGAGGCATCATATTAGCTGGCACCGCAACCGTTTTTCAGAGGCACAGCTGTATACCGCCAATTCGGCCGACTCCTATTACGTGAGCGGCCCAAGTCTCCTCTCCACACCCTCAAAGTCGAAGACCGGAAAGAAAAACCCTTTCCTCCCTTCACCACCTCTTCTCTTCTCGGAATCGTCTGCTTTTCACCTGCTGTGACTCTTCAAACAAACCTACGAACAGCTTTTGCCCAAAGAAGGTTGGCTTTCTTCCACGAATCGCTTCGGAGACGCTGTTCTCGTGGTCGTGTTGCACGGGCGGCACCCCCAGCTTAAAAGAAAACATGGATTTGATACGGTTTAGCAGTTCAGGTATGACGTTGCACGCGATCCTGTAATTCATGACCAACATCGGGTGGAGCCGTCCGGCGCCGGGCTGTCCGGAGCGACGTACGGGGTCATGTCTTCGTCATCCTCTGATGCTGGAGTGTGGTTGTCTTCGTTCCCTATTGCTCACAGCAGCATGAGATGCACACGCAGTCTTTTCGTGCAATATGTTCACGTGATACAATGCGGAGTCGGCCCCATTGTTTTTGAGGAGTTAACTGTCGAATGATCTTGTTGTCCCGCAGTAACTTCGGCTCGCGTCTACGGTCAGCTGCTGGATGGATAGCAAGACATCTTCTGCTTCTCCTGTATCTGGCGCCTAATCGAAGAACCACATATTCAGCACGTGCCTGGGACCGGCACTGCAGTCTTACCGGAAAGCAGTTCTTTTCTGTGGACGCATATGCTTCTTAAAATGCCGGTTGCTGTGGACTTGCCGCACCGTGGACAAGAGCCGCTTCCGAGGCACATTCCGAGGGCTAAGGGGACCTGGAGACCACCAGTTTTGCGCAGCGAAAGCTTTCTGAACTAGTACGGGTCGTAACCACTTTGCACCGGCACTGGCAGATCATGAGGAGTATAGGCATCATCTGCTTGATGTTGAGTGTGGTTAGGATACTGGCAAGATGACACTCTTGTCTCTATTTAGCGTCGAGACTGAGAGGTACCCGGGTTCGAATTTCGGTGCCGACTGTGCTGTCTAGGGTTTTTCCTGGGTTTTCCTCAGACGCTTTCAGACATATGTCGGCACAGTTCCCTTAGAAGTCGGCCCAGGACGCACATTCCCCCAGGGCGTCAGTCGTGACGTTGCCGACCTCCGTGAGGCCGACAACGGCGAGCCCTTTCACCATCACCACCACCACCACCTTGTCTCTATTTACGATATGTACCCAAGAGGTACATCAGTTCACATTCCAATGCCGTTGAATTCATGCTTTGAATGTACTGTCGGCGCCCACAACAGAACATCCATACAGTGCCCCTCATACAAATATCATCGCGCATGCGTAATACCACAGGAATTTCTGCCAAATCCTTCCCTCTCCCTTTCTCTTCTTTCAACACTGTCCACTTCAGTGCACAGAAAGGACGTCCCTTCGATATCCGAGCCTTATAGTGACAAAACTAAACGCACAAACACAGACTTAAGGCCGTATTCCCAAACCACCCGCAACTTTGCCCTCAAGGCGCCCTTAGCCCAGGGTCCCTTGAGGGCGAACATCCCCTGAGGGCAGCATGCGTTTCTCAAACGTAAACGTGCACGCCCTCAGCGAAGGGCTGGCCGTCTGGAGGATCGAAGGGGATTCGGCCCGATTCCTCGTAGAACGAAGCAGAAGCGCATGCGCAGGACCGCGCTTCATTTCCGCTTCCGATGGCTGTCGTCTGCTACTTTGGTATCTCTCCTGTTCTGTTCGCGTTCGACTTGCAAACTTCATGCTACTTCATGTCAGTATTCAGATGTTGTACAACTGTTGGATATTGCGGATATGATATGTACACATCTCACCATCGTCTCCTTATGTGTGTGTGTGTGTTGTATTAAACGGCCAGATTGTAACAATCACTGAATGGGCGGACAAGGGAAGCCAGGATTGTCCGTGCCCCTCCTGATGTTCAGTATAGTCTGTAGTGTTCATGCACACGCCCAACTTATCTTTCTTTCAATTCATATTCGCCGTACCGCACAAGGTAGTTTTCCCAGTCACGAATTCGTCGAACCGTCACTACGGCAATACCACCGTGAGGGTATAACTCTCGAATCGCACGACGCGATCCACAAATGCACATGTCATCCATCGAACAAGAGAGAAACTGATGTTCTGAGGCTGGAACAACATAGAAGGGACAGATACAAACAAAGCCTCAAATTGCCTAAGAAATCAACGATGAAAGATGAAAGTCACTGAAAAGGTTAGCCAGCTGTAGGGATCGAACCCACATCTTCTGGATGTGGGTTCGATCCCTACAGCTGGCTAACCTTTTCAGTGACTTTCATCTTTCATGTCATCCATGTTTGTTTCGAGGCGAGCTTCCCCCAGGGAGCGTACAGCGAGCTCGCGAGCTCACTTGGCTGGCGCGTGCCCTTGGGGCGCCCCTTGCAGATACGGGCGCTTTGGGAAACAAAATTCGTCTCCCTCAGGGCTAGAGGTTACATAGGAAGCCCTCAGGGTTGGTTGGGAATACGGGGGTTAATTCACTGACTGTTACATAATGACTTCAGCGAATCTGAACAGGAGGCTAGGCGGTGAAGAACACCTGCTGCCAGCATTGTAGACACGTTTTTAGAGACCGCGGGGAACTACCGTGTAATACACGCAGCACTAACATATTGCGAAGTCCTCGTAGATGCACGTCGGAGCACGACCTTCGGCTGGCGTACATATTATAGACTCTGCAGTCGTTGAAACAGCGCCATGGAAAAAGAAGAAAAAAAAAACAAGAAACGCTCATTATTGATCCACGCATGCTGAGGCGCTTGCAAGTCGATAAAGACACACGCCTGCGAGGAATGCTTCGGTAAACCATCGGCTCTGCTGACGGGAACGAGGAGGGAAAACACAGCGTGCCGCTTTTAGGTGATTAGGGCGGCCCTTATCTACGAGGCTTTAAAGAATGCGTCTTATCGTACATAATGGCCAACGCCTTCAATATTGCTTGTCGAGTTATGTCGTAGTCAGAAATGTATAGCTAGCACAATGTTGGCTTCGCTGTTGGTTCGTAACGGCTACAGTCGGGGGTGTCTACTGGTGTTGTGTGTCGTCTCTCGCAGAGCATCGCTGATGCCGAATTCCGCTGGTCAGTTTCGCACAACGCTGCGTAGTGTGCCGGTGTGGGTTCAGGTATATGGTGGTGGTGGTTCTTACGAGACCGGCTTGCCGTTGTCGGCCTCACTCGTGTGGGCAGCGTCGCGTATGTAGCTAGGATGGCATGTGATGACGATGAGATATATTTTGAAAATACGGTTAAGTTGTAGACCACCAGGGATTGGAGAGAAGTTCCGTGAGCAAATAGTAAACTCTGAGTCATACCGCGCATGTATTCACACGAAGGACATTCCCCAGAATACAGCGGACAGTGCAAAAAAAAAAAAGTAATAGCTTTCTGCTGTCACATGAGCGCGAGCACTCAACGTCATGTCTTCACGTACACTGCTAACCGTAGGTGATATCCTGCGACACAGCGTAGCAGACGACAGGAACGGACGCTGCGGTGTCGTCTGGTATGAATGGCGCCGTGTGAATGCTGGACATAACACATGGGATGGGACGGAACTTCGGCTCTGTGAGCAGTGATTTCGCTTTTCCTTCCACTAGAGTCTTCCGTGAGGATGTCCTCCGTGTGATTACACGGACAGTCTCTGCGCGAGTCCCGTTCACTGGAAGAAGCGGACCAGGCTCCTTCAGTGAAAGATACTCTGGGATATAAGACACCATTCAGCGGAAACAAAGCAGAAACGAACTAAGTGCGAACAGAACGACCAATGAACCGCAACGCACTTTGCACTGAAACGACCAGTGTAACATGCCCACTCAGGCCAGCGCGAGCTTTTCTGCACTACAACGACCAGTGGTACTCGCCATGAGAGACTCGCACGCCCAGGGCGCGAGCATCACGCTCTGTTTTATAAACGAATCAAGCAGAACCCAAGCTGCGCAAAGGTCACGAGACTTCTGGAGAAGAGGAAGCGAAAGACAATGATATGCCCCCGAGTCTGTCATGCATATAACGACGGCTTCCCACGGAAGAGTGTGCGTGTCTTGCTTGCGTGCCAACAGCTCAGCCACTTCCATGTTCCGTTGCATTTTCACTAGAGTTCCCACCATGCCTCTGACCAGCGCCATGGTCGAGGGGGTATAATGTTGAGAACTCCGACTTCATGTTGAAGACTGGAAGGTGGTGGGAAAAGCCTTTTCGCTGGGTTTTTATAGATGGGTGTTGGCAGAGTCCTCCCGAAGTCAGCCCAGGACGCATGCTAACCGCCCTCTGTCTCCCTCTCCTGCCTGTAATGCTACCCCCTTCTGCATCTGTACGTCGCTGATATAGTCACAGTCAGTCGCTTCGCGGTGTTAATACGAAATCTAAAAAGAGGGAAAAAACAGATATATTGTCGAACTTTTCATTGTTTCTTGAGCGTTGGAGTCTTATGTGTCTGTGTCGTCCCTGTTTGTAGCTCGCCTCGGGCCCTCGGCTGACCGTCGTGGTTATCGTCTATACGGTTTATTCACATGGCGACATCCGCAGGAGAGCGCCAGTGGTGCTAGCAGCTTTGCCGCCATAATGTAGGTCCTCAAGTTTTGACTGTACAGGACTTCACCCACATCGCACGCACCGTACATTTGGTATTTCAAAGTTAATCTACTGTGTGAATATTATTTGCACCATATCCAAGCAATTTCCATGTTTTCAAAGTTTCGAGGTACCTACATCATGGCGGCAATTTCGCCTTTTCGAAGCTAGTGCCCTCTGGAGGGGCGATGTCAGTGAATAAACTCTATTCAAGATCGGTTATCCTCGCGCGCTCATGGACAACGCAAGTTCTTCAACAGCACTGAGCGAGGTCTAAATGCTCGGCCAAGTTGTTAGAAGGCATACTTGCAGGCAGAGTTCGAGGTAACTCGTTACTGTAACTAGGATTTTTTTTTTGTAACTTGTAATTTAACTCGGTACTTTTGCGCCGTGGTAACTTACAGAGGAACTCGTTTCTTTTTCAGGAAACTTTACCAAAGTAACTTAAGCTAAGTTCCAAGTTACTTTGTTTCGCTTTTCACTAACGTCCATATTTTCTTGCTTTCTCTCCGGTTTTTTCAGGCATTTTATGCCATAAAACGTGATATTCAATCAATGACAGTATTCTATTCATGCATTTATGCCATAAAACGTGATATTCAATCAATGACAGTATTCTATTCAGGAAGTAAGAACTGCTGCCACTGAAATGGAGCTGAACCATTGTGCGCCCACAGGGAGTAAGATACAAAGCGTTCGAATTGTTTGGCATAAACGAAAACGATCTAAGCGTGTTGCACTCCTCCACAGGCACCTCAAGGTCTGACTGAACTGCTCACGCGCGCTGCACCTCTGTAGTGCTATTTTGTGCCTGAAATAACTTGGAAATAACTCGTTCTTTTTTTAAGTAACTCCGTAACTGAGAGTTACATTTCAGGCTGAAGAACTTCGTTGTTAACTTATTTACATTTTTCACACGGTAACGGAACTCGTAACGAGTTCTTTTTGACGGGTAACTTCTCGATCTATGCTTGCAGGGTATATGTGTTTGTATATACGCGTGGCTGTTTCTGAATGCTATGTCCAAGGGCCTGAAAGGCAAACAACAGCAAATAATTCGCAGCACAAGTTACAAACGCGTACCTTTTTCTTTCTTGGCCACCTTTAGTACAACACAGCGCAAAACAACCTCCCTTGCAGACACATATGAAGCTAAAGAAAGATGGACAGCCTTTTCGACACGGAGCTTACTGCATGCGATAAACCCCCTAATGAGCACCCTAACGTCCGGCAGACACCACACCATTATACCGATATCACCCTCTACACCGCCTCTGCCCACCTTTCGCTCCCCTCCCTCACGTAATCGAAGATACAAAGAGAGAGCGAGAGAAGAAGGAGAAGATGAAAGACAGAAGGAGCGAAATCACGTTCACGATCCCTCAAAAAACGACCCAAAACGGATCCTCGTGGAGCACTTGACTCGATCAGAGAGGGAGGGAGGGAGGGAGAGCTCCTGACCCCTATGGCGGCAACGGACACAGCCTCCGGTAAAGATAAACAAAGCAGCATTAAAAGACCAGGGCAGACGCAGAATGAAACACAAAAATACTAACGAAGCAAAGCGTATAAATGCAAAAAGCGGCAAATGCAAGAACCAGTCCTGCCAGCTCTTTCTCACGCAGCAGTCATTTCCTGCAGACAAAAAAAAAAAAAAAAGAGGACTGCAGGTTATCGCCGCGGAAAACTGCCCCTATACAAGGTAGTAGCGAGCGACTCTTAACCGGCCCGTGTATTTTATTAAGGGCTGCCGTTTACAGCTATCTATCAGCATTGAACTCGCACGAAAAAAGAAAAAAAAAAACTTTTCCTCTTTCCAGCTTCGTACACCCTGGACGTTTTTCAAGATTACAAAGCGTTCTTTTCTCCTCGTTTGCGTTAATATTGATCGAGACTTTTGAGAGCTGCTGTGGACGCACAAGATAATCCAGTCCGCTTCCACGCCAGGGATTAGAGAGCAAGAAAGAAAGAGAGAAAGAAAATCATAGGAAAAGATGTCAGAGAGTGGAAATTCAGGTCTTCGCGCCGGGGAGGGCGGGGGAAGGGGGAGGCTTCGTAAAAGGAAAGCTGAGACGACCGCGAAACGTGGGATTTTGAAATTGTATTACGGAAGTGAATTACAGCTAGTGCGAATCAGCGGAAGCGCCGTGTTTTTCAGCGTGCCATATTTTAGCGCCCGTCTCAGAATATTCTAATGGAAGTCTTCTAATGCATGGCTTTTCGTGCTCAACCAGGATCCTGCGGCTCAGCCACAAGATGTTCCGTAGCAGACGACAAGGCTGAAGGTGTCGTGGAACGAATGAAGGTGAACGAACCCTTTTAATTATTTTATTTTTCCAGGCCCCCGAAACTACACATGCCAGTCTGTACCAAATCATAGTGTGGGGAACTCGTAGAAATAGAAATGAAAAAAATAAATAAATAAATAAACGGGTTGTACTAAAACTCAAAAGTGTCCATATTTTTATTGTAACATCGCCTGAAATAGGAAAGGACAGGTCGAGACTGGTAATGAAGGTACACGGCTTTTTGACACCCCACAATGCATTTATTTTTACGTATTCATTTAACCCCTCAAATTTTCAGTGACAAAACGTGAATGAACCGAAACAACATACCGTTCCCGCCCACAAGAAAGTAATAAACCAACAGATTTGCAACAACACGCGAAGCTCCAAACCAATCAAACACGTGGCCATCTTCATTAAGCCGGTCTGGTGCGGCTAGTGCCAATAAGGCTTAACCAGCATTCACCAGCGACAGCGTTGGAACCATGCTAATGCGAGACAGCGTTATTGAAAAGCTAATATCCTCCCCAATCAATTTATGGAGCCTTGTAGAGGCCAGCATTTTCTCCTTTCAGAGGTCACCACAGGGGGGGAGCGCAGTGTCCTTCCTCGCGTCCATATCCGCGCGAATAATTTTACCCTTTCAATCCGCAGATGCCATCGCGGAGGGAGGCCAATGGCTGATCCCTTGCGCGTGACCCGTTAATTAGTCGATCAGCGCTCACCGTACCGGATATTTACTGGGTGACCCCGTCCGTCGAAGAGTCAGCGAAACTGCTGGAAACGAGATATATACGTACTCGCGTGACTTCGGCGCTGTAACAGCGAACACATGAGGGAAGAGGGCGCGATTCACTTCCGCTTTCCCGACTGCACCGTGTCGAAGACATATAGATTAGTGATCACCAATTACCGATCATGTCCGCTCATTGCGTGTACCTATTTCCTGCTTCCGTAGCGGAAGCATAGTATACAACGTCGCTCGAAACGTCCACATCCAAACGTGCGACACGCAAACGCCAAGGGGAGCAAGACATCCTGAACATTCTTGCGTTTGTATAAGGTGCAGCCATAAGTAGCTCAGCTGCTCTGTACAATGAGATCACTGGTAATCACTCGTACTGAAACATGAGCAACCAGACGAATGCTATAAGGTACTAATGCACTTGTTACGGAAGACAAGGAAAACGCGTGTGGATGCCACTGCTCTATGACTTCTGCCGGCGCCACTAGAATAAACAAGGCGCTCAAACTACGTAACGTATAGTCACTGAGTGTCCACCAATGACGTGCTTCTGTTGGTTGTAGCTATGGAAACGAGTCGTCATCAGCCGCATGGTAGCCACATAGAGAGCCTAGCAGAGAGGCAAGCAGGCTTTCTCTATCTAGGCGGCGTTGGTTCTGCCCACAAACACTTCCAAACTTGCTTGCCTAAAATCACGTGAGCTACCTTTTGACAAGTGTGAGATCATCATCTCTTACAGCCACATCACTCACTCACTCATTCAACGCTCTTACCCTATCGATTTCAGCACACGTTAAATAACTCAGAAATAAGAGCAACGAAGTCGTTCTTTATAGCCATAGTCGCCTCGCGACGAAATCCTTATCAACTTCTGCGTTGCATCGATCTACGTACTCGAGCACTACATGAGAGAGAACGAGAGAAAGATGGTGCAAATTCCACCTCCACTCCTACCACGAAACTACGATATAGCTTCACAGACGAGCATGAAAATGAAGACAAAGGACAACCGGCCCCCGAAAGAATAAAAAGAAAAAAGCCAGGAAGCTCATACATTATTATCACCGTCACATTATGTCAGCATTTAATTTTCGCCGCTCATACCGAGCGTCTCCATTAATGAGTAAGCGGAGCCACTACTTATTCATTATATACGTTTTGGGCGAAAATAAAAATTCTGAAGGCGCACGTAGTCATCTGTTTTTCTTAATTTCCTTCCGGAGTTGCTTCATCTCTGGGGGGCCTCCCGACTTTGAAAAATTTCGGTCATAGACAGGAAGGGATACATGAAAAAGAAAAAAAAAACGAAACTGAATGAAAAGGAAGGAGAAAAACAAGCAATGGCGTAGGAAGTAACGGTAAAATTTACATTAACAAAGAGTGGCGACGTGGAGCCAAAGCTGATGCGTGAATCACATTACACGTGTCGGCTAGCTCCTTCACGCTGCTTTCTTTCCATTCTTCTTTTTTGTAATGCGTGTTTCCACTATAATTACACGAGGCAGTTTAAAAGACAATCTTGAAGGAAAAAAAGCTCTTGGCTGTTAGTGGCACAAGCAGTGCAAGGTGCTAGGCTATAGACACAAAAAGCAGCGCAGGAATGTGTCGCAATCTCAAAACGCAATGTGGAATCAAATTTGCTAGACCAGAAGAAATGCCATCAACGCACCATCTGCCGGCCCTACAAAGACAACACGGCACTGTAGCAGCGCAAGCAGAAGTTCTCCAACCAGCCGTGGTCGTGCTGGAGACTGGGATGGGGTGGGTTCGAATCCTCCCACCGGCTGTGCGGTCTGAGGTTTTCCTTGGGTCTTCCGAAGACTTTCCAGACGAATGTCTGCACAGTTCCCCCTGAAGACGCCCCAGGACGCATACTAAACCCCCTGTCCCCCACTCCTTCTTGCTGTCCTCTCTCCATCTGTCCACATCTGTACGCCGCTCATATCCACAGTTGCTTCGCGGCGCTAACACGGAATCAAAAAAAAAAAGAGAAGGTCTTCATCAAATGTAACCTAAGCTGTGCATGGGCTACGATAATAGGGAGTTCTAGTGCGTTGTATGCTATCGTCTTTGCGTGCGTAAGGCATAGCGGATAGTGGTTCTACGCACTGCGCAAAGATCTCGTTATGTTTTGCGCGTGCGCAGAACGACCTATCCCTTACGTACGCAAAAGCGATACCGTACTGCGCACGGAAACTTGCTATAATGTCATAATCTTGCAATATGTCGCATGTAATCGGTGTAGAGTTTCCGTATAGGTCAGGCGATAAAACACCCTTTGTCATCATCATGATGTATTTGTCATTGTTGTACTTTCCCACTGTTTCACAGTTATACTATTTCACCCGTTATACCTTATGCTAACTCGTGGCTTTCCGCGGCAAGATAGCCATGACTCTTTTAATAACGTGCGCCGAAATTGGAGCGCACGACGCGCAGCACTGAACGTGCATCGCGCGAGACGATGTGCCTGGGCAGCTTGTACCCTGTCAGCAAGTTTCAACTCCTCGCCTGGTTCGAACCCGCAACCGGAAACGAGAACTACGCAGGGCTTTTCATTTCGACAACATTTGGTTTAATGAACACAAAGCATGAAAACCAAAACCCAATCTCAAATGCAGAAATTAGCAATGATGGACTGCAAAGCGCATCGTATGCTCTACCATGGGCGGATCTAGAGGGGGGAGTCCGGATGTCCAGACCTTCCCCCCCAATTTCTGTCTTCACATAGTGTTTAATCGATCCTAGGTCGCGTATCCAACATGCTGTCAATGGCTGTACCCCCCTCCTCAGAGATTGGTGGGGAGAGGGGTGGATACACTCCGTGTACACATACGCGTACAATGCTTTTTGTATCTATGTATTTAAGGCACGCACGGCAACACGCCGATCGGCCACTGTATATTCTCCTTTCTCGTAATGAAGTAGAGCTTCATTGCTACCTTCGACACATATTTCATAGAGGAAACAGGCAAGGCCAGATCAATACAGTGTCTCCCTCCTACCACCCGCCAAATCCCTGCCGACGAGTTTTAGTAGTTAGTATTAAATCCCCCGCAATACTCAATAAGGAGAAGCCGGCACTCGCGACACGAACGGCGAACGAAGGAGGCCTTTGAAGAGCAAATATCGTGCGAGAAAGCTGGGAATAAATAATGTCCCATAAATAATAGCGGATGCGGCCGTTTTGAGAGCCTCGAGAAGAGAGGAGCCGCGAGAACGATCCGAGCCGTTTCTGAGACGACAGATTGAGTTTCGGAAGGACACCACGTCGAAAAATCTTAACGGCATCAGCAAAAACCCTTCCGCGGAATCCGACTGCGAATCATCCTGAACAACGGAACTCGTCCTTATTCATTCTGATAACCCGTGGCCTTACGTCGCGAGACAACTATGATTATGAACCGGACGCCACGGTGTTCTCTGTCCGTGGATTAATTTTGCCCACCTGAGAGCAGGAAAGGATCTAGGACGTGGCGGTGTTGGGGCCCTGACCCCTCTTAATTTCTGCCGTATCCGTATCCGTGTGCTTCAATAGATCTCTACCCGAGAAACGTCATCATGAGGTCGGTAGACAGACTGAAACCGAAATAAATCGGAAGGGGAGGGCTGGGTTCCCCGAATGGGCACTTGTTCGCTGCCTCCTATTGACAGAAAAGTAGGATCGAAGGTCGCGTTCCTTTTAGAGACCATGGTTGGTAATCCCCTCAAGACTGTGGCTTTCGGGTGTGACCTTGTTCACTCCTAGCTTTGAGCGTAGTTAAACTGTACCAAATTGGTGGCGCTGTCGAACACTATGACGTCATCTGTTTACAAACATGGAATGTCTTCTGCTGACCTCTCCTAAAATCTCCCATAATGGAAGAAAGAAAGAAAGACAGGACCCCTCCCTCCCCCCAACGGAAAAATTCTGAATCCGCCGCTGCCTGAGGACTCTTTTAGAGGGACGGCTGCATTCGTTCCAGTCGATTTCGAAACTTCCTCTTGGACTACTGGCCATGGTATCGAAAATCCTGCGCAAAATCGTGGCGCAGTCTAACTGTTTTTCGACGGAATACATGAAACGAGCAGACGCCGGATGTTCAGAGCATGCTGGAAGTCCCTCTCTGGAAAAACGAGAAAACGTCACTCCCTAAGAACCAATGAGGGGGCGCGACGTTGAGTAAAGGAATGCCGCAACCGTGCGGGCGGTTCATTGATTACTATTTTATGCTGCCAAGGGGGACGTCGGACAAAGTAGGAGACACGACAACAGAAACAGCTTACTCTCAACTGACGAAATTTAATGCAAGGAACAAAAACATCAGAACTACAAGATATGATGACGTCAACAGCAATGACAGCAGGGTTAGCACACTCAAACGGCGATATCATGATCTCTGCGACTGTCAGTTAGATAACCACATTCCGCAGAAGACAAGGCTATTGAAGGGGAGCTAACACACTCGGGACCATGCTGAAAAATGTTGAAGGCCTCGTGTATCTCCCTCACTGTCTGATTGGGATGCTTGGCAAGCGTGCACGTGCGGTCAAATAACGCGGTTTCTGTTGTCGTGTCTCCTACTTTGTCCGACGTCCCCCTTGGCAGCCTAAACTAGTAATGTCACACCAACTACCCCAACTTTGCACTTTGGTACGGTTCATTGAGTTACGGGACGTCTGGACGGCGCTTTTCTTCCTCTGAGCACCGCCCTCTCACTCCTCCGAACAGGGAGTGACGTTACGCCGGCGGTGCTTCTGCGACCGCGGAAGCAGCGCTGATCTTTAAAATTTGTTTATTTAATATATAAGCACTTTTCGGACGAAAAAACTAGTCGGGTAGATCGTCGGCCAGCTCCGAACATAGTGGTATCGGTTTCATAAATACATTTCCCGATTTGATCGTCCTACTTCGATCGTCGTAACTTGTACTAACCTGTACTACTTGTAGTAACTCGTGCTACGTAAGTACTTATAAGTAGGCTAGTTCACACACACCGCCGGGCTCGAACCCTACGTGTAAATGAGCGGTCACGTTGCATACTGATCCACCGGTCCTGGGATTATCGTGTATTTGTCCCTTCGCAGCTCAAGAGGCAACGAAAGTTGGCAACCCACAGCGACCAACGCTTTGCAACGCCTCCAAATACGCAAATGAAGATAATGCTGCAGAGCTTGCAAAACAGCGAAGAGCTGTTGCTCTATGAATGTACATGGCAACGCGCTGGAAACGAATGCTGTACCTTCACCCCGAGAATGATTTCAAACGTACCTTCCGGCAGCTTTCAGCTATGATTGCCGGCCCACACCCACGCCGGCCACAAAATCGTTCCCTGCAACCCCGCCTCGCGAGCTCGTAGGCGTCAAAACGACAACACGTGTGTGGGCAACGAGCGAAGACGCGACGCCCAAGCGGCACAGGGTGCACAGCAGTAATGAACTTGCTCATTCTAAATGGTGCAGGCATAATCGTTAAGCAAAACTACGTTGAAAGCGAAAGTGGTAGCTCCGTGCCTCAAAAAAGTTCAAGGAATTCACGCCTAATCCATTTTGCTATTATGTCGTTATCGTATGTTGCAAAGGGACTAGGGATGCAAAACACCGGAGTTCTGAATATCGATAAACGTCGATATCTAGATCAGAACATTGACAAATATCGAATCCATTAAAAATAACGACGAACTGCAGCAAGAGACGGGACCGAGGTTAGAACATTGAAGAAAACGACTGCAGAAAATGACATTGCACCTTATTATATCGATATCTGCGAGGGGCATCGATATTTAATATATATACGTAAGAATATCCGCGACTCCATATTTTATATCTGTTTATCGATGTTTCGAAACACGCCGATAACGTACATTGGAAAATATACAGATAATACCGGTTACGTTGCAAATGCCGATATTGTTCCAAAGAAGGGACACTATAGACAGCAGACCGAAATCAACTACGACAAACTAGTTATAAGGTACTCACGTATTTGTGTGATGCGTAGCTTGGCGGCTATCCTGTCCTGCCAGGCCCCGAGCGTCGTGGGCGACCAGCACAAGCAAAGGAAGATCAGGAACCATGAGCCCGTGGGGAAGGTCCCCCGCGGATTCCTGTCTTTGGGGCCCATCAGGGCCTCCCTCAATTGAGCCACCTCATCTCGTTATTCTGCTCATCTTCCGCCACCTTGGCTCCTACACAAGACAGACAGACAAACAACATCAGGGGACGCGTGTCTCACAACATCTGACAGATTTTTTTACGTTCAAAGGGGGCTCTAAAGTGCAAAAATTAAATTTCACCTCGCGGAATTGAAAGGTGTTGTTACTAATAATGAAAGAAGGGTATTCTTTTGCTGTGTCCTTCGTGACTCATGCGCGAACGAAACCGCAATTTAAACTTTCCCTCTCCCTCTCTCAAGAAGCACAGCAATGCGGGGCGGCCTTTCATTGGTCTCCTCAAACGATCTCCCGCGATGATTGGGCAAAACGTTTGAACATCAGACCAATGGCAGGCTGTTCCGCACTGTCGCCCTTCTCGGTCACATCACGAACGACGCAACGGATTAATCCCGTATGTATTACTGTCAAGGTAACTGCACCTTTCATTCCGCGAGTATTTTTTCGCACTTCAGTGTCCCTTTAAAGGAGCTATGTCTCTCAAGTTATGCCAAACAAAAGTCAAAGACACATATTTGCATGGACGTGAAACTGCATTCTAAGTTTCACCGTAAAGTGAGTAATATACGCGGAGAAAATCGGCTCCGACATCACTGAAGGAGTCTCCGCCAGCCAGGCAGAGCGGGAGACGTCACGTGATCGCGACTGCCAACGGGAATGGCCGTAGCTCTCGCTATTTCGACGTCAGAGCTTGACACGCGCGGGCGTAGTTCAAGGGTCTGTATCTGTAGCTCGCAACGTGCATCATGTATAAGAACAATTTCGCCAACTTTTTCGTCAATAATTTTGCCAGCAGCACAATACGTGCATGAAGTAATCAACCGCATAGATCAGTGCGTCACAACAGCTTTAACTAAGGTTCCAGGGTATGTGCGTAATGTTCGCCGGTATTTATTTATTGGTGACTCTTTTCTTTCCTTTTTTTTATTGTGCCTTTGCACCAGGACACACAACGGAAAAGCTCCAAATGTGATAAACTTCCCCGTCTAGCCAGGGGCTCGACGTGGGATCGCGAAACTTCGTACGCTGGTTAGAAATAACCGAGGCTTTCGCCATGTTCCTATCCTTCGGTTAGGTTATAAACGCTTCGCCACATCCGCAGAATATCTCTCTAACTACCACAAAATCTTTGGCACCCCGAAGAGTCACAACCACGGAATATATATACTCAAATGATCACATTACAAACACAATTTCACGATTCCAATTAAGCGAGAATTAAAACAAAACAGAAACATTCTTACTGAGAATTTTCGTTGGGAACCTCTGATAGACAGATGCTACTGATCATCTAACTGTAGCTCAATCCTACCGCCCCCACCCCATTACGATTTATTATATCATATCACACTAAAACAGGTTCCGAATGCATCCTAAGAGCGTGTTCTACATACGTCGTGATTTCTCCGCGAAAGCGAGAGACTCCCTCTCCCCCCCTCTTTTTTTTCTTTCCCCCCTTGACAAGTAAAATTGTACACGCGCAACGACGGAAGGACTCGCATGACACCACCTGTAGCGTCCCTAGAAGAATGGCCACTGCACAGACATTCTATTTCCATTAGAACCAGACAATGGGGCCCTCGCTTCTAACGACTTCCAGACACACGCTACGTAAATACGACATTATAAAGAGTAAACACGTTCGCATTTTTTTTATATATATATAATATTGCATCATCACGAGGAGCCCTACAGTGCTCGCTGCGTTCTTTTTTTTTCCCTATAATGACATTCGACGAGTCATCGCGTGAGAGGTACACATGGGAATTATGTCCATTGTCGAGTGAAGTGACAACATACGAATGTCGACTGCAGCATCAAATAAGCCAGTGAGCTAAGTGAGCACATGGATATGTCACGGTTCATGTGTTCGGTTCGGCTATACCATAAGTCCACAGCTATTCGCTTTGTATCTATTTCTATCACATAACTATTCCTTTCATTTTGGCTTCGGGTATGTGGCTATTCGATTCTTTTATAATATTACTACTCGCACAGCACTATACTGCGAAGTATCATTGTACAAAGTAACCCTACAAATGCCATCAATCCCTATCCGGCAGCTCCTTCGTTATGTTAATTTATAATACTTGAACATCCAACATTGCTTCGGCGATAGATTTAAAGTTGTACCTTGTACAGTTGTATACGGAATAGAACATTTTTTACACATTTGTACACATTTTGTCACATTTACCCGCTCTCCTACTAACTGGGTATCATTACCCATACATTGAGTTAGTGTAGGTATCCGGTGACTGGAAGCATGTACGACCGTCAGAACACATTTCCCGATAGAAAGCCACATAAGAATGGGTGAACAATGCCAATGGCGTCCTAGGAGAGACCATGTGACTAGCAGTCAAACCAATGGATTGCAGTCTTTCGCCGCCTGTGAATTTATGCGCCCATAGAGTAACAAAAGCCTACCGCGAACAATTCTGAACATTTCCTGTACACGCACTCCCTTCAACTGAGCTGCACGTGATCGATCTGGTCCAATCATTATCGCTAAATTGATCAGCGCGGCCAGCGTTGCCAACAAAGCGGGCTAGCAAATGGCGACGGACGGGCACAATCGATGGGGCGCACGCCATCAACCAATACGCGCCGGAACACACACACACACACCATGAAGGTGGGAAGAGGGGGGGGGGGCAGCAGTATGAGCAACGGCTGTCGGGACAACGTCGCCTGTGCAGGGCAGCTCCGGTCCTGCTGGCAATGAACTCAAGGGGAACGGGTCGCCGATTGCTATACGTGCGCTATCTTGTACCTACTATAGATAGTAAGGTAGATATAAATACCTGATACGGGCACCCTGTTCATAAATGAAAAGGTTCGTTCGCCGGCTGCATTCGGTAAATTCTGCAGCCTATTACTGCTATCAGGGCGAACGGAGGAGGGCAGTATGAGCCACAGAAAATTGCTCCTCTCAAATATTCATCTTCCTGCACCGTCAGTCTAATAGTAAAGCAAAACATTACGTCTATGCAAGTCCGTTCACGCTTATTAATCAAGGACTGAGGATCTGGAAGGTTTACACGGGAACCCTTTATCGTCCTCCGTCATTCCACCACTCCTCGTACTTGCGACAGCAAATGGCTTGTCGATGTGCCTGCCCTGCACACACTCCGAGCGGTGCTGTCGACAGTACCTCACTGGGTACTCATGTCGCATTATCAGATTTTATTTACGCGTACAGGGATATCAATACAGAAAATCGATATCGATAACATAAAAAAAAGGACAACCTATGCTTTCTTTTGGGCTTCACTACAGCACCTTAATAGGCGCCTTCTTACCCTTGGCAATCACAGAACAAACCACCAATCACATTATGCAAAAACTGTTGCGCTTAACAACGCTCTGTTGGGCTAGTTCATACATTACTGTAGTTAAAGGAAGGTTAGTGCAAGACGACGACACAACGCAAAAACGCTCCTGTGAGTGTTACACTCGCAGGACGTGAAAATGATACCCTCCCTTGCTGGACTCACGCTGATATAATTCGCGCAGATATAAAACGCCAGGCATCAGACATCAACACGAGCACGGTGGTCTGGCAACCCATAAAGGAAGGAAAGAACAGCACATATAGTGACACCCCCTCGCTCGAGTCAATCACCAGACAAGGCCCGCGTAGATGGTCCATTTTATGCATCCTTTCTGCTATTTCTGCAAGAGATGACGCCAGGGGGAGCGCAGTTTCCGTCGCTGGGGGCCGCCTGCAAGCTGTCGCCCCGCTTCTGCTCCAGTCCGATTTCCTGTCGGGTATCCCAGCTTTGTTTACATTCGTTTTCTGCAGACCAAACGGGAAACACAGCCGTGACGGAGAAATCATTTCCTTTATACGATGGCAGGGGGGACGGTTTTCACCAGGGAGCTGTTTCCAGGGGCATCCTCTTATGGAGGTGCACGACGGCTGTGCTATGAGCACGGGGCGAACGTGTGATCATGTTTCATCATATGTTCCGCGTGTCCGAACTACTGGGATGAAATACGTCTTGGGGGGGGGGGGGGGGGGCACCACACGAGACGAGAGTACTTTGTAGGATTTTCTCTGAAGAACAGCGGATAGCAAACAGAAGTTCGAGAGGAGGATACGAACCGCGCAGAAGCGTTTTTTTATTTATATTCCGTTTTTATTTCCGCCTCCACAAAAACGAGGGGACAAAAAAACAAGACGGCTGTTAGCGTTCTAAGTCACAGATCATTCCGGTAAATTTTTCCAATACAGGAGGAGCTTAGCCCTACAACTTAATGAGGAAAAAGGCTAAAGGGGAACATCAAACGACGTGGAAAGCAATGGAAACAAAAGAGCGGGAAAACAACGTTCTGCGTTGCGTTGTTAATCAACAAACCGCGTCACGGCTAAACGTGACCGCACACGGCACGAGTGAAAGAAGAAAGAGTGCGGAAATTTAATCGCACACTCGCCTACAGCAATCACCGGGTCGTGCATGCGTTTCGGCTACGGCCCAGTGCTCTAAGATGCCACCGTGCAACGCGCACTTGCTACTGGAGCAGCCCACTCGGGGAGAAAACAGAAGACACAGCTCTCGCTGTTACACACGATGGGAAACATAAAAGAAGTCCCCTGTCGTCTCGATGCGCCACTGCTGCGTCAGTCGTGCGCACCGCCAGACGGAAAATGATAGGCTGCGAAACCAGGCCAACGTCGCCATCCCGGAATACACATAATCGGCCAAAAGAAGAGAGAAATTGGAAGCAACTAAACGAGAAAATGACAGTTGTCGTGCATTACGGTCACGATGCTTGCGGAAAGAAATGTAGCAGCGTCGTTAAAAAAAAGTGACCACGTGAGATGCAGAGAACTGTTCTTTATGCAGAGACTTGAGACAGGTAGGTGCAGGCTGCACGTGTGACTGGTATCGTTGCTCCTTCTGTGTTTGGTGGACAGACTTTCGACCTGTCAAGAAAGGACAGCAGCTGACCGTTTCTGCCTCGAATGTTTCCAATTCATCCGTGTCAAACAGACGCATTCCCAGTTTCAACCCTGATGGCTATGAAGAACGCTGTCCCCCACTGGATGGTTCGGGAAGAAACCATTCGGTCGTGCCCCACCAGCATTCTCCGTTTCTCCAGCACTATAGAGCTACCGAAGCTCGATCTTCTCGAAGAAGTCACTAAACTACAAGGAATACGGCACGTCCCAATTGAGCTTGGCTAATTTTCCTTGAAAGATACCTAACTAGTGAAAGCACCGACTGTAAAGCGCAGGCGCAGGTCTGTGTGCTCACCGGTTTGCTCATCACTTACCGTGTATTCACACGAGCGACATTACCCGCAGAAGCGGAAGAAGCGAAAAACGTCATAGCTTTCTGAGCGCGAGCGCTCAACGTCTAGATATTCTGTAGCAGACGACAGGACAGACGCTGACGGTGTCGTCTGCCAATTGTCGATCGTCTGCTAAGCCACTCCCGATGTTCCGCACCGTGTGAATGCTCAACATTACACGGGACGGAACTTCGTCTCTGTGAGCAGTGTTTTCTCTTTTTCTTCCACTAGAATCTTCTGTGAGGATGTCGCTCATGCGAATACAGAGTTAGTAGAACCACGCAGCAAACCGCACACACACACACACAATTTTATCCAACCGTCCCTTGCAGTAAGTTTAACTGCACCTTACTGATATGAGCCAACATTGTCTGTTCGAGCACAATGAGAGAGGAACTTCCGGTCTTTCAACAATAACAAAGTTCAACCTAAAACGGGAACGCTCGTGCAAGGTGAGCACACAAACAGATGCCCACATGGGACGCATGCGCCTCAAAAAGCATGAGCATGGCGACCCGTCCGCACAGGCCAGGTGTTTTCCCGGCTGCTGCCGCTTCAACCTGCCCTTCACATCTATTTCTCTTTCCTTTTTCTTTTTCTCGCCTCCATGGCGGGTTTAAAGGTCTCCCCGCCTGCCCCAGCTGCCCCATTTAATTCGTTTTCTTCTATTTCTTGCCTCACGTGCCCATGAGGATGTTCATAAGGAGGTGCTCCTTTTTTTGTGCTGCTGCTGCTGCGCAGTTTTGTAGTCTCTGTTTCACCTGGAGCTGCGGGTTTGCTTCTAACGACGCCATGGAAACAGATGAGAGTCGGGGATGCAACTCTGCTTTAATCGCTGCTTTAATTTAAAAAATGAACCCAGGAAACTAATGTTTTGTAACGATAGTTGACTGCTAGATGAGCAGAGCAGGTTCGTAATACAGATATCACGCTTCCGCAGATAAAACTATTCCATCAAAAGACAGAAAGGAAGAAGAACTGCGAAGCAGTAGACTTGTTTTCTTATTGTTTTCGTTCCTTTGGTCTCTGTATACATATTTCATGTCTACCTCCTCATGAAGCAGATAAGGCAGTGTAGAGAGAAAGAGACACCACCTCTTAAAAAAACTCCAAAGATATGACAAACATGAGACGCCTGTACGGGCTGCTGTAGCAGAAACGGATATACGCCCTTGTGGTTGCTACTTCCATCTTAGCTCCCCAGACGTTTCCCTTGTCATTTCTTTTTTTTCTCCCGTCCACAGTCTTCGGGGCGGTGTCGCACATGTCTGGCACGAGACACAGCCCCACCTGGAGCCGAGAGCAACGACGGGGAAGCAGAGTTCTCCCGCCCCTCCCCCCATTTCGGATGACATATGGTAGTGCGTTCACGCTCTGCCCTACACTCTTGGGCGCACTTCCCCACAACTCCGAGACGTGGGGCTGAAGACGACTCGGTTCCATGTAGTACTCATGACGACGGAGGAAGAGAGGGGAAACGGGGGAGGTAATGAAAAGGGCCAGCCGATCGCGCGCGTGCAGCTGTTGTCGTCTGCTACTGCTGGCCCCCATACGGATTACTGCCGTGAAGCTTCCCTTCCTTCGTTTCGTTTTATGTGTGTATCGCTCGGAGATCCCCCGCTTAAACGCTGCGCATGAAGTGCAGTGCAGCGTGGCGTCGTGTCGCGCAACACCTGTCCTGCGAAGCCATGAGACACGTAGATGGAACTTCCAAGCTGCTGCTCCGGATTGAAGGGAAACCTCTTGTTCTGTAACGAGACGCGCAGGTGGCCTATATTCCCCACCTTCCCCATCATGTTCCGTTCATCAACTTTGCACCGTGCAGTGACTAAAAGCAGAAGCCGGTTCATTTATTAGTGCCATGCGAACAGTTCCACTGCTTGTTCTACAAGAGTTTCTATATATATATATACAGGGCGTCGTAGCTAAATGCGAAAATATTTTTTAAAACATATATATCCTTTTTGCGAGACGAAATCAATTGCAATATAGCATATGCTGAAGGGCTTTTTGCATGCAACCGGGCTTATGGACATCCTATGACACGGTGAATGTGTGATGTGTCCTGTGTGTGCCCCCGGTGATTCCGCCACTTTACTCTAACTTGGGCGCAGCTCTTGAACTTTTGACCTACATGTTGAACTCAATTATCATCTCTGTTCGTCTCTGGACATCATCCTTTTGCGTTTTCATCATCTCATCATCAGATTGAACTTTCTGTATTAAGTGTACTGGGGTAGCCAGTTTGACTTCGTCGAAACTTACATCCCCATTTTTTTCTTTATTCACATCACATCACACATCTCCTTAGGAGGGCATTAGCAAACTCCCAAGGCAATGTCTTGGGGGTGAAGGAAAGACGCGCCTCCGAAGATGAGCAACGAACAAAATAAAGAAAAAAATTGTGTTCCTTCACGATTTTTTTGCGAACGATCTATGGAACGGATTTTTGTTCTGAAAACGGCTCTGGTATCACGTGACCGAAGGGACCAGATGTTCTCATTGGGACAACTTCGTAGCTTTTATAATTAAAAAGTTAATTATTGAAAGTTAATTAAGACATTGCCTTGGGAGTTCGCTAATGCCCTCCTAAGGAGAGCCCTTCAGCGTATGCTATAATGCAATTGACTTCATCGCAGAAAAAGTGATATATATATATGCATCTTTTAAATATGTTCGCATTTAGCTGGGACACCCTGTATATATAGATACATATATAGATATTTAAAGCAGCAGCCAGAGGGCCTTCAAGTACATTTAAAGTTGTTCGGTACTAACTTCTTTTTCGAATAAAATTGCGCATTGTGCAGCACAAGAACCCCACTATATACGTTATTCTGCCGTTCTCTCTCTCTCTCTCTCTCGTGTTAGCGCCGCGAAGCAACTGTGTCTGTGAGCGGATATTCAGACATGGAGAGATAGGGAGAGGACGGCCGGGAAAGAATGAGAGACATGGGCGTATGTCCTGAGCTGACTTCGGGGGCACGCAGCGCCGACATCCTGCTAGACAATCTAGCGAAAACCTCGGGGCAAACTTCAGAAAGCAAACGCCCAGTGGCAGGATTCGAAACGTTCGAACTCTCATTCTTTAGCATGACCTCGGAGGCAGCACAAACGGGAAGACGCTGAGCTATATAGGTTGTTGGGCTAGTTGGGATAGCGCTAAGAACAGACGACCACTGAGAAAATGTACACGAGACGAGCGAGAAGACGCCCCTGTATTTTCTCTGCGTTTCCTAATGCGCCAACGGCGGAAGTACCAAAGATACGCACATATAGACAAAAAGAAGCAACCAAGAGCTGCACCGAAATAATCACCCCGTTCCTCCCGCACATCCCAGACATCCCACCGTCCTCATTCCGTGCTGAAATCGGTCCCACTAACGAAGGAAGGGTAACAAGCCGTGCGGGGACAAGTATCCAGCACCACCCTTCCCGAAGCCAAGAGAGGGGCAAGGCTATAACGACTGTCCCTAACGAACGGTGGTCCGGTAACGAAGCGCGCTTGAAGATCGTTATAGGCAAGGCTATGCTTCCGGTGAGGCAAAAATTACAGGAAGTACGGCAGAAAAGTTTCGCGGAAGCTTCGGGAGAATAGGACAAAAGGTCCCCCCCACCCACCCTCACCCCCCTGTGAGTGATGCAGTGTAAATGAGTGGGGAGAGATTTTGCCCCGTATGGGTCGGGTGCATCTATTATACGTATACGTTTCTGCGTGAAGGACCGTGATAGTCATGTAAGGAGACTGTGGAAATTGTAGTGCGATAATGATGATGATGATGATGATTAGTTTTTTTTTGTCTTTTTTTTTTTTTTTTTTTTTTTTTTTTTTTTTTTTTGCGCATCGACAACTATGGCCAATTGTGGCGCGGAGACTCGCGAGAGCTCGTGCGGAAAACTTTTTTTTGCTATACAAGCGACAACGCACAGTCATAGCGCAAACTGAAATCCCAACAAAACCTGAGAACCTAAGCTAACCCAACCCAACCTACAATAAGCTAGAAAAAACGTAGGTGCACGAGACATAAGACGCTGAAAAGTCGAATACACTGGAGAGTTTTAGTACATCGTACGCAAAGGCGATAGCGTACGTAACAGATAGCGTTGGTGGTTCTGCGCACTGCGCGAAGCTCTCTTTCTCTTATGGGCATGCGCAGAACCATCAACGCTATCCATTACGTACGCAAAGGTGATAGCGTACGATGTACTAAAACTCACTACTAACTTTGACGGAACACCCCTGCCGGTCGGCGTCTGGTCATATCGTACGCCACGAAGTGATCCGTCTCACAACCTTGAAGGGCGAAAACACCGAACAATACCACAACTGTACAATGCATCACGCAAGCGAGATTCCATCAACTGAAAAGACAACACAAACTAGGTGACTAATCCCCGAGCAATATCAGCACAATCACGGTTGTCTTGTTTACCTCGAAGCACGTGTCGTGCATTCCTATCAGTCATCATTGCCCAAACAAGGACCAACAGGACGGTGCTAGAAGAACCCCTTGGAGATGCCTAGTCCTAAACACGACGTCGGCTGATACGCGAAGAGGCCCAGACCCGCTAAATCTTTCCACGGAAGAACCGTATTCGTTCAACCTCGGGACCTAAAAGTAGCACCGTTCGCAGCATGTCTTTCGAGTTTACGTCAACCTCGTCTTCTCCGTGGATGCCAACGCCCCCATGGGTATCGTTACGGCTCACGCACGGTACATGCACAAAAAGCAGTTTCAATCTCTCCCTATTTTTATATTATAATTCAATCCAGTCCTGTTTCAATACACGGCCTGGCATGTGACAGAAAGAACAACGTAGGCAGTAGGCACCTCAATAAACGGCAATACGAGGTAGTAGGGAGATTACGTGTCGCGCAAATAACGTTACTGTTAATCGGGGACTAGTATATAGCTCGCGATTTCGTATATAGTGTTCATCATATGAGGGAGCAAGACAGAGGGGAGAAGGCAGAAGAGGTGTCTTGGAAAGCATGATTGTCAAATAGCGAAGGCCTTGAGCCGCCCTTGTGATTCAGGGGTATCTTGAAAAGTCGAGAGACACTCTGCGCGCCAGACTGGGTGACGTCACCGGTTGACGTCATCTGGTTATGGTGGGAACCTGGCAGCCATCAAGTTTACGTATACACGTCAATGGAATTATATACGAACTCCCGCCTGACAGTGGGTTGTTGCAACTTGTGATGTCCAGCACCTGCGGAAAAGTATACAACCGACTGCGCAATCCACACCTTGGGTAGTAGTAGTTTATAACATGGTGCTCGTGGTCAGCGTTTGTTTTCATGAACCGTTTTGGATCGCATGTTGTTATTAAAGGAGAAAGAGGAGGTGAGAAAAAAAAAGGATGATGATTGATTGATTATTTAAAAGAAAACCAGGGAGAAATTGAACTTGTCTCCTGACTAGTTCTGCTACTCCCAAAACAAAACAACAACCTACAAACAACCAAAAACAAACAAAGTACATTCCCCATCCCCAACAATTAGTGTGTTAGTACACTAGGTGCAAGTGAATAAATATCACTAGAACATGCAGAGAAACAGATACACACTAATGCAAAGATACACACTACAAATACACACTACAAAGATATACACTGATACGAGGCACTCGCACAAAATCCTAAAATATGAGTTCCATGCCGCAGCTCACAAGGAAGTTCTCAAGTGCCGCAAAGGCAGTGTCTCGCTTTCTTGGGTCCCACAGTCCGAGCACTTTCACCACGTCGAAACGCCTGTTGTCCAGGCGGTCGAGGGTATACATCAACCTAGCCCTTTGTGGAGCATACTTTGTACAATGCAGGAGAATGTGCTCAGTGTCCTCCACTGTCGCACACACTGAACAGTCTGCAGAGTCTGCCCGCCCTTTTTTTTCCTCCACAAAAAAAAGGAAATTGGCATGCTGTAGGTTTGTACAACGCATCGTCACGCAACATACTGTTTTGATGTTGTATTAAGATGTTGATTGTGTTTTGCATGTTATATTACCATTATTTTTACACGTTCTTGCTTGATATGCAGTGTTGTGATCCCTTGCAGCTCACTTTACTAGTTCAGGAGTCGATTGTGCATTTTAGTATTGTGTTTGTTTGTTTGTAAGGGGAAAAAAAGGAGAAATTGAACTCGTCTGCATTTTAGTATTATTACCTCTTGCTTAGTGTCGAGTGTTTTGACCTGTACACATCTTCGTCGTTAACCAAACCCCTCTGTCACGTAATATCCCTGTAGGAGCCTTTGACGTGTCGGTAAATAAACAAACCTATCAGTTCGAAAGACTGCCTTCAATTCTTCAGTGCAACCATCCCTGACATATCAACGTATCTGGGATATTATATACCGCACGCCCGATCACCCTCCACGCACTGAATGTGCCCCCACACGCAGAAGACGAGCAATTTGGCAATCTCAACGACGTAACGTCTTAGTCCGTGTAGTACCACACGTATCTCCCCCTTGTCTTCCGCCATCTCCTGTGCTCCGTCGGTATTCTTGGCATCGGAGAGGACAGCCAAAACAAACAGATCGATTGGTGCACATTTCACCGCCAAAACTCGTCGGGGGAAAAGAGGGCATCGTATGCATCTGACAAGAGTCTATCCCCATAGTCTTGCATGCTGCCAGCCAGCCTCCATCCCCGCAGACACGATCAATGCCTGCAAGTCTTAACAACGGGGCATACATAAGCTGCTTTCTCGTCCCGAGCGCACGTATTTTTTCGGAAGGGGAAGGGGAGGACCGTTCGAAACCAAAGCGCCGGTTATTTATTTATGTAAGGACACCCGACAAGCCTCCAGATAGAATTTTTATTTCTATTTTACTTTCCTATCTCGCAGCCTGTTTTCACTGCCAGTCCTCGAGAAATTGGGAGAAAGTTCGCGAAGAAAAATAATCGTGTTCTGGCATCTCAATCATGCTCAACTCGTCTTGATGTCGTTGCTATCTGAGATAGGGGGAAAGCGGGCGATTTTAAAGGGGACTCGTTAATATGATTTTCCTCTTCTTCTTTTCCTTCCTTCCTTCTTTTCTTTTTCCTCAAACGCTTTCAGACATATGTTGGCACAGTTCCCTTAGAAGTCGGCCCAGGACGCACATTCTCCCAGAGCGTTAGTCGTGACGTTGCCCACCTCTGTGAGGCCGACGACGGCGAGCTCTTTCAGGAGCACCACCACCAACCTTTTCAGCGTGCTAGCCATGTCACGTCGAGACTGGGAGATACCCGGGTTCGAATCCCGGGGCCGGTTGTGCTGTCTGGGGTTCTTCCTGGGTTTTCCTCGGACGCTGTCCGGCACATGTCGGCACCAATTCCCTTAGCCGCGACGTTGCCCACCTCTGTGCGGCCGACAACCGGCGAGCCACCAACCTTTTCTTTCTCTCGTGCGCAGAGACGTATACTGTCGTAGCGTGCATGTTGAAGCGCGAGGGAAGTCTGCGTTCTGTGATCCCAAAGGTGGTGTCCCAGCGTATGACGTAATGCTATATTCGTTACCTCGAATCACCATGTAGAAGTTATGCCCCTAAATATCATCACTGAAGAACACGAAGAAGCAATCCCTGTCATGTTACATCCGTTCCGCTGCAACACACGGATACTGTGCTCTATAGCTAACTTCCACGTTGTCAAATGTTGAATGTATAGCTGAATACTGCAAAACTCTTAAGGTTCGCGAGCCCCTAACTTTTTCGCATTTCCCGAGCTGAAAATTTCGCGAGTTCATGCGAACATTTAGCAACCATTCCCACTCCGAAAACGATGCTGGAATTGCAAACTCTTTCTTCACGATTAATTGTACAGGTTACCACTCATTAGTAAGCATTTGAACCGATTCGCAGCACAGCTGTGTGCAATGGATGTTTTATAAAATGCAACGCGCGACAAATCGGGCTTCTCACGAAGTCAGCCAATCGAGCCACAATTTTTTATTTCCTTTTTTTTTTTTTTTTCTATCCAGAACTCGCAATTTTTAGTGGTCGCGCGCCAATGCTCGATTCACGAAAACTCAGGGCCGCAGTACGCCTCTCACTTTCTCGTTTCTTATCTCGTACCTGCAACCGCAGACCAAGGTAGGGAAATAGCTTCCTTGCTTTCCTTCACTTCCAAACGGAAAGCAAGAGTGTGCCATATCCCCCCGATCCAGCGATTGCTGCTTCCCCCATTTAAGACAATTAAGCAGAGGCTCACGCGTGTGTGAGCTTTTAGCGTCCGGTTTTCCGAGACTGCCAGCCGTGCCGCGGCAAGAAGGAACAATTAGAACGTGGCCCGGAAGCTTACGTTCCCGCACTGTCGTAGCTCTTTCTTAACGTTGGGCGTCGAGCAAGTTAGAAGAGTTGCTCGCCACTCCCAAGGAAGAGCGCCGAGACGAACGCTTAAAGCGAGCAAACGCGTGCTCAAAAACATGCACGCGCGGTGAGAATGGGCTGTATAGAATTAATGCGTGAATGTTTATGCGTGCTTATTGTTCTCTGCGGGGTTAAGCCGTAAAATTGAGGACAGAATGTGTGCATGGAATGCGGGCACTGGTATACGGTTGGTTTCCTGTGTATGCATGATGCATACACATGTATGTACATATATGTATACATGCATGTACGCATTTCCTGGTTTCCATAATACGATGAAGCAAATGCGCATCGAGCGCCATATTACTTTTCCTAACACCAAACCACAAGCATCAAGTGTTTCTTCGTTTTTTTCTCTTTTTCTTTTTTTTTTCTTATGCGGTGGGTGTGTGAATTATGTTGTAACAACAGCAAACAAGAAGACTCTACAGATACGAATACGGAGATTTCGTAGATCAGAAGGAGCTTACGATCGCTTTTCCTATCAAAAACGATAAGCCATGATAGAAACTGTTCCGAGGCTGGAACACACAAATGAATGAACACAACACAAGTCGAGAAGTGCCTCAGAACACGGGAGATTGAAAAAGCCAGGCAGAGGGGAGAACCAAGCCACGCACCTCTTCATTGCCGGTCACGTGCGCTAACCACTACACACGAGGTTGCTCATTCCATGACAAAAAGAACGAACGGAACACGCACTCACTGAGAGAATGTGGAGACAGTGAGTGAGGCCTTTGCACGCCATCGCTAGGCCGTACCAGCGTAGCGTAATGAGCAGTGCACTTGAATGGCAATCAAAAAGTGCGTGATGGTTCGATTCCTGTCGCAGTGTGGCTTTTACTGGCACATTTCAAAGATAAGCCAATTGACGATTACACGAAGTTGCGCGCGCCCTCAAGTGAGCCGCGCAAGGCACTGTGGGAATCTTGAGGGGGCGAAGAGCGTCGTCTGCTTGCCGTATTTGGCCACGCTCACGTGGCCACAAGCGTCAGCCACTGCGACTATCGGCTAAGCGAATGAGCCGGGGAGGGGGGGATAAGTTTATTAAAAAGAGAGAGAAAGGAAAGATAGCTCTCTCCCTCCAATATTTCCCACAATACCTTGCCCCGGCCACTCGCGGCGCTGTTACATGTAAAGTCGTCTATTGCGCAGTTTCTTTCAGCTGGCTGACGTCATATTCCTGAGGCTTTATTTATTTATTTTTCCTTTCGTTTTCGCAGTGTATGTCCGGTCTACAAAAGCTTCCTAATATCAGAATGCCTACTCGTGTTTTCATTTTCTTTTTTGCAATGTCCCTTTTTTTATCCGTCTTCGACATAACTAAACTAGGAAAGAAGTTCCGAAACAGCGTTAAAACTGGTTGGTGTCTTCGGTTCCCTGCGCGACTCCTAACTACCTACCTATTTATTGCTCCGTATACCTACTTACCTATTTATCTCTATTCCCCCACCTTCGCGCGTTCAGGTATTGATGACCCTCCATTTTTTATATAGTTCCCCGCAAACCACCTTTCCGGATATCAAATCCCCTTCCCTCCCCCTTAATTCCCCCGCTGATTTACCCCAGCCTCCCGCGAACTTGAACCAGGCTGAAAACGCCACACAGGAGGTACCCCCCGAAGCGTCAGCCGTATACTCGCGTTGTCGACAGCGGCGAGACAAAAATAACGCGCTATTGCCTGGCACCGGCGAAGTAACAAACACAGGGTGGGTGGAGGTCGTTCGCAAAGCTGACAGCGTCAGACAACGACCCCTGTCCAACAACGACGTTCTTCTTTCTCTCGGAAAGCACACGCGAGCGACCACGCCCTGCCCAGGCGACCGGCTGTCTGCCAGCTTTTTCTCCGACACCTCGTGCCCTTTTTTTGTGAAACGTGACCGCTATCGAACATCTCCAGGGTACGCTACATCAAACTGGAGCGCAACCATGCAGTGAACCTGGGAATCGCTTGTCGCGGGAACACGCGGTACCGTCCTCTGGGTATACACCGGTCGGGGATGCATGCTATCATATGTTCGACCTCGTTGTGGGTGCAGAAAGGATCGGATGAACTGTAGACTGAGTGTGAGTGCAGATCGTGTGTCGCGGGTGCTCACATTCGATTTTTTTCCTCGCGCGGCAATTTTCGCCATTACCACGGGAGCTACGAGGAGTGCACGCGATACTCAGTTAACGACGAGTACACACTAGAAAACAGACGACACCCAGAAGCATGATTTAAAAACGAGCCATCAGACTTACTGTTTCGCAGCTACATATAATCGTTTAGGAGCATGGATGGTTTCGGAGGCAATCAACCAACATGACCGGGTCGCATGTGTTTTTACTGCGACTTCCGAGCACAAACTGACATTATTATTTTTTTTTTTTTCAGAATTATTGTTGACATGACGCAACATTTGCCATACCTTTTACAATCACACTGCAAGCAAGTGAACACAAAAACTGCACGCTGTCTTGAAGGCAATGTCGAATGTAAAATTACTTTTTCTCAACAGTACCAACCGTACGAAGGCAATGAGAAGTTTCCTCTCTCCATCACTCCTTTCCCACTACTTTCGTTGGACAAACTACAACTGATTCCCAGCACCTGACAACAATACATCTTTTACGGGAAATCTCAAACCTCTTTCGTTATCGTTACACAATGCTCACACGTGTATCGATCTACATTTCGCAAACTGAGAAATCGAAACGTTTACCCAGAGGACAGTTAACCCAGAGCAGAAGCAAGAAAAATGATGCAGGGAGACGCCAGACGAGGCAGCCATGATTGCCCAGTCGATTTAGCGCAACCCCGCACAAGCGCACAACCTCTCTACAGAGCCCGTTGGAAACAAGCACATAGGAGGGGCCACCTAAGAGAAAGTACAGCTGGGCCAATCCCGGTCCATTGTTATATGAGGAGTCATTACCCGGGCAATCCGACATTGCCAAACACACATTCGACAACTTCGATGCAACATGAACAGCTGCAGGACAAACAGTTGATTTCGAATGCATAACAATGCGCTGTTATACTGCCGCGGACGCGTGTCATTATTCGGGACAGCGCAACAAAGGGACACAAGGTCGAACGTCAGCACTGGCAATTACTGTATACGTTTTAAAACGATTCGGTCTTTATGACTGGGTAAGTTGCGAGGAAAGCAGTGACACTCTTGCCCTTCCTTCGATCAATGAGAAGAAAACGCTGCGGCGTGTACTTTCTTCCCAAAGCTCGGACTGACAATGCAAAATAAGTTTAAGTATAAATTTGCAGGTAAAAAATGACATTTTTTTTCGAAAGGTTTGTTTGTTTGCTTGTAAAAACAAGGAGAAATTCAACTCGTCTCCTCACGTGTTCTGCTACTCCCAACATACCCCCCCTCCCCTCCAAGGAAAAAAAGAAAAAGAAACGGAAGAAAGAAACCACTACTTTACTTCTCAGTTCTCTGCTCGCAAGTTCACTCTTCACAAGTTCGATATGGCGCAATTCACATTCACAATTCGATATTCACAAGTTTATATATTTCGAAAATTCGATATTTCGAATATTTTTTGAATAAATTTCGATATTTCGAAAATTTTCGCTGCCATGACATCAAAATCAGCGGTCCGTTCGTTGGTGGTAGCCAAGGTCGTGCTGAAGACTGGGATGAGGTGGGTTCAAATCCAACCACCGGCTGTGCTGTCTGAGGTTTTTCGGTAGACTTTCCAGAAGAGTGTTGGCACAGTTCCCCCTGAAGTCACCCCAGGGCGCTCACTAACCCTCTGCCGCCCTCCCCCCTTGGCGAAAGAATTGAGAGTTCGATCTGAAGTGCTATCCTTGCGTGTCAATTGTCCTCGCTATCCAAAGCATCGCTGTGCACAGACACTGATGTTCGTTTGCGTGCCCAGCAGTCATCCTAGGACTGCTATATGTAGCCGGATGGTTAGTGGACTTTACAGCCGTCCCTTTGGTTCAGAATAACGACAGGAAGCACGATCGCAGGCGCGCAGTTCGGTGAAAACGTCGATATGGCGGACGTCACGGTGTGTCCGAAGAACCACGTGACTGCACAAGGCGCGTGGGCTAGAGGGAAAGATAGGGGAAAAGGCATCGCAAATTTCTGACTGTCCCACCGTCGACATTTGCTTGCTTGCTTGCCGCAACGTGCTGGTCCGCTGTTCAAGTAGTTTACCGAAGCAGACGACAGGTACAAAAATTAGGAGGTAGCGCTCTATGCGGCGGAATTTGAAATAACTCCTTCCCACAGCGAACAGCCGCGCCTGAGGAGGGGGGGGGGGGGGGCGACAATTTCGTTCGCCACATCTTACACAATCAAATGGCGTCATACCTAGAATAAAGTCACAGCTATTTTTCTTCAAAGCGAAGATCGAGCTCAACCTAAAAACAGTGACTTTTCTAGTGAACCACAACAAAGATCCGATTTCGATTAGCCGCAGGAAACCAAAGTTCACTGTACCATGATTCCAGCGACACCAGTGGATCTACTACAGGAAACACGGCCAATCCCGAACAAAACAGGAAGTCTGGGCTATTGTGTGTTGGGGCGGGGGGTTCAGTCGTGGAGTGGCTGAAGAAGCCGGAAGCCACGCAGAGAAGGAACAGCCTTGAGGGGACGAAGCGACGACATCTGCAACCCCATTCAGCAAATTCGAAGTGACACCAGCTGACATTCACAATTGGAAAGAAAGCGCCGAACGAGCGAAAGATAGGCGAGCGAAGAAAATGTCGGAAGACATCGCTCCTAAAGAAGTCTTCGCTCGATCTTGAAAGCTCGCTCAAGCTCTAGCTCTGAAGACCAATCTGGAAACCTAGAGGAAACTGAGCTTTTGGTTCCACGACGCAGCATTTTCCACAGGTGAATGTGCGCTTCGTATGTATGCGACGTATTCCACGGATTTACGGTTCTTACCAGATAATTTGCATACCGGTTAACAATCCCCACGTCCCATTTCAAAACGCTTGTGCACAAAGATATTGTTAAAAGTACTGCAAGTTTATAGACGTGCTATCTTAGAAAATTATCTCGGTAGTTTAAGCTCTCAGTACGCATACGTCCCTGTAAAGTACGATTTTCGTCCCAGTTGCACTCATAGCTTCGTCAAGTGCGGCGGCAAAATTACATTACATGCACATAACACTGGGTCAAAGATGGAAAAAGTCCCCTATGTAGCCATCAGAAGCAGCAAACCATTTTTGAGCGCCGGGACGGGTAACGACCTACTGGATTATAACGAGCATGTCATAATTGGCAACCCCTATCAGAAGCCCCATCCGCACGATCCGCTAGGGGCGCTACTCATCGGCCCGCGAGACCTACATCATGATTCGCACAATGGAAATTAATTTTAATTTTGAACGCGCAGAAGCGGGCGTACGACTGCCGTTAGCAGACGACAGCAACTGCTCCTATGAAAACGCGTAGAATGATGATGATAATCAGCTTTAGAATGAACCATCTTCCGTGGGATATCCACCGCTTTTACAGAAATACTAAGGTACGCTGAAGTACAAAGTATTGTAGAAGTTGAGGAAGCAATAACCGGGGCGATGAGTAGCGCCACCGCTTGCTTCCAAATGCGGCGCTGAGGAGGGGTGCCCATGACATGGTCGTTATAACCTAGTGGGTCGTGGGACGGGCATCGATCACTGCTTGACGAATTGGAATTTCCCAGCAGACGTCGCTCCGAACCCTTTTATCGCAATTTTGCAAGAAAATGAAAATTATTAAGAGTGCTCTGTCACACGGAAGCTTGCTGCGCTGGGTTTCCAAGCAACAAACTGCTATGTGTTGTGTTTGTTCCTAGATGGAGCTCGCCTCGGCTCATTTCCCTTTTTGATCTCCTAAACTACGCTGCCAACAACGCTGCGAGAAACGCCATAGCTTTATACTGCTACCTAACTGCGAGCGCTCAACGTCATGCCTTTTTGTGCACTACTAACTGTGGGGAATATCCGGGAATATCCTGCTGCGCAGGCAACGAGATATTCCGTAGCAGACGACAGAAAAAGCCGGTGTCGTCCGCAAAGTGCGTAGTACGCCACTCCCGATATTACAGTACCGTGCGAATGGTCAACATAACAAGAGGCCGAATTTCTATCCCGTCAACAGGTTTTTGCTTTTTGTTTCACTAGAACATTCGGTGCGGATGTAGATCGTGTGAATACACCATTATACTACATCACACAAGGCAACGTGACGCTTACATTAATTTCAACAACGCGGACTATTCTTCTGAACCATACATCAACCAAGCCCCACATCATTCAACTCCTGAAACGAGCCGACGCGCGTCAACTTCAGAAAGACAGTGGTCAGAAGAAGAAGTAAAGCTTAGGTTCAACGATCTAAATGATCCCTCTCGTGTGTGGGTCGCCGATACACGCTCTATGTTACACATCACCCAAATAGGAAGCAAAAGATGACGCGAGCGCAAAGAAAGGAAGAAAAACGGGGCCGGTTGCTGCGACGACGATGGAAGAAGAACCCCCCGAATGTGCGCGCAGGTGCGAGATCCCACGCTCCACGCCCTTTTTGTGTTACGAACGAGAAAGTACGCCGCCTTATTGGTAAACGAAGCGGAAGGTTAATTTGGCTCTCCAGGTGAACATGCTAAAAAATAAGGGAGTGAGTTTAGTCCCTTTCAGGACGAAATGCATACTACTAAATGAGTGACAGAAAGCTTCTAGTCTATTTCTATAGTCTAAAGTCTAAAGTCTATTTCAAGCTTCGTCCCGAGTGTTATGTACGTCATCATAAGTGTATACACGTAAATACTTTGCCTTCAAGTTAGACATACTTCAAGTTATAAAATATTATGACATGCCAAAGGGCACAATTTGTGCAAGACAGGACCACAAACTATTTCTTACTCTGCTGGCAGAAAATTGCTTAATTATTGGGGAACGAGCAGGCCGACAGCGCCGCAGAAGCAGCACTCTCGTATCGGAAACGGACCAGTATTGTTCTGCTGAGAGGAGACCGCCGTTCAATTCTCCGACGCCTAGTGACACCCCTGGCTTCCCGCCAATGGACAACCGACATTCTTCCCTCCTCTATGTTGAGCAGAGTTGATCCAACGCTCGCTTTCCGCATGCCACGAAACACCTCTCGTCAAGATGCTGCATTAATCCACCGAATGCGCCTCGATGTGGCCTTTACAGCTCAGTGGCGTTACCGCTTGAGACAAGTTGACTCTCCCACCTGCTGCTACTGTGGTGTTCTTGAGGATCCGGAGCATATTTTTCTTCATTGCTCCCACTACCAACCTTCCCGAACCACGCTCTCCGAGTCTCTTCGTCAGCTGGACTCTCGCCCCTTCTCCCTATCGAAATTGCTTGGTCCCTGGCCTAATCCAGCCCAGCAACGCTCTGCGCTCAAAGCTCTTCTGACATTTCTGCACACCATCGGACTTCCATCATTATTGTGAAGGGGCTCGTTATTTTATTCCTCACATTCCCACCAGCAATGGGGTAGAGTATCGCCTGTGGCGATGAACCTCCCCACTCTCCAAAGCCAAAATAAAGTTGTTGTTGTGCTTAATCACACTGCAATGTTCCGTCAAATTATCGGAGAACACATATTTACGCATACTGTCGCGTTCACGACGCAATTTGTGAAGTTCAGGAACTATTTGCAGTGCTGGGAAGTAAATTTCTGGGCCAGGGGACTAAAATGGAGTGTAATTTAATTTGTTGACTTATTGATTCATTCGTGCCCAAGAACAGCCAGAAGGACCTTGGTGTTGGTGCACATACAGAGAGGCAGAGAAATAGCAATTACCACATAGTGCAAACACCGCAAATACATCCAAAACGCGCAACGTACAACAACACAACACAATACCGTTACATCGTACACCACAATACAATACAACACAGTGAGTATTCGCAAATAAACGTTGAGTGAATTAATGAAATTTAATGAAATCGTGACAGTACAGGTAGCAATCAGTAAGTAAAAGAGGACAGAATAGAGAATCAATAAAGAATAGATAGCGAATAAGAATCAATAGAGAATACAGGTAGCCACAATGCGCTAGGCTATTATACAGGCAACCAGAGGCAATCTAGGGGGACTAAAAGCCGGAATTACTCCCGAGTCTAGACCCTTCTTTTCGCCTGATCGTGTACCTCGCGAAAAGTAGCCAAACGATACCGTTCACTAAAGCTGAAGAATAAAGAACAAATCAAAGAATCAAAAAATCATCGTTTAAAGGTTTCACAGCCACCGGCACGAAAAGGGCAGCCGAATTCTCCCGTCTGCCGATGTACGACAGCGCGTATCAGCGTCGCAACTAAAAATCCCGTTTGGTTGAGAGTCGTGCCATCACAGAGACAGGAAAGACGAGCGACCTGCGTGGAGATGAGGGGTCGGTGACCTACGAAAATCCAGCCAAAGCCCCGAGGATCTGAAGGGGCTTCCTCGTCTAGCCGTTAATCGCGTTTACCGACCGTTATTATAATCGGTTTCTTCGTCCAACCAGGCGCTCCACCCAGCCCGTAAGCCATGATGACCTTTTCTCGGTTTAGCCTCCCAAATGCGTCGTGTACAGGTGCAATCAGAGTAGGATATAACCTCCATTTTCAGTCACGCACATTTTACCGACCAATATACGGGGTTATACAGCCGTATTTGGCGCGTATTAAGTGAATTGAATCCTCTTACCACGTGCACTCCACAGATGACGATGACATTTGATACCGAGATGGAAACACCGTACGGCATCCAGACATTTCTGATGTATTCTTATATGTAAATAAAGTAGTGTTAACAATATTACTACTATACACTGCTGTTATAGTTGCTATTATCGCTTACTGTGGATTACTATTATGTAGGGTAAGGTGGGGCAAGATGAGACAGGGGGCAAGACGCGACATTTTTTTGCTCGGCACTGCCTGTCTCTGAGACGCGTTGCTCAGTGTGCTTGAAACTTTACACATAGGTGGCTCTGCATGTCCGCTTTATGGCACGTGAGAATTGTCCGGATTGGTGCATGTGTTGAAGAGAAAAAAAAATCGGTTACTTCTGCCTGGAAAGTAAAGACCGCGCGTAAAAAAAGGCGCGATTTTCTGTAGTCCTTTTTCTTGTCATCTGTGCAGCAGCGTTTCGCAGGCTTATTCTGTCAATGTAATTCCACATCCTATTTCTTTATTCATTCATCTAGATATACGCAAAATATGGGCACTCTTGATTTGTCCGGTGTTGAACAGGAAAACTAATGCATCCGATGATATGCACGGGGCAAGACGCGACAATTTAATGTAATTTAGAGACTGACAAGTCAACTATTAGGTCGGTGTATGCTTGTTCCTCAGAGATTTGTTTTTTGCGTATTACCTAGGATTTTCCAGCAGATTTTCCTGTTTCGTAGGATATTTCCAGCAAAGCAGAAGCGCACGCAAAAGCGCGCAACCAAGCGACACACCAGACTGGCGGAGCCTTGTTTACGAAGGACGGTGGAGAGCAAAATAGCACCGGGTTCTGTGTGGTCTTATTGCACATCATGTGGGCGGTGGGCTCAAGGGGGTCGTGTGGGAGCGCAAGGGCTTTACTTTGTCTGCTTGGATTGCAAAAACTAATTTGTATAGGTCATTACCACGGCGTGTTTCGTCTTGCCCGGAGGGTTGGGGCAAGATGAGACAATCTGCGTTTTTGAATTTCTTGTTCTGTGTTTATTCTAGACCGGCTTCGTCCGTTTTGCACTTACAGGTCAGAAGCTCTAGAGCCCTGAGCATGTGACTATGGCTCGTTTTCTTGAAAAACACGAAAAATAAAAATTTTATATTTAACTGCAAATGTATGCCTCATCTTGCCCCACCTTCCCCGTGCCCCGTTCATTTCATGCACTTCTGGTTTCTGCTGCTGATTCCTATTGCAATGAGTGCTAACACCTGTGGTTTTGAAGCTATAGTTCTGACTCTGGAAAGCGGAATTTGCACTCGCAGCTCCACGAGAATAAGAAAAAGATGCAAAATCAAGGGTTTTCCAGACTGTGGGAAAATTTCCGGACCTTGAAAATGGCATTTCCAAATTCCAGGGTGTTCAAGGGTTTCAAGGACCAGTGGGAACCATGTATAATGTTTCTTGTGCGATCACTAGTACGTTGTTTTTGTTGCAAGTTTTTTAGGGCTTCGCTGTCACTCGTCAATGTTCCTGTTGCTTCTTGTTGTCGACGGTGTTACTGTCTCTCTGTAAATGTGTGCACCAACACAAAGGCCTTTGTGGCAGTCCTTGGACGCAAAACAAAACATAATCATCATCATCATCATCATCGTCGTCGTCGTCATTGTTATTATTATTATTATTTGTAAGTCACGTGTACGCCCACGGCATTCAAGGCGCCCTGAACTCTATGCTTTGCCCCGTATTTTCGCGAATTATAGAAAGGGACATCGTGAATATTACATTTTCTGTGTATTCAACTCCCTCCCGCCGGATTCTTTCATGTTTCACGCCGGATTCACGCTTACGTAGCGCTAAGGTCATTTTGTAACCCATTGCTGCTGACCACTTTCGTCTTTATTAATGCTAGTATTTTCTGTCCCTCTAATGTCAGTGCACGATCTTTGTCCTTTATCGTGTTTATGGCCACTATTGTTTTTTTTTTGTTTTTTTTTTTTTCAGTTGTAACATATTGTATTGCCAGTCAGGTCTATGGCTCACGTACGTTGTGGTTTCTCGCTCACTGCTCTGCCGTGCCTAGTCCACAAGCCACTTTGGTTTACGCCGGCCATATCTGTTTTCTTGCGGTCATCTACGGAATAAAATGATAATAACTACCGTCGTAATATTTTCTTTTAAGGCAGATTGCTTGTCAGTTCTACAGGCCACTTTATACATTTCCCATTCGACAGCCAGGATTAATATTCCCGAAATAAACAAGGCGACAGAGCTAAGCCTGGTTCCGTGCATGCGCTGAGAGCACGTAATATGGCCGGCTGGGAGAAAGGTCGCAGTTTGTGCTGCTGGGGCTATCGATCGGCCCCAAAGAAGAAGAGGCGCTCTCTCTTCAATGAACGCCCGATGCCCCGAGGGGAATCTTGGGCGCAACAACGCATCCTCCACTCGAGTGGACCGGTTTTCGCCCGGCACCCCGCAAAAGTCACTTTCCGTACGGCTAGGCAAGCTCGGCCCAATGCACCGGAGGGCTGCGGCCCGGCCGCATCTCAACAGTATGATACACAATGGAAGGAACGGCATTACGCGATGTAATAGGGCCGAACAGATTGGCAGCTCGTGTAACATTGTAGCTGACTGAGCGGCTATGATACACGGTGTGCTTCCCGTGCGCAATGTAAAAGCAACGTTTTTTCCGTGTTAGCGCCGCGAAGCGACTGTGGCTATATGAGCGGCGTACTACAGACGTGGAGAGAGCACAGCAGGAGGGAGTGCGGGACAAGGGGGCTAGTATGCGTCCTAGGCCGACTTCTGGAGGAACTGTGTCTGGAAATCCTGCCGGAAAACCCAGGGAAACCCTCAAAAAGCAAAGCCTGTGCGGGGATTCGAACCTGCTTCACCTCCCAGTCTCGGCGTGGAAGGCTATCATCCTAACCACTATGTGCCACGGGAGCTGGTAAAAGCAATGCTAAGGGGAATCATCGCGTATCGTGCGCTCCTCCCTTATGAAAATAGTTATTGACTTTCTGTTTAGGCTCTAAAGTGTTCCTAATGAGTAATCAGAAACTCAAAAGAGATTCAACGTGTAATGTGTTTGCACAGTACGCTCTCAACAACAACTCGTTTGACAATTCACATAAAAATTGTTGATGAGAAAATTCTATAGCTTTCTTGTTTCATCTGAAATGTGTAAATTCATGAGATCATTGTTATTCTCATGAGTATCCTCATGAGGTAAAAAAATCTAACATATTACTTTTTTAGCTCTATGAAATATGTATTACATTGGTTACCATGTATACATTGTATTACATTGGTAAACCACTTGGTTTTTTTGCCATAGTTTCTCACACCATGTGTGAAATAAAATTCAATTCAATTCATTGCTTATGCCTTATTTTAAGAAGACCACGGCATGATAAACTCAAGAAACTCGACGTGGCCAATTTTCAATTGCAACTCATCAGAAAGTCACCAGTGAAGTTCAACAGAATTTCTAATGACTGTGATGTGAAAGCTCAACAACATTTGATGAGACACTCATTATAAATTTTTGTAAGGGCTAGTTCAGAAGCATGGACAAGAGAAATGAAAGGTGTGGTTTTATTAAAAGCGAAGGTGGGACTTGTTGCTAGACGTTAAGAGGATAAAAGTGAAAGCATATAAGAACGAGAAAACACTAGACAGACACTCTATACAGTACATCATTGAATCGCCTGCATTGTAACGTGCAACTTAAAAGCAGTGCATACTATACTAGACCTGTAAAAATTACTCCTCTGAAGCAACTGAATTATGGTTACGACTACATGCTCATAATAGTAATGAAATCACAGTTGAAATTACAGAATCATTATTGTAATTTAATTACAATTATATAGGTACTCGGAAATGCAATTGAGTAACACCGAGTTGTCGCCCACCTAGGCAGGTGCAGACCGGTCGTCTACCCAACATTACCTCCCCCTTCCCCCAGACGCATTCATCTCAATATATCATTTTGGCACGTAACTTTAATCTTCTTCCCTGGGAAACGTAGTGCAAGTAAATATTTATAGTGCATTAAATATTTATTGAAAAGGCGAATGCAATGACCAGTGCAGTACGACGACTAGGACTCTATGTTTAGCAGAAACATAAAAAAAATATGCCTGAACTCAAGCTGCAAAAGCACGACAGAAATCTGATTGATGTCTTAAAGGTATACTGTAAAGCAGCAAGCAAGCCGTTAATACTGGCAGCGGCATTTGAAACCTTATTCCGAAAGAAACCCACACTGCAAATTTTATGTGCGACACAAACCTCTAAATATTTTTTAATCACGGCTGAAATTCCGGTGAACAGACGCGGGGCGACGCCTGGTGCGAAACAATCGCTCATTCGTCCGGCAGCAGTGTTACATGTACCCAACCCTCTATAGGGTAAGTCATAGGCTAAGTAGCCTGCTTCTTGATCTTTCTTTGAAAAGTTTGTTCAAACGAGATAGTTCCTGACATATATTCTCTCAAAATGCAAGAACATTGGTACATCGTGGAAATGAGTAACAGAACTGTCAGCCGAATCACCATGAGAGTCACCTACGCGAAAATGCATCACGTCCGGCGAGCCGGTGTGGTGACGGTAGCGGTCCACAGATGTCGTTGTACGCTCCCATTGTTATTGGCATGTTTATGGTCGCCGCCCTACATGGCGGGAACTGCGAAGTTCCTGTCGGGTCTTAGACACAGGATTGGCCGTAATATTAAATCTGAATTTTATATATATAAAAAAAGACGAGGTGGATTTGAACGAAATTTGTGGCGTTTGTATACTGAGCACCCAGGCTCTCAAATGAGCCAGCAGTGTAAAATTGTATGCCTGATGCTTTACGGTACCTTTAAACGCCACAGTAAAGCAGAGGAAAAGGAGGCTTTTCGCATGGGAAGCGTGCCAGATCCCATTGAACGTACTGCCAAAAGTGACTCTAATTGCATCACAAATCGCTCGCAAAAGTGATTACAGCACAAGTACGTAATACCGAATCCCGGAAGAAACTAAGTTCTGAGAGTCTAATCAATCAAAGCAATGGCTTCACCCGCGATCAACTGCTTTCAACTCAACGCGTAAAAACAATAACAACAGCAATTGCTTTCCACGGCCGACCCAACGTGTCGATCGCACGGTTCGATGGCGATGCAACGCGACCTCGTGAGAACGCATCTCGGAACACCCTGGCCCCAAAACAGAAATTCGACTAATGTTTACATTCGGGAGATCCATCCCGCACCAGCCCAGGCATCCATGTGCATCCGTGGGAGGCCGCTAAATGGAAGGGCGCGGCCACGGGAACTGTGCTTGGTCGTTGTGTACGGTTTTACGATGCGGTGTCGCGTTACTTAAGTTGTGTCTTCAAGCCGTACGTCTCCTGTGCCGCCATCAAAGGCGAGTCTAAAACGATGCGTTCTGACAGAGGCGTCACACATCCGATGAGGAGAGGGAAAAGTCAATTGCTTTAGAACTCCCTTTGTAGAGGCATATCGAAGGGTCTTCAAAACCTCTGCTTTCCTGGGTGCTGGTACATTCACCATGCGGAGCATGAATCTAACATTAGTTAAAATAACGAAGATATCAAATGAAACCGCATACATATAAGAGAGTCAGCTATCTGCGCAGCTTCCCAGTATCCCTCTCTCCCTTATTGTTCACGGAGCGACCCCATTTGCCCCTTTGCGGCCCCATGCGACCTTTCCCCCTTTCCTATATATTTAATAAACATACCCCTCCCCATTTGCCCCTGTTCCGAGTAGGGGGGGGGGGGTAACAACTCAACCTGAGGCGCAACCTGGAGTGTGTCCGGCCGTTATTTTGCGCTATTCCTACGACCGAGTGCATTGCAGTGTGACAAAAGTCGCAAATGTTTCACATAAAAATCGTTCTTCAGAGCCATTGTCCGTAGAGAACTAAAAATTTTCGGGAATCTCTTCGTGGTCCCCTTAAAGACGGCCACAGTGCGCATAGTAAAGGTGCAAACAACGCGAAGCGAAACAAGGTCCAAAATTCTCTCCCACTTTCTTTCTTTTCGACAACAACATCTCTTCACCTCCACTATGACGCTTAGACGATGAGCAGTTTCAAATGTTCTAATTACCCTCTTAACATCCTGCTTGACGCTTTCTTTTCTTGTTTCCTTGCACATAACCCTTTCATGAAGAGAGGAAGAGAGAGCAACGTGGCACCGTGCTCCAGGGGTTGTTGCGCGTAATAAACCTTTATCGTTCGGGTTCAGACGGATTGCAGATATCATTTATAGTCAGTTTAACTTTGAACGTGTCGCCTCTTCGTTCGGCTTTCATTGTTTTCAACATAAACACCACCACCTAGAATGGTTGAAATGAAGCAAGTACAAAACCTCACGCACACTCAGCATTTTCTGAAGACGAGGGAAGCAAAAAATATAGCGTGGAGACATTCTCCACGGGTTGTGGGCATATATCGTACGACGTTAACACATGGAGAGAAGCGCAGAAAAATTGTGAGAAACAAATATACGCCGGGATGTATGAGAAAATTCTAGGGATCACCAGCATTAGAATGCAAGGTACGCGTATTGTTCTCATATATTACTTTGTGTCATAATCATTATCTAGTCGTTGTTTGTGTGTACGCTATAAACCTTTTGAATGTGCCGTCGTTTCAGGAGGTAATTTTGAGACCGCATACCCCAAGAGTCACGCAGTGTCCGAAGACATAAATGAGGATTGACGTCTCGTGAGACTAAAATTCCTCCCCCATCTATATAGTACGCGGGCGCCGGAAACGGCAGATCAGTATCGTTCAGTTTTCTTCATTTTTTTTTCCTTCATTTTCTTCATTCAACTTCGAGCATGCTGAGATTCAAATTTTGTAAGAGACAAAATGAAAAAGACGAGTACTTTGCGCGAAAGCATGTATAAGAGGTAAAAAAGTAGAGACTAAAAAGCGTGATGGGACATGAACTTTGCAGTAATAAAACGTAATAATAACGCTGCCTAGCCCTCAGTGATTAACAGGTTCAGGAAGCTAATAGTATTTTTTTTACACCTTTCTGCATGTAACGTTTTGTTTGTTTGTTTTGCGGAAATAGCCACCATTCTAACTATGCCTTTACAGCTTTAACACCTTTCAGTTGAGGCTGCGTAATGAAAAGGCGGCGAAAAACGCCACTTTTACACCTGAAAGGTGTGCTGTGCTTTTGCTCTGGATTGATTGATTGGTTGATTGACTGATTGATCAATTGATTTGATGTTTTTCGGCGCAACAGCAACACAGGTATTTCATAATGTAAAACCCCGAGACTAGGGAACACGAAGGGACAGACACAACACGAAGTTTTGAGACTTCGTGTTGTGTCTGTCCCTTCGTGTTCCCTAGTCTCGGGGTTTTGCATTATGCATCATCTTCACCAGCTCGCTTGCTTCTTAGCCATTTCTTCACAGGTCTTTTGCCCTGCAGCACAAGACATTTAAACCACGAAGGTTCTAATAAAATGACGGCGGTGGTTGTGCTCGGGGTCACAGCCGTTGGAGTTTGACGTAGATGTACGGACATGGTACCCGTGACGGTTGAAGTCACTCTGAGCTCTGACTCGTTCTGTAGCAGTAACGCCCAACGTCGGACGTTTGGCGAAGGACAGGATATGGTGACGAATGAAACACATGGACACGTTCGTCCAACTGCAGTGAAGGCCCAGAGAAGCCCCTTACAGCCCATAATGAGCCACGAGCGATTACAATTTGTTTGGACCGCTTAAAGAGCACCTTGGAGGAAAGACGTTAGGCACAGATGACGCCCTCCAGAAAGATGTCCTGCAGTGGCTACGACAGCAGGCCACTTCTTTCTACGCCAAAGGCATCAAAGAGTTGCCACAGCGATGGCAGCGGTGTCTAGATGCGCACGGTGAACACTTTGCAAAAATGACGTAGTTTGGTGCTTCCCGCATTTCCCAACGTGTTTTAAGAAATAAAGGTCTCGGTCAACGTCGAACGACTCCTGTATGGTATGGTGTGTATACACGTGCTGTTAGAGCTCGTTAAGACGAATCGTTTGACGCATCATTTGTTTTGCGGCGACACATGGTACGTGTGCTACGCGCGACGAGAGTTGGACGACTGACGACATTATTCGTTGCCTTCAAATGCGCAACATACACCCCCTCCCCCCCTCACACGGTTGCCGGTGACGCGTGCATTGTCACACAAAACTTTCATTCGTCATCCGCACAACGCCACCTCACTCACTCTGACATCTCCAATTGTTTTTTAAGCGTTTCAAATGACTTTTAAATTACTTTGTGACGCGGTCATGACGCTCCATACGTACTGCAAATGAAGATGAAGTTCTACTTCAAAATTTACTTTGTTGGTTATATAGGTTGCGACAACCTCGTCACTTTTTCTTAATACACAAGTTTCGAAGTTCAATAACAGGTCAAGTAAACAGCTCCAAAAGGCGGCGAAGCACCGCAAAACGCGGCACAAAAAGGGCGCCATTTCGAATGAGAGACTGCGAAACCGACGGCACACAACAGCGCCGCGCGAATTTCGATACAGCGCTGCTCAAACACACCGTAGAAGGCGCTGTCATCGTATCGCAGACGGTATGAAAACGAAGAGCGGAAAAACGAGAAAGAAATAGAAGAAATAAAAAAATAATGTGCGCTCGCACATGGGCGAGCACACGAGCGTAGCCCACATAAATGAAATAAGCACAAAGGGAGGGCGACCGCATGCATTTATACATGAGATCCTCGCCGCCGCGAATCGTAATAGGGCGTACGACAGAATGGCGAGCGAACCACTCGGAACGTGCGCCGGCATACGCTCAACGCAACCTAACAAGAGTAGCCGAAACGTCACTTTTATAAACTTGAAAAAGCTCTGTCTGGTCGAGGCGATCTGTCTCTTCTTGCACTCCAGCTACTGCAGATCCAACTAAACTTCGGAATAATCTATGTAACGGTACCGTAGCCATCCTAGAGAGCAATTCTTTTCAACACGCTGCTACTAAGTATTCCACTGACGCCTTCTCTTTCTTGGAAGAATCGGGTGAACACCAAGAACCAGATGAACAGAGCAACAACAGGCAAGCGAGCTGGGGCTTTCGTGGAACAATCCTTTTAGTCTGAGGGGGAAACATACGGTGTATTTACCGTGGACCAGATGTGGTTCAAACATAGCGCTTGGGTGTGACATCAATTGGCGTCATGTACGCGATATGCAGGGGTTTGTGTACTTTCAGACATATGTCGGCACAGTTCCCTTAGAAGTCGGCCCAGGACGCACATTCCCCCAGGGCGTCAGTCGTGACGTTGCCCACATACGTGAGGCCGACAACGGCAAGCCCTATCGCCATCACCGTCCGTCCACCGTTGTGTACTTTCTTTTTTTCTTCTTCTGTGTAATATGTCTTATACTACCTCTGCGCTGTGTACCTGTTGTGTACTTGTATACGCCCTCTCTCCCTCTTATGTAATGCCCTCGGGTCTTTTAGGGTCTCAATGAATGAAACGAAACCACTGGTACGACAGCTTGTCGAAACATGCATGCAAGCTTTGAGTCCCAGAGCCTTCGACGAAAATGAATCCGGCGAAATGAGTTTCGAAGGTAACAAAAAACAAAAAGCTCGGAACAAAACAAACAGTTATACAACAATGGCAACCGTGATCCCAAAGCAAGAGGCGTGTTCTTACTTCCAAAACAGGTCATGGATGAACGCGAAACAAGAGAACTGTTACAGGGACTCCTAATGAGCGAAATAATAGCAACAACTAGAAAAACAGTTCTTTTTTTTTTTCTTTTTGGCTGCCAATTGAAGTACCGTTAACGAGAGTGTTGACGTGCAGGTATTGTCCCCAAGGGACCGGCACTTCGGGGTTACATCATCGAGAGGCTGACGACACGGGAAAGCTAAAAATGTTTTTTTCTCTCTCTCTCTCCTTTCGACCGGTCAAAGTTATCGTGAACAAAAGGAACGAGCGATCGAAGCACGTCGAATTGAAAACAGCCTCGTCGAAGAGCCAGTTTTCACGATAGGCGTGGGAGAGGAAAACGGCATGGAATAGCGTGCAGCGTAATTAGCGGCGGATAATGGGAACTGAGCAAGCAAAAGGAAGGCGCGGGAATATTGGCCGCTTTCAGTACGGATGGCGCGGATACGCATGTTTGCAAAGTCAACGTACGTAAGCTTCTCAAAGCGTGCTAATGTCGGAAAAGTAGCCGCAGCATTTAAGCGTCCGCATGCCGTTTTGTAACTATTTGCCACATAGTTATATTTGCTGCATTACACTCGAAGGAACCACATCGAATTCGGTTGATACTCGAGATATAAAATTTATTTTACTGACTTATATAGTTGTTATACAACCACCCAATAACCAACTATTCATTCCAGATTATATTCTACCCTCTCCTGATTGGTTCAAAGTGGGAACCTACGCCGTTTCGTAATGTCCATCTTTTTACTTATGACTAACGGCTGCTCAACACTGACCCCAGCATGTCTACATGTGACATCATCTTTGGTGGCAACTTGCATGGCGAGCGACGACGCCGGACTGCTGCTCTGGTCGCCTTCCTAAAGGAAACGCGGCTTATATCGCGCTTATAGAGTAGTGTAGGTTTCTTTTTTATTTTTTATTTTTTTCTGCGTCTTAGTCGTGACGCTGCCCGCTTCCAGCGTGGCCAACCACGGCGAGCAGTTTTCATCTTCACCACCACCACCACCACCTTTACTTACGACTAGCTCGCGTGGCTCAGTGGTTATAGAGCGCTGGGAGGTACCCGGGTTCGAATCCCGGTGCCGGCTGTGCTGTCTGGGTTGTTTTCCTGGGTTTACCCGCGCTTTCCACAAATCAGTAGGGATAACCGTACCATATTCTATGCGATGGTTGGCCCTCGCCGTGCTATGTGGTGAAGTTCACTCTTGTGGCTTAGCGTGCTGGCCATGTCACGTCGAGACTGGGAGATACCCGGGTTCGAAACCTGGTGCCGGCTGTGCTGCCTGGAGTTTTTCCTGGGTTTTCCTCAGACGCTGTGTGACATATTTCGGCACAGTTCCCTTAGAAGTCTGCCCAGGACGCACATTCCCTCCAGAGCGTTAGTCGTGATGTTGCCCACTTTTGTGAGGCCGACAACGGCGAGCTCTTTCGTCTACGGTGATTGTCACAAAAAGCCGTAGGCACCGCTCCTTCCGCGAAACGTGAGTGGTAAGGGTTTCATGCTGTGCATCGGTTGGCCTCCAGAATGCTATGTTGTGAAGTTCTGTCTCAACGCTGAACGCTTTGTGTGACTTTCCCTTCTATTTATGGAATGTATTCAGGAGACAGGTAACAAATATTTTAATTACGCGAGCATGCGAAAATATGCGTGCATGTACAGAGTTAAAAACCTGGGCGGTTTGGTATCGATTTTAGTATGCATGTCCCGAGAGAAGGAAATGGATGCTGCTTGCTAACGATTCGGATAAAGACATCGAGCCGTCCCCGACAACCGTGAGGAACAACATTTTGATCGGTTTATTTGTTTTCCTGGGCGGCAGCTTCATATCTCATTTCAGTGCGCGCGCGTTAAGTGTCCCGACGGTTGACATCGTCGACGAAGACTTGGAAATGTACCGTCCTTGAAGCGCAGTCGATTGCACGCGCCCGTCACGCTAAGCAGGAAATGAATACGCGACCCTCGCGTCGCGCTGTCAGAAGGACTCAGTTAGCATCTCCAGGGCCGAGCGACATCGGCCTCTGCGCGTCCAGGTCAGGTTCTCTCGCAATGAGGTTGCTCAAGACGTAATCGGCACGCGACGTTGAAGATTAAAACGTCGGGGAGAGACATACGGCCAGCCTACTGTGGAGCACAACAGCATTGTACGCATACATAAAACCTTCCGATACCGCGAGGAACATATATCGCACGCTGCAAGGCCCAACAGCCGTCGTGAATTCTTAACGTCACTTATCAGATACGCTGCGGAAGAGTCCCGGGAAGCGTGCCTTTTGTGATGCAGATCGATCTTCTTGTGGCCCTTGGGAAACGAGTGTTATCTCCTAGCTGCTTTGATCAGTCTATGTGAACGGCGAATAGAGGACGTCAAATAATCGGGTCTATATCGTTTCGCTACGAGGGTCGATGGGGCGGTTCCGGAAGCTCGGAAGTTCTTCTCTTGTTGTCATATTGAGGAGATGATACCACGTGAAGACATGGCAGTGCGATTTGACGTCTGCATCTCTGTTAGGTAATTTGTATGAAAAAATATGTGTAATTAATTGGGGCTGCAGCCACCTTGATCTTTATCGTATCACTAAAGCTTATATTTATACTGCTGCGCGATACATTTCAGTAAACGCTCTGCTTCGAACAGTCGCACAAAGAGCAATGCCTTGCCACACTAAATTTTTTTACACCTTTGAGGGTGCAAAAGAGGTGTTTTTGCAACACAAAAAAAATCACTTTTTATACCGCAGGCTCGATTTAGTATGCAGTAACAGCATTGAAAAGCGCGCTTGCAAAACACCCATCCCAGACAGTGTTATAAGTGGAATACACCCACCCGAAATGGTGCTTCCTGTAAAATGTGCCCTTTCATCTAATCCCTCAACAACACAATATGCGCTTTGACGTGAGGCTTTTCGTAGTGTATGTTATTGTTAACAAAATATCGAATCTTCCGTGCCTGTGTTGTAAGCTATATACTTTGCAACCTCTGACTCCAGGACACGTTCCCATCTTCAAAAACACTCTTGTCTATGGTGTGAGACTGACACCACAAAGCTGTGTACCGCAGGACAAGACGTTTACACGCGAATGGTGTAAAAAATTACTGCGTTAACTTATGCCTTGGATATACCGGATACAATAACCAGCTGTAAGGGTGTTTCACGAAGGAGCCCGGGATGAATAATTCGTAAACAAGTGGCGCTATCGAAAAGTCTTCTTTTCACTGAGCATCCCTGAGACACTGGCCAAGAACTGAGCAGTGAGCGGCCAGGTTAACACCAGGTTCGCACACGCTCGGGCTCAGTTGTCTAGCGACGTAAAGGCCCAATTATTACTGTTAACACGGTCGGGAGTGATGGAAGATAAGGAACAGACGCTTAGCATGCCTTTATCGTGATGGTGACGAATGCACGGAAGCGTCTCTTCTGTCTCCCCCACGTGAACCACACGGATGAACACGTAATTGGGAGCCGAACAGCTGAGCGAGAGACCGCATTGGTATGTTGATCCGCGTAAGCAAACCGAAACCACTTAATTAATACTCTAAAAATCACTACGTGTCGACGCGGGTTTTTGTTGGAACATTTTTCGCTGAAGGTTCCGATTGGTATAACAGAGGTTCCGAATGCGTCCGAAGTAAAATTTAAAAGTTACGAGTTTTATTTAATTAATGAGCGTATGCAAATGAGTCGCTCACTGCTCAGTTCTTGGCCGATTTCTCAGGGGATGCTCACTGAAAAGACGGCTTTTCGATATAGCGGCACCTGTTTACGAATTATTCAAGCAGGAGTGCTTCATGAAACGCTCGATACACGCGTACAGCAGATTCGTTGTGTGTCTTCCGCGTTTTGTGATCACGGAACCAAGTTCACGCCTCCTACTTTACTGTCCCCGGTGTCACCCATAGCAACCACAGACGAGTGCGGACTTGTCAAAACGATGTTCCCCGATCATTGTCATAAAACGCGTAGGGGCTATCGTAACGACGAATGACATTTCCTCTTCCGACAGCAATAAATAACGACAATAAATAATAACGTCCGGCTTCCGACCGCAGTCCACTCCGTTCCGCTGCATTAACCGCCCTCCCCGCTCCCGTTGAGAGGAGCAGCGCCATCCCCGTAAGTAACAACAATGCACCTGCGCAGCAGCCAACGGTCGTAGTGTGCCTCTGCCTGCCTCGTAACCGTGCGACACAAAGAGAACCAATTACCAAGGACAACGCCTTTCGACTTTTATCTTCCTGCAAGGAACCTCACTTTAGTCTCATTCATATATCTGTTGTTTTTTTTTTTCATATTTTTTTAGTAGCAAGAAGACATCTGCATGGCTGACCTTTTCCTTTAATGAACATTCAACCCCCCCCCCCCCTCATTCAGGTGGTACATGTAGCTGAAGAGGTACCCTCGCTGTTTTACCATTACCTTTTATGCGGTCTAGTTACCACCAGATTGAGTTAAATCGCACAACCCTTCAATCATCTGCCTGTCCACGTGTTTCACCCTTTTGAGATGACGTCATTGATGGGTGGCAGTCAAGCGTACTTCTCAATGCATGAATCATCAGTCTTCTAGCTTTGTTGTGCGGGCTATTGTTCGGGAGAACCATACAGGGTTTGATTTTCGTACGAGGCAATACAACTTGCTTTTGCTTATCGTGGGTTCATAATGTTATATGTTACGTAACATATTTAGGGCGTGGATAAATATGTACTAAAAAGTTTTTAGTAAAAACTCCCGAAATATGCGTGCAACTATGCACTGAAAATCTTTGAAATATGCGGTAAAAATCCTCAATATATGCAATGTTTTTCACTGTTCTTGGTACAAAAGCAATGCACGAAATGCCTATGTAAAAAACAAGTGGGTATTTTATTATGGATAACATGGTAAAATAAAGACGTCTTCGTTCTGCGGCACACAGCAAAGAATACTTGCGGCACACATATAATTCATGGAGCTGAAGTCTTTGTGTTCGTGATTGATAAAACAGCGTAAACGCAGGCTAGCTGGTGGCTCACTTGTGCGTCGTTTACGACTTAGCGTTGCATTCACCCCTGCACTCCGGTATAGGCTGGGCCACAGCAACACGGCGCTGTGTACAACTTGTGGTTTCCCGGCAACTATCCGACACATTATAGAAGACTGTCGCCAGTACGTACGCGAGCGACGGGCCTTTAAATGTCAACTTGAAATGCTGGATCAGAGGCCATTCAACATCTGCAAAGTTCTCGGCCCATGGTGTAACCCGACTGAAAAATTTGTCGTGATTATTTACACTATTTAATCCGCGCTTAATGCTATGCGGTAAATTTGGTGCAACGCAAAACGCGTGATAGGACATCATCGTCATATACCTCACTAAGTTCACTCATGCTCATGAGGTGAGCGAATGAGCAAACGGTGAGCTGAGCGGGCCTCATTGCACAAACATTTCACACTCACGCCCAATCGCAATCTCATACCAACCCTGACCTACGGTACCCCTCCCCCCTCCCCGTCTCCTATTGAGAGAAGCTCCCACGTGTAGACTTACGATATCTCACCCGCATGCAAGGAAGACGCAGCCAACCCGATGTTTATTATCGCGGAGGCAAATATTGACGCAACGGAGTTCGCCTAATTGCATCCCACCGGCTTTGGAAGGAAAGAGTAGAGATAGAAAAACAAGCGGGGATAACAACGACCATTTCGAGGGTCAACAGCGGAAGGGGGTCCTGCGGCGAAAAATGCGTATTCCCGTATTACTTGTTATCTTCCGTAGATTCGAGCAAACACCCCCCTCCCCAATTGCAAATCAACCGAGAAAAAACATCCGCTACGCGGTCTGCGACTTATGTGGGGCGTGGCCGACTACAACTCTCTTATCTTCACAAACACCGCGAGAGAAAGTAAGCACCGAACACAGATAGCGAATGTGCCATACGGCTAGCGAGTATCCCCAGACAGCACAATGTATTGAAAGTCGAGTGCAGTAGAGTGGACGGTATGTGTGTTGTCTGGGTATGTGCTAACCGAATCCTCGAATCCTAGGCAGGGATTCGAGATTCGGGAATCCAAATCCCAGTGCCCAAAACAGCGAATCGAATCTTTCGAATCCACAAACCACGTTTGTTTGTTTCTTTTTAAAATCTGCGCCTCCAAGCCTGCTTGACCGGCGGCCCCCGGGACGTCCAAAACCCCATCATAAAGCTCCGATATTAAAAATTTAAAAGTAACACGGTTTTGCTTTGAGTGTTTCTTAGTTTTATGGAGGGAATCCAGGCTCCCGAGTTTATGTATTTCCTGTAGCCGATGAACAACACGTTAAATAAATTACACTTAGGAGGAAGTGTATGATGGGTATGTTTTCTCCCGAAATTTGTAGTTTATTAAACAAAGATATCAAATTCTGCTTCAAAACACTTTTCAGTAGAAGTGTTTTTCCCTGGCTTTTTAAACTCTTTGCGAAGAAAGGATTCGAAAGATTCGTGGATTCGCAGAACCTGATTCGGATTCGAGAAATTCTTGAATCGTCCCATCTTTAGTTTTATCAATGTTCTTTAGTTTCACAGGTCTGTTCAAGGCCTTCCCCTTACCCGTTCACTCCCATTGCACTCGACTTTCAGTACATTGTGCTGCTTGGGTCCCTGAGGGGTGGGAAGGGTCGTTGAGATGATGAAAAATCATTGTTGCTATCATAAACGGCGCGGGCGCCGATGCAGGCTGACCCATTGGCCAGTGTGTTTCCCTCTGTTAGTCTCGTTTTAGAAATACGTCAGTATTACAAATATGTGGCCCAAACCACCTAAGAACTACCAGCTAGTCACAGCACAAACTGCGGGAACAAAAGTGGGGCTGTGGCCTTGGTGTGCAAGTTAGAGCGTAGGAGTACACGGAAACAGCTAAAAGAAAAAGAGGGAGCTACGTGTCAAGGAACTGGAGTAGCAGATCCCACACAGACTTGCACGTTGTGCAAGTAGCAAGCGCTCTAACCAGCCAAAACCAGCTCGACTGCTTTTTTTTTTTTTTTCAGGTCCGTAAGGCGCAGAACAATGTTACACAATGAAGGGAAACAACCATCCTCGCAAGCCCCCTCCCTACACAATTCACGTGACTTTGTAAGCCCTGTCGAACGCCCCGACCTCCCACGTGAAGCCACTAACACCGAAAAACCAATACCGAAATTCGCGCACGTGCAGCATGCAACCTCAAACACAAACGGGTCACTACCAACTATGAAATTAAGTCGCCCCTTTCCAAACACCGGACGTGATCCGAACCACTAAATTACTACACCATTTTACTCTGCCACCTCGTACAGAGAACCACCTCAAATATCTCGTTCTCCTGAGGTCGTCTAACGGCCGTTTAGCGTTCATTTCCAACCAGCACAATTTACAACAGGAGGAGAAGAAGAAGGCTCTTTAGCGGGTCAAGAACGTGAACAACTCAGGGGGCAGTGCGCGTGCCTTCTCAGTGACAAACAAGGACGGTACGGATTAAATACAACGATCCACGTGTGTCCTGTCGTATTGCGGTACGCGTACATGATAATCGAATGACAGAAGACAAAGAAATGATCCACGAATAGTACGAGGACACCAAAGAGGACGCAAAGAAATGGTCGGGAGACTTCCTTGTTAATTCTCTGGGAGAACGCGGTCTAATTATAGGGCAAATATTGATTACCTGGCGAGAAAAATAGGTTTCACAACAAGCGACTGAGTACTAGCGCCTGTTTGGATGACGCGACTTTCAGGAGTAATGCAGGTGGGAAGGGAAGTGTGTGGAGTGGTTTCTTCGTGTGTTTCTGGGCTCGTGACTAGGAACGGAGTCAGTGTGGTTTGAGAGCTTTCGAGAGCGATATCACAGAACACGTTGTGTGTTTTGTCCGTCCGTAACAATTGAAGAGAGAGAAGGAGGAGAGAGAAGCGGAGAAGGACGAAGTTACAATGGCGCCGAAGCGATTGCTGCCGCGCGAAGATTTGATTCGGAAGATGGCCCTGCACTCCAACAAAGAAAATTTGTGCGTTTAGTCCTTTGGTGATGAGATGCATTGTCACGACCATTAGACTTGTAAGGTGCCAACGAGGAGGACGAGAGGGTGGGGTCACGAGGAAGAACGAAGAGGACACAGTTTTGGACTATTGGGTTCCTTCGAGAAGGAACGTTACAAGACTTAAGAACGAAAAGAAATCTAGTCCGTCAGCCCTCAAAATATTACTGGGCCGCGGAATAGGATATTGCCACGAATCATCATCGCGAAACTTCCAGGGCAGGCACGAAACGGTACATCTCATCCCGGCGCATGCTGAAGAAGAAGCAAGAAGCTTCCAAACACATCGCCTGCTCTCTGGCAAACGCACGTGCTGTTTCTAGACTTTTCGGCGCGACGCTTAAATGCTTGTGCGCTCCAAGCTGGAGCATTCATGCTTTGGACTTAGTTGTGTTCAGAGAGCTATCACTCTTGTGTTTTTGCTACCAAGTAGTTTAATAAACCGTTTGCTGTTTATTCGACGACTCGCCGGCCCATTTCGCTTCGTGACAATATGGCTTGACACAGAGAGGCCACACTCCCTGCTTGCGCCAGGTAATGTAATCCATCATACTCGCTCTGTTTCCGTGCTAGCTGTTAAGAAGACTGGCCGCATGACGCTGCGGCAGAAAGTGCGCTCCCTTACTGATGGCGCGTGGTGGCGCTGCGGTATTTCACCTGGCGCGCTGTTGCTGCTATCTCCGTATCTCCAACGGAGTATGTATTTGACGGACTAGATTTTGGACGTAGTGCACGAGAGTGTAGGGAATATGGAATGAATTTCGAGCAGGGAGACTAAAATGGGGGAGTAATTGCAATCTAGGGTGTAATCACTCCCCCAATTCCCTCCTTTCTTTTTCACCTTCCTAAGAAGGAGTTAATGCCCACAGCTAAGTGGTACTGGTGAATCATGCAAGAGATAGCGAAAGTAGGCAACAGTTATGATGCTTCCGACACGCATTGATATCCATAACCTTCGCCAATTCAGTATTGTTCACCGAAAAGTTTACAGTGAAAAAACGGTTCCCTCTTCGCTGATAAGAATGGCAACATAATGAACAAAGATTGGGCATCACTTAAAAAGGCCGCTATTGTGAGCCACCTACCAGGGCGTACAAGTATCGATCGAGAGAGAGTTCTTTTCCCCAAAGGTCGTTGCCGCCCCCACCATCTCCACATCGTACAACAGATGCGCAGGAATGCAAGAGAGGAATGCCTCTTTGCCCTGTATCAGACGGGTAGTAGCATAAGAGGGGAAAAAGGGGGCGACTGCATGGACCCGTCACCCACCATCGGTATGTTCGCAATTATGTCCCAGAGAACGGCTTTTCGCGACACAGTCGTTTATTCTCAAGTGCAAAATGAGGTTATAATTTCAGGACTGCGAGCATTGTGGTGTGAGGAAATTAATGAAAGTCCCAGTGCAGAAAAGGGAGCATCGATACGATCGGAAGGGATAATGGGGTAAGTCGACGTGGACCGGGGCACGTTTGGGGGAGTCGCAGTACGATAATATCTGCGTATGAAGCGGTTCCAATTTCCTGCAGATTCTTGTTTATCTCCGTTTATACGTGCGTCTCTTTTACCCCTGTCAGAGGGACGCACTTACGGCCTTAACGGTTACGGTCTTACGTGCATATGGTCATTAAGTTCTTGCAGGACGGTCAGTCAAACGGCCTTTGCGACAAAACTGAGATGCAAGGGCAACGGAGCTCCCGCAAGACAGTTTACGGCGTTCCCCCGAAACTGTCCAAGTCTCGTTACCAAACGCCATGAACAAGATGGCGCAGATTTCCTTCAATTCGAAATAAGATGTTTTTATGAGACGTACTGTTCTGCGAACTTTTTTCGTGCTCAACGCCTTGAGTTTTTCTGACGAATATTTGCACTATGCTTCTCATTATATGTCGTGAGTTCGTAGTGATACCCTCGAACCACTGCACTCCGTGTCGTCTGCATCCAGGACTGTGCGCGCACAACGAAGCATTGAAATTGCTTCAAAACAAATATCGTTTGCTGTTTTTCAAATTGGCTAAGTGCAAACCAAACGTCGTTTCCGAGTACTGACAGTAAGAACAAATGTGATTTAACTACATTTCATTCAACGTTCGCAGATGTGTTTATCGGTGTCGACATCACCGGCAAAACGCCCTTACGGATACCGTCTGGCAGCCTCCTAGGGTTTTAGGTCGTATTTCAGCTACGGCCTTTTCTTAATGCCATTGCCTTAAAGTTAGTACGTGTACCCGTCTGACAGAGGATGTCTCACTCAAGAGAGATGGGACGATTTTACCAACAAATATATCATCTAATTCTGCACGAACGTCGAATTCTTCTGATTTCAACATCTACATTGAGTCCAACGCAACCAGACCTGTATAAACTAAAAGAGTTACTGTAATTAATTATAAATGTTTCGTTTCCATAGGTGCACTGCGTTCCTCAAGGATCAAATATGCTACACATCACGAGTGAATGCAACTCGGTGTAACCCAATACTCATACGTAAGTTAAAGTTATATAAGTTTGTAATTGTCACTGTAATTACATTACCTCGATGAGCTAGTAGTTATGTGTGTGAATTATTCTGCAAAATATTTCCTCTTTTTTTTTTTTAAGGTCTGAATTTCGTAATCGGTTACTGAAGCTCGTAAGCAACGTGAGGATATGCATACCCGACGCTGCCAGTTTACGAAAAAATCCTAAAGTCTCCTGTAAAGCGCGCATTTCAGCTACGAGATATAAGAACAAGGTTAATCGTATTGCCAACACTTGACGTCTTTCCCTTAAATAACATAACCAACAAGTTTCGCAATGCTGAGTTTCGCGCACTCATTTATTCTGTCGCAAGCAAGATGCAAACTTGGCAGCCGAGCGTGCGAGCACTCAGAGAGAGACAGAACTAGAAGTGGAGTTCCGGCAGTCGCTGTACAAACAGGCCAGGGAACGAGTCGCGCTTAGCGTCAGGAACAATGCATCACCAGGAATGCGCATCTGTGGTCCGCTCAGTGGAAGAGGGACTTCCAAAATATTTACAAAATGCGTTTACTTTGCTCGGCCCGATTTGAGCGAGACGCAAACAAAGCCAACGACGTCGCAATTCGTGTGCAGAGCAAAGTACGCCTGAGCTAGTTCAAAGGGCTTGCCGCACTGCCGCGGAAGTAGAACATGAGGAAGGTGGCTTGATGCCACTCAGCATAACGGCAGAAGAGAAACAAGACGAATGAGGCATGCGTCCTCGCACTCTTAAAACAAAAATGGTGGAGTATAGTTACACCTTTTAGGAGATAATAGTTGTCGCATATGTTGTGCCTAAAAGGTTGCAAAGTTCTACCTGCTACCTCACTCTCAAAACGGGACTTCACCGCACAGCACGTTGTCCACCAACCATTACTACGAATGATAGGGTTACCGCTTCTGATTTGGTGAGCCAGGGGGACGTACGCCTTTTTGTAGCAATTTGGATATATGCTAATGGTTTTAGCAACCTTTTACACTCTTTATGAGACGCTATGTTGACTTAGGTGGCAACTATAGAAGATACCACCTTTTCACACTTTTTTTTTTTCTTAGAGTGCGTATACAGACTCAGCCCTCGACGTATGAACAATATGAAACTCAATTCGGGGGGAGGGGGGGTTCTCCCCGCAGGAGAAGTTCCTTCGGGCGTATACCTATAAGTCCTTCGCTGACTTATATACAATCGACAACTAGCTAATTTACTAATGGTTATTTGAATTACGAACTAATAATTGATAACGAAATTCTGTATGAAGAATTATCATTATGTTACGTCATTGCGAGCATGTAATTATGAATAATATATTATGAATTTCATTAATAACTGAAAGTTTCATAATTTAACCTCACGCCAAACGGTAACGTTGAAACGTGTTAGGTCTCAGCATCATGAACGATAGGGAAGACAAACATAAACTCAACGCCAAAAACGTCCGAAAATCGTTCATAAATCGACAAATTCGTCAAGCTAGGCCTTGAATGAAAGGGACAGAAAGTGTTGTAATGGAAGGATAACTCTGTGGAAATTACGTTGGCCGCTTTGCTCAGGGTAAAGCAAATAATAATATGTACGTTAACGCCTCAGTTGCACTACATTTTTCTACCTTTAACTTCGCTCTCTATGATTTTTCAACGAGTAGCACCTGGTCCATAGTACACAACGGATTTGCCTTCAGTCATGGTAGATACGTGGTGCTTTGCTGGTCCCTGGCTGGTGTAGCTTAATCTGCTTATGAAACGATGTCAAAAACATTGAGTTGATTCCCTCAAAATACATTCACTGCACGGAAGTCGAGGGCTTACAATACTCAGGAAAAATACGAGGGACATGTCATCCAAGACATCCCATTCATAAAACAAGGAAATTCTTAACTCGTGTGTTAATCTGAGGTTCAAGGCATAGTCTTCATGATCCGATCGTCCTCCTGAAAGTATGGGACTTAGCTAGATAATGTCCGAGATTGATATTCTCGAAAAGCTGGGCTGCACGACACTTTGTGTTGTTACTGAAGTATCGCGCACTTTTATACCCTGCAATCTATTCTGAATACCAGTTGGGAAGTCTTTCAGAGATGACGTCAATGAGAAGACTCCAAATTGTAGGCCAATACGCGTTGTTCTAATGCGTTGCAAGGAGTGCATGAGACTTTTTACCCCCCCCCCCAAATCCCGCCTAAAAAACAAAACCAAAAAATGCAACAGAAGTAGCCATCGGTGGCGCTGGCGTTGCTAACATCGGCCATGTGGAAAGCGTCGCAAGTGTGGCTGTGACGAGATGGACAACACACCAGCCATTAATAAGGATTCACTCAATGGCGAGGCACAACAGCGCGGAAAGGTCACGGGGCTTTATTAAACGTTCCATTTATAATTTATCCCAATAGCTGTGGACGACACGTCCGTATTGATTCCTTTTCATCCGTGCGAGACAAAACTGGGGAGAACAATGCCGACGGCCGCAATGCATGAGAAAATAGATTCATCGCTTGTACACTGCGCGGAGAACGCGCAGACAGCCACCTGGGGCCGTACCTGTCCTCCTAAATCAGCGGGGCGGTATCTCCGCTGGCGTTGAGTAGGGCACTTGCATCGGCTATATCTGAACAGTCCAAAGAGCTTCGCCATAAGGAAAGTCGGATCACACGCGGTGTCCTCTTTCGGGAAAGCAGACGACACTACGAGAAAGCAGACGACGTCAGAAGAAGGATGGAGCGTTGTGCCTGCGCTCTCTAATTCCCACATCGGTATGAATAAGCCTAGATATAGCCTTAAAGGAGATGCGTTGATTGATTGTTTTGAAATCTGCTGACGCAAGGATGACAAAGGGTAAGCGTCACATTCGAAACACACACACGGTTGGTTTCCACGTCTGATCGGCACACCTGTTGAACCATGTACGAGTACACAGGCACACCCACGTAGAAAAATGGAGGGTGCACTGCGGCTAGGACGTGTCAACCCCAACTGAGCACTCGTCAGCTGTATTGTTTCGACGAATACCGTTCCCGTGTGCAGTAAATACCCCAAAAGGTCCCTCGCCCGAATAGAAGTAAACCGGCCCCGAGCACGCATGATACTACAGGGCCATTCGGAAGAAACCATAGCTCAGCAAAGTCAAATACATGAAAGAAGCATGTCAGTTCCCTGCGTCTCGTCGTAAAATCGTATGCTCGACACTATCCACCAAATACAAAACTCTGTGACTGTCACACAGCAAAGGCATTCGAAACGTCAATTTCTCCACCGTGAGTCATATGAACACCTCCCATCACTTATCGATAAATGTCCACACGAGCAAAATGGCATGGAATATCTCATTGAACGAGTGCTTAGTGAGCACCCGGTGCTTGCATAAACGACTTTGTAAAGTGAAAAACACAGAAAAAGAAGAAGCCTTCGCTTCCTCCCAGCGCTACAACGGCGGTGTCATCGCTGCGGGAGGCACGCCCTCTGCGCCAAGGCGGCATCAAAGTCAGAAACATCATTTCATCATCCGACAGCCACCCCATACTTAAGAACGCCGCAGCGTAATCAGGGTTACACAGCAACATCCCTCTTCCAAGGTCCCAGCAGCATATATAGCGCAACACTCAGAAAGTGGGAACAAGTCGTTCCGACACTCTGCCGGCTCATTTCTTATCGCAAAGGGAGCGATATGGTCTCGATAGGGAAGTCAAAACAGTGACAAACAGAGCAAGCGGATCACAGAGAGTAGTGCAGAATGAGAGTCTGCTTCACTGCAAAAAATGAAGTGAAATATGCGCGAAAAGAAACTGATACCCAACAGCACTTGTCATTCGTCCGCTAGCGCGATGCGTGCCGTTCACCGCGGTGCTGTTTCAGTTAGGTGATGTTATGCAGTGAAGGTGCTTGTATTGTTGGTCTATGGTGAATAACGTCCGACATCCTCGATTATAAAATGCTCCCACTTCCATGGCCAGAAATGGTGTACATGCGAATGACCTCATCATGCGATGACCTCACGGGGCTGACCTCTCCCAGCAACTCGAGGGCAAATATAGCGTTGCGAGTTCTATTTCGGCGTTCACGATCCGATGGTGTATACTAAAACCGCGATGCATTTCTTTACATAGTTTTCGTACAGTTATCAACAGTACATAGTACCAGCAGCTAACCACTACGATATCAAAGACAAGAACTCAATGAGATCACCACTTGTCATGGTGATACGTCCCCTATGCATGCTAATGAATGAACAGTACGCGTGATATTAGAACGAAGAGCGCGGATGAACTCACTGGCTGTATACTTGTTTAGTAGCAGCTTGTAAGTGCGACACCGCAAATGAGTGTGCGTGAGCAACCCCCAGGTGCTGCCTATCGAACAGATTGGAAACGATTGACTGACAGAATGCATGAAGCTTCTCTACAAGCACTGCACATGAAGCTTACATCTACTAGTGGCGAGTAACCTGACTTGTGCGACAGGATAGAAGAGTACATGCCGACCTATAAAACTCTGGTCGGAACAGTTACGGTTGCAATTGCAATATCATCCCTGCTCACTCAGAGATTTTAAAGATACTGGCAACGTTCCAGGCTTCTCTCAAATCCTACACGCGCAAAGTCTGCTCCTCCCGTAAGCTGTTTGGAAGACTGGGAAGACGCACCCAGCATAGGAGAGGCCCCACTCCCCTGAAGCGACGCTTCTCATCCAAACGCCAGGGGCAATGTCTATGCGGTTTGTCGACTCCTTTGCACAATTTTTCCAAAGTCACGCGTCACGCATCAATGCACAAGACGCCAACATTCGAAATATACCGTACGATCTTGCATTCAGTACAGGTAGCATTGGATTGCCCTCCCCGCGACGTTATTTCACAACGAGTAAGAAGAGCGGTTAGGCTTACCTCTCGCCGTGTCTCCGTGCGGTGAACTCAAACGGGTGAGCACACAAACACACCAGACGCAAACGTAGAAAACACGCAGGAAGCAGAGAGTAAAATCCAACCCACGATATGTCAACAGTTTTGCGCTAAGCGCACATGATGCCGGAATTCACTGCACTTGACAACAGAAACACAACAGAATATCCAGCACAAACGGCATCCACCATCCGAAGCACAACGGACGCGACCGAGAGTGCTCCCTTCCCCATATTCTCCGGCGTGCTTCGTGCTGACGCCCTCTCATTGGCGCAAAAGGCGAGCCATGTGATCAGCATAGACGCATGCGCAGACTCGACAAGAGTGACGTTTAAGGTGAGAGAAGGGGGAGCGACGCGTCAGAAAAATGGCGACCTTCTGTGGAGAAAGGAGAAAGGCAGCGCTGCTTTCGAAGTGGATGGCGTTGCATCCCATATCCGCTAGGTTTCTTTTTCGGCCGCCGCTCCGTTCGTTGTGCCGTAGCTGTGCGCTGTGCCCCTCTAATCGCTGATGTCTGCAGGTAATTAGTGACGAAGCGAGAGTCGTTTGACCAAAGGGTCCCGTGATATATGAGCAACGATACATTTTGTTTTTGCGTTTTCAGAATGATACGCTATTTCTCCTGAACTCTTCCAATTTAAATGATTAGAAGGGGAGCTGCGATTTTTCGGAATGAACGAAATTTTGATATTTTCACAAGCGTTGAGATGGCATCTCCGTGGTATTTTATTGCAGGTGGGGCGTAGCTAATGTGCAGCCACGAGAATAGTTAATGTACGTAAACTCATTCCCCTTCTCGTTGTTGGGCTGCACATCTCAAGTATTCACGGGGGAAACATTCCCGTTCGTTCACATGCTAATTTTATTTGCGTTGAAAACTGGCTTGGAAGTAAACTGAAGTTCCTTGTGAACATCACACTGACGAGACACTGAAAGAAGACGACCATCGAAGCCAGTACGCAGTTATTTATGCTCAGCAAAACAGGAAAGTAATATCAAGAAATATATAAGCAAATAGTTAATAACCATAGCCCTCCTATAAAGAAATCGGAGTGTCGCTCGACAATATTTATTTTCCCTCTAAGAATTTAAGACGATAAAAAAGTGATATAAATAATAATTTATTAATGTGTGCATTAATGCATGTGCGCATGCAATGTGTGCATAATGTGATAAAAACGTTGAGTATGAAATTACCCACGTTTAATTTGATTAAAACCGCTTACGTAATTAAGATGGAAGGTGAATGGCTGGCTTGTGCACCTGGGTTAGAAGACATCGCAAGATGATCTGAGCGGCATCCAGTGTAGGTAGCAAAGCAGGGGTACCAAAATGGCTTAGTAGCTTCACTGAACTCAACGGTTGAACGAGGACGGCGATATGGAAAAGTTGGTGCATGACTGGTGATCCGGAGCATGCAACGCATACGAGAACGAAGAGAAGACACACACAGGCTCCACTAACAACGGAGCTTTACTTTTCACACAGATACCGTTACGACATTACGTGGAAAGGGAAACCGGGCAATGCTGTTTCCAGATAATCAGGCTCCTCAGGGGTTAGCACCCGGAACCTAAGCCGTGTTTTGAGCGATGCGCACTGATGAGGACGGCCCCTTATTTCTTTGGGCCCCTTTTCCAAATCCCCATCCAAACCCATTCCAAATCGAAATTTCATTGACTATAGTCTATAGTGTAATATCCGCGTGGAAACCTGGAAAGACAGTTGTGACAGCAAAGAGAAGCATCATCATTCTTGGCACCGCAAATTATTCTATAGTTTTTATGATGAACAGTGCGCGTTTTTCGCATAATGCTAATTCGTGGCTGTATGTCATAAACTGTAAAAACTGTATTTTCCGTCAAACGCGTCCTTTTAACAGTCAAGCTGCCCTGGGAAGCTTCACTAAATAGTAGGATGATAATGCTAATTGTGGGCAATGCGTCGCAAGAGAAGTTTCACTCTTCAAACAGGACTTCACCACATAACACGCGGAAGGTCAACTATTGCACGGAATGCACAATGCGCAAAACTCTGTTTATGTATTGCGCGTGCGCAGAAACACCAACGCTATACCTTACGTATGCACAGGCGACAGCGTACGCTGTCACTTATATTTTGTGCGTGCGCAGATCCACCAACGCAATCCCTTACGTACGCAAAGGTGATAATGTACGATGCACTAAAACTCCCTCATGATACGGTTATCACTCCTGATTTGTAGAAAGAGCGGGGCGTACGCCTTTTTGTGACAATTATCATAACTGCATATGCCCCACCACCACCCATCCACCCTCTGTTTTGAAGGTACCGTACACTCTTAAAACAAGGCTTAAGCAATTAGCACGCTGAAGGCCAACCATTGTACACAGTGATACATCTATCACTCTTGATATGCGGAAAGCGCGGGGCGTGCGCCTTTTTGTTATTACATTTCCGCATAAGTGTCACAAAAAGGCGTACGACTCCCGTTTTCAACAAATCATGGGAGAGAAAGATGTCATTCGGGATGATGGTTGGCTATGAGCGTGCTACGTGGTGAAGTTCATTTTTAACTCGCGGCCTCGTGCGCTTTCTTCAAGCAACGGGCCTAGCGGAGAGACCACTCTAGTGCACCTCTCACCTACAGTCTGCTTCCGTCCCATCAGTACCGGTCATCCTGCTTCTACATCACTTTGAAGTCCTCAACTCCCCTTTCTCCCACTTTCTTTTTTTTTTTTTTTTTTTTGCTATAGTCGTGACGATGCCCACTTGAGTGCGGCCAACAACGGCAAGCTACCTCGACCCCCCCCCCCCCTCATTTTTAAGAGTGTAAAGCAGCACGCTTTTCGTGGCATGAGCCACCGATGGAAAGCGGGGGCGTGGCGCGAGCTTAGTCATCGTCCAGACTCCGTGAGGAGCGATCGGCCCAGGAGACGCACTTCTTCAGGGCGGTGGACGAGACGGGGGCATGATGGGCCGGCGAAGGGGACACTGCAAGGGCAGGAAGGGGAAATGAGGACAGCGGTGGGGAGAAGGCGGGCTTCAGTCTGTCCACGCTTACAGAGTCCGCACTCTTAAAAATGAACTTCACCGCATAGCACGCTCTTAGCCAGCCATTATCTCGAATGATATCGCTATGTGCCCTGATTTGTTCAAAGTGGTAGGCGTACGCCTTTTCTGTGACACTTATGCGGTTCATAATTGTCACAAAAATGGCGTACGCCTCCCGTTTTCAACAAATCAGGGCAGATAACGATATCATTTGAGATGATGGTTGGCTAGGAGCGTGCTATGCGGTGAAGTTCATTTTTAAGAGTGCGGCTTCCCGTTGACGCTGATCTTGAACTTGTCAGCTCGCTGTAAGACAGGGCGAGGGCCAGAATATGGTTGCTGAAGGGGCCTCCGAACAGCGTCCCGCCGGCGGAAAACGTGGGACTCTGTTGAAAGGGGTTGCGGTACAAACGGCTGCCGAGATGGACTCGCACGTGTGGGAGTGGGCCGAACGTCGAGAAAAAAACACTGGAGGTTTTCTACGTACGGGGTGTGGCTGGTGGTAGAGGGTTCGGAGTGGCAGAAGAAATCAGCTGGGAGTCATATAGCGCAGTGCCGTTGACAAGCTCGGCAGAACTACAACCGATGTCAGTCTCCAGGGTGGTACGAATGCCGAGCAGGACGACGGGAAGCAGTGATGCCCAGCGGGTCGGGTTTTCTTGCGCCATGAGGGCGCACTGTTCTGTCAAGATTCATTCTGTGGCTTACCTGGCCACACGCTCTTAAAAGTGATGGTGGTGGTGGTGGTGGTGGTGAAAGGGCTTGCCGTTGTCGGTCTCACAGAGGTGGGCAACGTCACGAGTGAGGCCCGGGGTAATTTGAGTCCTGGTCCAACTTCTAGGGGAGCTGTGCCAATATATGTCTGAAAGCGTCTGAGGAAAACACAGGGGAAACCTCAGTCAACACAGCCGGCACCGGGATTCGAATCCGGGTGCTTCCCAGTCTCGACCTTAAAAATTAACCTCACCACATAGCACGCTCCTTGCCAACCATCATCCCGAATGACAACGTTCTCTCTCTTGGTTTGCTGAAAACGGGGGGCGTACGCCATTTTTGGGGCACTTATGAACTGCATAATGAATAATGCCACAAAAATGGCGTACGCCACCCGCTTCCATCAAATCAAGGGAGAGAACGTTGTCATTCGGGGTGATGGTTGGCTACGAGCGTGCTATGCGGTGAAGCTTTGTTTTTAGAGTCCATCCATCAGCAAGCATTCCCTCTTCACCGACCTCGAACAGAGGACACACACATCCCTAGGACGCCTGGCTAGTGCCACCAGCTCTCTAGCCAACAGGGGCGCTCTTCCTCGGCTCCCAGCTAGTCCACCTACGCCGCCGTGGCGGGAGTTCGTGCCCGCAACAACGCTTCACATCCCGGGTCTACGGAAGAAGAGCGAGTCCAGCCCCCTAGTGGCCAGGATGGCGGCTGAGAACCTGATCAGCGACGTTTATCACACACATACTCTGGTGTTCACGGATGGCTCCATTGACCACCGTTCCAAAAGTGCTACCAGTGCGTACTACATCCCGTCAATAAACAAGGCCTGGCAAGGGAAATCAGTTCGCTACCCAATCTCATCTACGACGGCCGAACTCCTGGCCTTGCTACACGCAGCTGCTGCGGTTCAAGTCACCGGAATACCTAAGGCCGTCTTGCTTACGGACTCCAAAAGTGCCCTCAACAACGTGATAAACCCCATGTGTGGTAGCATTCTGGCCCGATGTATAAGGAGATCGTGTCCCAGCATAGGCTAACCGGAGGTGAGCTTACGCTCCAATGGATCCCATCTCATGTCGGCATCAGAGGCAACGAACGAGCGGACCAGCTAGCTTCCTCAGCACACAACAGCTGCAGCCCATCCTTAGCAGTCCCGGCCGACACTGACAGGCTCTTGGTCGTCAAACAGCTAGTTGAGGTGCGTCACCCTGGCATACAGGACATCATGCAGAATCACCGACCCTCTCTCCCCACGAAAGATCTTCCCCGTGGTATGCAGACAATGCTCCATCGATTACGCACAGGATCTGCTTTCACGAACTCTCAACTGTGCAAGATCGGCTCCAGGGAGGATTCCAGTTGCGGACACTGTAATCATCCGGAGACAATTGCGCATATCCTGACAGAATGCCGTGCATACCATGCCATGCGGGAAACCCATCTTCCCCACGCCAGGCCTGGTATACTGACGGACGTCCTCTTCCCCGAAGGTTCTTGTGCGGAACGACTTTCAAAAACTCGCGGCCTCGTGCGCTTTCTCCAAGCAACGGGCCTAGCGGAGAGACCACTCTAGTGCACCTCTCACCTACAGTGTGCTTCCGTCCCATCAGTACCGGTCATCCTGCTTCTACATCACTTTGAAGTCCTCAACTCCCCTTTCTCCCACCTTCTTTTCCTTTTTTTTGGCTATAGTCGTGACGATGCCCACTTGAGTGCGGCCAACAACGGCAAGCTACCTCGACACCCCCCCCCCCCCCTTTGTTTTTAGAGTACGGCAAGCCTATTTTTCGTCACCACCACCACCACCACCATCTGTTTTTAGAGTGTAAATAGGCATGTTATGTTGACGGCGTAGTTTAACAGCTTGTTGCGTGGAAACCCAGCACAACAAGTTTCACATGTGACAGGGAATGTTAAATATTTTTTTTATTTGCTAGCAAAATTGCGGTAAAACGGCTCGCAGTGACGTCTGGGGGAAATAATCCCCAATTTTTCGAGCAACACTGATCTATGTTCCCGACTGGCTACCTGCCCCTGACGGCTACGTAGCCGACACGTAGCCGATTTCATTTATTTTAGACCCAGTGTTATGCGCATATAATATGGTTTTGCCGCGGTACTTGTCGAGCAATGCGCAGTTGGTGGCGCCTTCGACACAGTGTTGCCCGTTATTTTCCATTTTAATTTTCGAAAAGAAACTGTGAGCGCAATTGGGACGAAAATCGTGATGTAAGTGTACTGAGTGCTGAGGCAACGTCACCTAGATACAGACGGCCTGCTCATTGCCTCCTCTCCCTCCTTCCATTAAGAGTCAGAATTCGTCTGATACTGCGATTCAGCGTTCTGCGAATTCAAGAACCCGCAAATAATGGTTGCAGCTCACCTGGAACCTGCAGACCTAAATGTTTAGACAAAAAGTGCACGAAGACGCTTTCCAGAAAACCAGTTTTGAGAAAGATTGCGACTGTTTTGCGCTTTATTTCCCATTTAGTACGCGTGGATGTTCAATCACAACTACACTCTTAAAAATGAACTTCACCGCATAGCACGCTCCTAGCCAACCATCACCTCAAATGATATCGTTATCTGCCCTGATTTGTTGAAAATGGGAGGCGTACGCCTTTTTTGTGACACTTATGCTGTTCATAATTGTCACAGAAAAGGCGTACGCCTCCTGTTTTCAACAAATCAGGGCAGATAACGATATCATTCGAGATGATGGTTGGCTAGGAGCGTGCTGTGTGGTGAAGTTCATTTTTAAGAGTGTAGCAGACGACGGTGATTCGTCTTCATGGCCACTACCCCTGAAAGCACGTTCGTGATTGGCTACGGCCGTTGAATTCACGATCCTCATTGGCTGACTCTTAATTGGTACGTCATGGCGACGAGTAAGCAGGCTTTCTCTATCTAGGTGGTGTTAGCTGAGGCTGTTGAATATAATAAATTTTCAGAGATTGCAGCTCTACTGCTTTACAGTACCTGTAAAGGCACTGTAAAGCAGCACCGATCAAATGTCATTTAGTGTGGCTGTTCGATAGTCCAAGCCACCAGGACAAAAACTGCGCAAGTTTCATTCCAATCGACGGTGCAATTAATTAGAAAATTACAATTAAAGATTACGGGCAACACTGTACTAGGTATTCGAAATGAATCCGTATTTCTGACACACACGGCGGCAACCACATTGCATGCGTATAACACTGGGCCCGACATAACAATCCACCATAAAATCCATCCCTGGAATCCACACAACGATCCACATCTGAGGATAAACGGATAAGCGAACTGAAATGAAATGCTGAGCCGTTGAAAAAAATGTATCAGACGTTCAAGAAGCCAGACAGCGTCGGGACTTGTTTGTTCACAGAGGTTCACAGAGAGAGTTTGTTCGTTCGAAAGAGGCCGCGAACAGAAGGAGCGCACAGGCGCAGCAGAGAAGTAGGGAGGTAGGGAGAGCCTCCATCGAACAGCGGCCAGCGCTGGGTTACTTCGCAAAAACAGGGGTTAACAGGTTAAGCTGTTAACAGAGGTTTCCGGATGCATATGTAAACAGGAAAACTAATAATATGGTTACAAAAATAAAGTAGTTCCGATGTAATAGTGTGTCATACCAATTTTCAGTGTTGCCCGCTGTACAGGGGGTTGTTTGACACCAGGCGTCGCACCGCTCCACTACGCCGCATCTTTCATGGCAAATTAAAAATATTTATAGCGCGTTGTCGGTCGTATGGTATAAGAAGCGACAACATCTCTATAGTCACATCACCGGCATACCCTGCTTGTCTACTGCTTTACAGTACCTTTAAGAATGTACGTCACACCGGTTGGTTCTCTGGATTCATTTTGCCAACCGTACTTAGCGCCCCTCGCGGAAGACAGCGTGTCTAGGCAGCTTGTACCCTGCCACCAAGTAGCTGGCGTCCTCGACTGACTGGATCGAACCCGCAATCTTAGGATCAGCAGGCGCACGCGCTACCGGCTGGTCCGCGGAGGCCGCTACTAAACGGTAGAGAAGCGTTCTCTCTCTCTCTCTCTGTATTTGCACCCATTTTTCTCACTTTAATCTGATCGAAGTATAATCTATACATATTATCGCGATTCGCATATAACCATGGACAATGAAATATGTTCAACGTATCACATATAATTACCGAGAAAATTGCACGTAACGGTATTACATATCATTTTAGCAGGATCTTGTTTAACAACAAGGTTTCAATTGCTTCTACACTCTTAAAAATGAACTTCACCGCATAGCACGCTGCTAGCCAACCATAATCTCGAATGATATCGTTATCTGCCCTGATTTGTTGAAAAAGAGAGGAGTACGCCTTTTTTGTGACAGTTATGAACAGCATAAGTGTCACAAAAAGGCGTACGCCTCCCGTTTTCAACAAATCAGGTCCCATAACGATATCATTCGAGAGTATAGTTGGCTAGCAGCGTGCTATGCGGTGAAGTTCATTTTTAAGAGTGTAGGGCGCAACACTCTCACCATGTCCTGCACAAAGGCGAAAACATATATTTAAGTATACGACGCATTCGCATAAAGCGAGAGCTTAAAAGGTCCAAGCACCGCGTATGTCCGGCCGTGGCCCTATATGGTCATGTGACCTGTCACGTGGCACTGTCACGTGCCGTCACAACGTGGCCACCAGACTGTGCCTGCGGACCTGCGGTACGCTGAAATCTTATAGCCACCACAGGGTGCCCTTAGAACGCGTTCAACAAAAATGTAATAACAGTTGAAAAAAGAGTTACGCGAAAATTTACTGCCAAAGGTGCCCTATCTCATTTGAACGGGTTTGGCATAATGGCCAAAGATACAGAGAATTTTTACTTCATCACGGTACTGGAAGTAGCTGAACAGCGTTCAAACTATCATTCGTCATCCTGAACCACAATGCCATTAATATATGCGCATGCGAGATGCTGTCCTGGCTAGCACCAATTACTCTAGCAGGGAGTCGCACTACGTGCTACTGTGACAACGCACTGAGCCCATAACGACGCAGTCATTAAGCGCGGTGAACACTATATGCTTGCACGGCGACATTTCCTCTTGTTCGTTTCGTCGTGCGCATGAACTTGCCGAATTACAAACTCACGTCGAGCCGTGTTTTCACGTGGAGTCAACCGAGATTGCATATGTCACGCTTTCCAACTGTATACATTTGCGATATGCTTCCCTGCAACGCACGTTCTCCAATTCTGACCCCTTCGCGAAATGGTACGCTCTGTCGTGAAGAGAACGATGCCATTCGGGATGATACTCTCACAACTGGAGGGGCGCGGGGGGGGGGGGGGGTTCGAAGTAGCTTGCCGTTGTTGGCCGCACATGAGTGATGGTGGTGGTGGTGATGGTGCAAGCAGTTATCGGCCTCACATATGTGGGCAACGTCACGACTGACGCCCTGGGGGTATGTGCGTCCTGGGCTGACTTCTAAGGGAACTGTGCCGACATGTGTCTGAAAGCGTCTGAGGAAAATCCAGGAAAAACCCCAGACAGCACAGGCGGCAGCGGGTTTCGAACCCGGGTATCTCGCGGTCTCGACGTGACATGGCCAGCACGCTAACCACTGAGCCACGGGAGCTGGTCGCACAAGAGTGAACTTCACCACATAGCACGGCGAGGGCCAACCATCGCATAGAATATGGTACGGTTATCCCTACTGATTTGTGGAAAGCGCGGGGCGTGCGCCTTTTTGTGACAATTATCATAACCGCATAAGTCCACGAAAAACTGTACGGGATATAGGGTGTGTACAGGGGAGAGAATGACACCGAATGAACTATGCGGTGAAATTCTGGTTTTAGAGTGTGTAAACCTACTCCACTCACTTTTCTTTTTTGGGCTGTTTTGAGTGTGTGTGTGTGGGGGGGGGGTCTAACATCTGTCTGTGATCCTTAAAGGTGCACTGAAATGGAAGGCGGAAATGGAAAAGGCGGACTGAAAGATTCCGTTACTGTGACAGCAACACAAAAGCAACGGTACTCAACGGTTGATAGGTTGAACGGTTGAGCGGTTGAAGAGGGAATTTTACGCAACCAAAGGGCACACATATTCAACATAACAGCGTATGTACAACGTTTATACGTGACATATATGCACTCGTATCTTCGTTGTAAAAAAGCACTCGTTCTGTTGTATACCTTCTCTCGTGGCATTTTCAGGCTTATACGCATGCGGCTTCGGAGCTATTCGAATATATTTGGTTTGAAAGAGACAGTTCCTTCGATTTGAAATTCGAATATAGAGTTACATATTGGATTCGGAATTTCGAATTCAAATCGAATACAAAATTACTGGCTTCGGTATTCGTAGAACCCGATAATTCGCGTAGCGTTACCTACAGGGCTCAAAACGATGTAACAACAAAGCTTATTATCTATCTTATATCTATATCATCTCTTAAGTCTATATTCAAATCCGCAACGCATTCCAACGTTCCTCGTTTATCCCAGGCGCACCTCCTCAAATCGCCCGCATCAGAGGGTCCTCGTGAAGCCTTACGGCGAAACTCACCGGCGTAATAGCCATGTTTCCAAACACTCACAAAACTCCAGCTCATATAACCATATAACCCATATCCATCCCATTGTGAATAAAATAAAAAGAAGAAGAAGAAGAAGAAGAATACACGAGGGGGCGGGAAGGGGCACAAAACGAGCAAATGGAGAATGTCTCACGTGGGGCTATATACACACACACGGGAGGAATATCTACCAAAGCACGCGTGCACGCGTAGCACCAAATACGTTGCACTATGCGATTATGCGAGTTTGCATATATGAGGTACCATTAGGGCAAAATCGCTCGGCGCTTCCCATGCACGCATATATAGCCTCGCTCTCAAAACGGCGCCGTAAGCGCCCTCTTGTATTCAGCGTGATAGATGGTTACAGCGCCCGCTCTGCATTTTAAAAGATAGCGCCGGACTGATTAATAATGCCAAGGAAGGACAGCAAGACAAAAGCACGAGGAAGGCGTTAGATCCACGATCCTGGTTTTCCGAAATGGGGCGGTAAAAACGGATTCGCAAAAGTTAGGAAGAACAAAAGCTGCAGATCCCTCTGTAAACGTTCTTAAGAAAATATGGCTGATTGTAACTGAACTTGGCTGCGAGATGAAAGAAAAACGCGATGAAAAAAAAAAAAGTAACGAGCTGGTTGAGCAAGATTGATGCTGATCATTTCTTTGATTTTTTTTTCGGTTGCACAGTGGATTACACTTGCGTAGCTTTCGATAAAATTGGAAGTAATACCTAATCTCTTGTTGATTCGAACCTACACTGTTAAAACAGAACTTCACCAAATAGCACGCTCATAGCCAACCATCATTCTGAATGATATCATTCTGTGTATTGATTTGTTGAAAATGGGAGGAGGTGCCTATCTGGGACACGTTATCTTGTCCAGATAGGCGCCTCCCCCCTGTTTTGAACAAATCAGGACACAGAATGATATTATTCGGAATGATGGATGGCTAGGACCGTGGTATGTGGTGAAGTTCTGTTTTAACATTGTAGATCAATTATGATGATGATGGTGGGGGAAAGGAAAAATATGTCGAGGCACGCACCACCGCTCTTGAAACACAACTTCACCACATAGCACGCTCTTAGGCGACCACCATGCCGAAGGACATCGTTCTGCCCGTTGATTGAATAGAAACAGGAGGCGTACGCCTTTTTGTGACATTTATGCAGTTATGTTAATTTCACAAAAAGGCGTACGGCCCGCGCTTTACACACATCAAGAGTAATACATGTGATAAATATCACTCTGTATACAGTGGTTGGCCTTCATAGCGAAACTGCAGCTATACTCCGAAACGATTATGTTAAGGCACATGGCTAGAGTAATACCCTACACTCTTAAAAATGAACTTCACCGCATAGCACTCTCCTAGCCAACCATCATCTCGAATGATATCGTTATCTGCCCTGATTTGTTGAAAACGGGAGGCGTACGCCTTTTTTGTGACAACTATGAAGAGCTTAAGTGTCACAAAAAAGGCGTACACCTCCTGTTTTCAAGAAATCAGGGCAGATAACGATATCATTCGAGATGATGGTTGGCTAGGAGCGCGCTATGCGGTGAAGTTCATTTTTCAGAGTGTAGCCACACGGCAAACTTAATGCATTAAACGGAATAGCAGCAACTTCACCTCCTAACCAACCATAATCTCGATTGACATCGTTCTCTCCCCTAATTCGTTGAAAACAGGAGGCGCACGCCTTTTTTGTGACATTCATGCAGGACATAATTGTATAACAGAAAAGGTGTACGCCTCCTGTTTTCAACCAATCGGGGGAGAATACGATGTCATTCGAGATCATGGTTGGCTAGGAGGTGAAGTCACTGCTATTCCGTTTAATGCATTAAGTTTGCCGTGTGGCACCACATAGCACGCTCCTAGCCAACCATCATCCCGAATGACAACGTTCTCGCCCCCGATTTGTTGAAAACGAGAGGCGGAGCTTATTTTGTGCCGTACATAATGGGCACACAATAAGCTCCGCCTCTCGTTTTCAACAAATCGGGGGCGAGAACGTTGTCATTCGGGATGATGGTTGGCTAGGAGCGTGCTATGTGGTGAAGTTCGTTTTTAAGAGTGTAGGTGTCAAAACGACGACTCCTCTCCTATGGCTTTACGAAAAGATACAAGTATAGTTGACACTGGCTGGAGATTGATATGAGTGTTGTTGGCAAGTTTAGTAGATCGGAAGCTGTTCACGATAACGGTTCCGAAAACATGATAAGTCAATCGCACTGTTTCTTTGACGCGTGTGACATCGCATTCCTAAGCTTCGATTTGATAACTTCCTTTATTGTATCGTTTCCGCAGAGTCCTCGTAGTGAGTTCTACAATTCGGCAAGCAGTTCCACTAGCAAGACCACCACCGTGGAGTTCTTCCGATGTGCTAACTAAAACTCAATATTTTTAAGTAACGATACAGTAATCCGTTGCCAGTTCCGATAGTAACCACTAACCAGTTAATCGAACCAGCCAGTTAATCGACACAACAAAAAAGATATCGCTAAAACGCTCGAGAAAGGTACGATAATGTCGTTTATGCATGTTAACAACACCAGATATAGAACACGATTGCCGCTCACTTTTTCATGAATATTTCCAAAACATTCACCCAAACTTAAGATCATAATAAGCGTTCCCATCCCTATACAAAGTATTTAAAAGAAGAGCTATTCGCGCATATCTAACTCTTATTCTGCTATATACTGCATAAAAAAGTGTTAAGATGTCACGTGCGAACTACAAATATTTTGGGTGACAGTTTCTGCTCGGATAGTTGGGTAATTTATGGATTTCCACTTCCGCCACGCTGCCTTCCTCTTTACCTTTCCTTACTGTGCTCTCGAGTAAAATAAAAAAAACGTAGGAATCACGGCCTCTCCCGGAAGTCCCCGCAAGTTACAAAATCGTCCCTCGGGAAACTCAGATAAAAAAGCACACAAAATGTGCCTCGCCCGAGGGCTTTTGGTCCGCCCATTTATTTTCCCCACAGTGCCACGGCCTAGTCGAGGAACGTATAGCTGCCTCCGTTGGATCGCATACGTCCGTTACATGGTTCGAACCGCACAGTTTGATGCGCGCAGGGCCTCCTAACTTCCACGCGGCAGTAAAAAATATACGCCGAAAGAGGTGCTCAACGCATTAGTGCACGACGCTCACAACCTCGTTAGGCTACATTGTTGCTGTACGTAATGAGCTGCTATTCGTCTGATTGTATGGCTTTATATGTACGTGTATACCGCTGTGGCCGACTACGGCGAGCAGTTCAATTGCTGCCATCACCACCGCTGTTCTCCCTTTTAGGGCTGCAATGTGAAGTTTGTCGAATGGAGAGCCAAACACTCCATGGGTATGCGCATGCGTCGTGTATTCACGACAGGTTGCCGGAACAAGAACTGTACACCTCTAAAATTAAAATGATGTCGTTCTCGTTCCTGATTGGTTGAAGCTAGGAAGAGCACACCTTTTTGAGTCAGTTTGGAACAATAATCTATGCCAATTGATACGAGTGCAAGAACGATGAAGGGTCTCGTCGACGTCCACGGAAGGCACAAACGGTACAAAAATCCAACACTGAAGTTGTCAACTTATTTAATGACACAAGAAATCTAGGCTGCTACATGAAAGATTGTGTCATTAAATAAGTTGAATACGCCTTTGTTCGTAGAGCGTAGCGGTGCCGCTAAGGCAATCATACACGTAATGTAATATAGTAATAGCAACGTCGTACAGACATAGTGACATATGCCTCACTACATATACAATTTAATATAATGACGTATGCCTCAACCAGGGCATATTTTTCCGCTTTGGATCGTTGGGTGTACTCTAACAACATAACTTTTGGAACGCATGACGCGCTTGGAACCAACAACCATTCATAATAGTAATATGTTTTTATATTATACAGGGTGTCTCACTTAAATCCCCGGGCTAAATAATTCGCGAACGGGTGTACCAATCGAAGAACTTTCTTTTTTACAAGTATCTGTCCGATACTACACTCTTAAAAATGAACTTCACCGCATAGCACGCTCCTAGCCAACCATCATCTCAAATGATATCGTTATCTGCCCTGATTTGTTGAAAACGGGAGGCGTACGCCATTTTTGTGACAATTATGAACCGCATAAGTGTCACAGAAAAGGCGTACGCCTACCACTTTGAACAAATCAGGGCACATAGCGATATCATTCGAGATAATGGTTGGCTAAGAGCGTGCTATGCGGTGAAGTTCATTTTTAAGAGTGTACCTACAAGTTCCGCACCGTGTGAATGATTGGGAGGCGCTCATTATTTAAACAAAAATTCAAGTGAGTTTCGTGGAAAATGATAACTTCTAAATCAGGGCGCCGTCGGCATTAAAATGTGTACTGCCCCTTTTGGGACCTTCAGTGGACACCTTTTCGATAAAAATCTGCCACCGAAACGGGTCATTTGTTGCCGTAATTAATTGGTTTCGTTTTACATATTTTTGTCGCGGCTGGTCTCGGTGAAGCGCAAAAGGACGCTCTTCCACTCCCTTATCCACCAATGAATTTCGTGTTCTTGAGCTTACTTGGCAACGGGGAGTCCTGAAGAAAAAGTTTGAGCCAGTGCGTGCTAGTGGAAAGCATGTGATATCAAGGTACTATGCGATAAACTGTGTTTCGTCCGTGCGATCATAACAGAGAAAGGGCGCTCATCAGTCAGATATGCGGGGTGGGGGAGCGGCGAAGCCTGTATGACGCTGTTACTTTTTCTTCAGCACTCCCCGTTGCGAAGTAAGCTCAAGAACGCGTAATTCATTGGTGGATAAGGGAGTGGAAGAGCGTCCTTTTGCGCTTCACCGCGCGGCATTACTACCGCGCATTAATTACGGCAACAAATGACCCGCTTCGGTGGCAGATTTTTATCGAAAAGGTGTCCACTGAAGGTCCCAAAAGGGGTAGTACACATCTTAATGCCGACGGCGCCCTGATTTAGAAGTTATGTTTTTCACGAAACTAATTTGAATTTTTATTTAAATAATGCGCGCCTCACACTCATTCACACGGTGCGCAACTTGTAGGTAGTACCGGACAGATACTTGTAAAAAAGAAAGTTCTTCGATTCGTGAACCGGTTCGCGAATTATTTAGCCCGGGGATTTAACTGAGACACCCTGTATAATGTGACTATATAATAATAATAATAATAATAATAATAATAATAATAATAATAATAATAATAATAATAATAATAATAATAATAATAATAATAATAATAATAATAATAATAATAATAATAATAATAATAATAATAATAATAATAATAATAATAATAATAATAATAATAATAATAATAATAATAATTTAATTTCATTAAGTACAGCAATAAGCAATGCTGGCCCACCCAAGTCAATAAGCTTGCGGGCTGGGCCTGGCAACCTGTACGAACATCAACATTATGAAGCAAGAAGCAGCTCAAAGTGCATCCAATTACACTATACCATACTTACTATCGATACTCAACAGCAAGTTTAATAATACCACGATGGACTTCAATAAACATCATTCGGGATGAATAACAATCAGCAAACAGGGATGAGTCTAGCAGGTGAAATTCAGGAAAACATCATCTTTAAAACATAGCATAAGCTTCGAAGAAGTAATAGATTATATGTTGGTGAAGCCTGCAGATAGGGAGTTAAACACAGGAACATAGTATATTGCAACGCTGGCCGTTTCCAAACAACGTAAAAATAATTAAGGTAAGTACGTTGTAAGTAAACGTAAAAGTAGTATAGTATTAGCAGCTGTAGTAGCAGTTGACAGTAGATAGGCATTCAGAATATTTTTTTTTCTGCTTCCTAATTTGTTGAAAACACGAATCGCATATATGCCTTTTTGTGGCAATTTCTGTTCTCTATTCAAATGAAATAATTCTTTAAATGAGAACCATTCGACGCAAAGCAGGGTGAGCATATAAACCCTCTGTTGGGAAGTCCTACTTCACACGCCCATATTCTCAGGTTGATGCTTCTTTTTTTTTTTCATCCATTGCTGACCTTGTCGACTTTATGCACCCATTCGCCAGCTCGATAGGGGTGTTCAAGTGAAACCGGCACTTTTCATTTTTCGCAAAGTAAAATGAACTTACAGGCGAGAGATTAGTTTTATTTTGCAACGTAATCTCCAGCTGCACTAATGCACTTGCAGCGTTTCACGAGGGCTTGGATGCCATCAGCGTAGAAATCCTTACTGGCGCGTAGCAGCCATGATCGGACCGCATTCTTGACCTCGTCGTCGCAGCTGAAGTGGCGGCCCTCAAGGAACGCCTTCAGTGGCCCGAAGAGATGGAAATCGCTGGGGGCGAGGTCTGGGCTGTAAGGGGGATGTGGCAGCAACTCCCAGCCAGTGTTGTGCGTAGCGGCGCTACTTGTAGCGGCACTACTGTAATCGCTACTTTGTTCAGTTGCGGAGGTGTAACTCCGCTACATCTGTTATTTGTAGCGGGAAAGTAATTTCCGCTACAATTCTGAGTAGCGGAACCGCCTCCGCTACCGCTACTTTTGAGGGAGAAAATAAAATAAATTATACGCTTGAGTACGTCCACTGAACTCGCTGTCAGATCATGTAAGCCCGACTCAAAGAAGTCGTGCCGCGGCCGTCGCTCAGCCCTGAATCTGGCTGGCGTATATAATGCACATATTCATAGGCCATCGGTGAAAAAGTAGCGGAAGGGTAATTGCGCTACATTTTTTGGTAGTGGTAGCGGTATCGCGCTACATTCGTAAATTTTGTAGCGCCGCTAGTATCGCGCTAGTTTTAAATAGGGTAGCGGGTAGCGGTATTTCGCTACCTAAATTGAGTAGCGGGCACAACACTGCTCCCAGCCATGTTCCTGTAAGGCGCGTGTCGTGAGATGCGCGGTATGCGGGCGTGCATTGTCCTGTAGGAGGAGGACCCCTTTGGTGATGAGGCCCGGCCGCTTTTGCTTCAGCGCCTTATGCATATCCCTGAGAACCTGGCAGTAATATGCACTATTGATGGTGGTACCACTGGGCAGAAAATCAACATGAACAACGCCTGTCTTGTCCCAGAAAACCGTGGCCATGACCTTACCCGCAGACGGGGCGCTTCGGAACTTCTTGGGAGCTGGCGAGCCCGGATGCTCCCACTGTTTTGATGCGCGTTTAGACTCAGGGGTGAAATGGTGCACCCACGTTTCATCGCACGTGATGATCGGATCAAAGAACGGCTGTCCTTTCGAAACCGTACCTTAGCTCTTGGGAGATTTCCAGTCTTCTCTGCCGGCCAAACACGGAGAGCTGCCTCGGACCCAACGGGCACTAACTTTCCGAAACTGGAGGTGTTCATGAATGATAGTGTTCAACGTTCCCACAGAAAGGTCCGTCTTTCGAGCCAGTTCGAGACATGTTATCCGTCGGTCCTTGAGGATCAGGCGCTCCACAAGTTGGATGTTCTCAGAAACTCTGACACTAGGCTCTGAGCCGCCCCGGCCGGGATCGTCCTGCATTGATGTACGGCCGTCTCGGAACCGTTTGCACCACTCAAACGCTTTGCTGCGGCTAAGTGTATCGTGGCCATAATGAGCCTGGAGTCTTCTGTGAATTTCAGATGACTTTACGCCTTCATTCACGAGAAACTTCATGACAATTCGCTGTTCAATGTGCGCGCTCACATCGCTGTCGGCCATCTTGTCTGGCACGTGTCTTCTGTTTTGCACAAACTTTGGACCACCACGTGGAGAACGCGGAGTCCTGTCGCGTGTGAAAATGACAAAAAAGAAGTAGCGCGAGTCATTTGTACACTCAGGAGACAGAAAGTCCCGGTTTGACTTGAACACCCCTCGTATATATATGAAGTCCTCTTTTCTTAATACGTACGTACACCTCACTATTGCTTTTGCGCGCCGAGCGGAAGCCTAAAAATGCGCGCTCCGTTTTGTAGATAAGGGTCACACGGGCACTGCTACCTCAATCCCGGAGCGCTTTTTCCCTACAGGAAACAGCGCTCTCAACGTGCCCGGTTAATCAATTTCATACGATACGAAGGTCAGCTATAAGGTTCCATCGAAAACGGACATTGCATCTATGGCCTTTCTATACGTGAATAATGAGGGTCGATAGGCATTGATCGTGAAACGAACATAGATACCTAGGAACTGCTAACCTCCATCTTGCTCAGTGTAACAAGATTAAGAAATATCAGAAGGCGAATCTGCAGCACAAGACATTTAAGCCGAGCACGAACTACCGATAATACTAATAATTCTTATTAGTTCCGGTCCAGTTTTAAAACGACACGGCGAGCACTGAGTACGGGCTAATAAAATCACAAATGAAATTCAGTTACTGCGCATTATTGATATGCGATGGCACTCTGGACGTACCTTGAACGCACTGCAGCTTCGCTCTAATTTTACACCATAAGAGAAAGTGAGGGAAAGGGAAATTTTGAGCGTAAGTCGGCTTACGAGAAGCGCGTGTTTAAAAATTCACGCGTGCAATGAAATCAAGCACATAGCTGTGGAGCGCGTCCTTTGGAATTTTCGAGCTGGGTCAATTTCGTTCGCTAGGAAAAGAAAGGGCTCCCGATGGTGACGTTAGTTCCCTCTCAAATGGTCTATCTTCGTGTGCAGGACAGTGAAGGTGTTGGAGGTGCACTGCATCGCAAGAGGTCGAAAGGAGACTGTGGGCTTTCTGATCGGTTATACATAATTGATGCATTTAAATTACGTATTTAAAGAATACAGGGGCCCTGTCTGTTGAAGAGGTCCGCCACGTTTTGGGCGTAGAATTTATTTTGGTGACTTTATACCACACAGTTAAAACGGTGGGGCTCGTCGTTGTTGGCCACACAGAGTGGGCGTCGTCACGACTATAGCAAAAAAAAAAAAAAGTCGGATGGAGGATACAGGATGAAGGGTGGAGATGCGTAGAGGGTGCATGAGTTCGTCGGGGAGAGCAAAGTGTTAGATGGGTCGTTGAGCAAGACCTGCCTTTTGCGGAAAGAGAATAAGGTTTTTTGCTTTAGCGGAACGTTCGGCAGAAGAACCACCGGGGGGTAGAGGATGTCCGCTAACGTGCCCGAGCTGGAGTGAGGGAGATGGGTTTCGCGCGCAGAATGGTATGCACGGCAGTCTCGCAGGATGTGCTCGATTGTTTCAGGTTGTTGACAGTGGCCACAGCAGGCGTCACCCCTAGAGCCGATCTTGAATAGTTGAGAGTTGGTGAACGCAGATCCAACTGTCTGTTAAAACAGAACTTCACCACATAGCACGCTCCTAGCCAGCCATTATTCCGAATGATATCATTCTGTGTCATGATTTATTGAAAATGGGAGGAGGCGCCTATCTGGGACACATTATGCATGTCCCAGATAGGCGCCTCCTCCTGTTTTGAACACATCAGGACCTCTCTCAACACTTAAAAACAAACAACATATCAGGACACAGAATGATGTAATTCGGAATGGTGGTTGGATAGGAGCGTACTACGTGGTGAAGTTCTACTTTAACAGTGCAGTGTTGGGGTTAACCCGTTACTGCAACTAAGCTACTTTTTAAGGTCACTTGTACTTAACTCGTTTCTTTTGAGCTCCAGTAACTTCTTCAGGAACTCGTTCCTTTGCTGGGTAACATTGTGAAAGTAACTTGGGGTATGTTCCAAGTTCCTTTTGTTCAATTCTGGTCTACAAATAACGCAAGCTGCGTCCTCCGTCTCTAATGTGGCGACAGCCATCACTCTTAAAAATGAACTTCACCGCATAGCACGCTACTAGCCAACCATCATCTCGAATGATATCGTTATCTGCCCTGATTTGTTGAAAACGGGAGGTGTACGCCTTTTTTGTGACAATTATGAACAGCATAATTGTCACAAAAAAAGGCGTACGCCTCCCGTTTTCAACAAATCAGGGCAGATAACGATATCATTCGAGATGATTGTTGGCTAGGAGCGTGCTATGCGGTGAAGCTAATTTTTCAGAGTGATGTGCGCGCCTGTTGTATGTGTATACAGTATACGGCGCTTCTGACTCCGCTCCCTTGGTGTTGCGCGATGAACGGTACAAATTATGTTTTGATCGTGTATACGGAGGCTCAAGTGACGTTCATCATAGCAACGAGCAGTGTATTTATTATGGCAGAGGTGTAGCAAGATTAAAACTTGGTCCGGTTCTAAGGAAATGTGCGTAGAGCACACGCTTAGAAAGGAACTTCACCGCATGGCACGCTGCTAGCCAAGCATCATCTCGAATGGTATCGTTATCCGCTCTGATTTGTTAAAAAAAAACGGGAGCGGTACGCACTTTTTGTGACAATTATGAACAGCATAAGTGTCACAAAAAAGGCGTACGCCTCGCGTTTTCAACAAATCAGTGCAAATAACGATATCATTCGAGATGATGCTTGGCTAGCAGCGTGCTATGCGGTGAAGTTCATTTTTAAGTGCGTACAACTCATATAGGAGAATTCCGATGCCTGCGTTGTGCTCCTGCGATGCCTGCGCGATGCTGAAGATTTTTATTACGAGATCAAAAGTCACCCTAAAGAAGCACAAAGAGGTAGGCTTTCTTTCGTCATACCAAATACTGGTATAATTTTTGTGCATCAATACTATTATAAAAGTATTGCACCACCCAATGTGACATCGAGATCTAAAATAATTATAGAAAGGTTATGAAATAAAAATTGCGTGTTAGGTAGCAACAACTTGGAAGTAACTCATTACCTTTCCCGAGTAACTTAGGAAGAAGGCCACATCTCCTTGAGCTTGAGGATCGTAGAAGGACGAGGGCACGAACAGTGAACCGGACAGGACGAAGCTCATAACCGGCAATGACAACTTTATTCACGGACAGTAGGTGCGGAAAAGGAGGCCACAAAGGGAAGGGCACAAGCTCACACCAGCCCGCTTGCTTTCTTGTATTATGTTCATGACATATAAACTTCAAGTTCATTTTCATTCTGTGACTTGGTCAGAATGTTAGTTACACTTTTTGCACAGTAACTTAACTTGTAACGAGTTCTTTTTGTCTAGTAACTACTTTATGGTTTGGTGGTTATATTACATTTCTTGAGTGTCAGCCACATAAATGATCGGAAAGCTAAATTCTACGTCAAATGTTTATAGTTAGTTTGGTTTACAGTTAGGTATAGCTGGAGTTTATTTTCGTTTATTGTTAATACGTTACGGGCCCGTTGGCATCAGAGTTTATACAGTTAGTTAGCTGTAGTTTATAGAGTTTAGCAGTTTACTTTACGGTTATTTCGCTATACAGTCTATAGCAAACTTTATAGAGAGTTTAGCAGTTTAGTTTACAGTTAGTTTCCTTGCTTTATAGCAAAGTTTCTTTATAGAAAGAGTCCTCCTCTCGTGGAGAATATGCCCAGCCATAGAAAAACGAGCTTTCACTAGGTGCGCTCGATGCAGGGATACTGTGTACAAACGTAGCAGCTCCTGCTAACGAAGGAAACACTTTCTCGTGGTCTACCATGCGGTACCGCACTATTATGGATACTGGTAGAGCGGGTACCCGAACGAACCAGAGGGAAACGCGTGTGTACCCGCGTTCGACCCGCGACCCGCGTCAAGCGACATTTTTCTACCGAAAGTTGCGCGGGTATCAGCGGGTAACCGGGGGTATACCCGCACCTGCGCAGTCTTCTCTCTATACGTGCACGAGTTATCGCTCCGTCAAGGCCACTCATGCAAGTGCCAACGCGGAAATTATCCTGGGCATGTGACATTGCATCATCGAGTACAAGAACGTTCGCTGCTCAACGCGTCCTCATCCCCCAGCCGATTTCGCATGACGTTGTTATTGTTGCGAGTTCCGCGTTTGATTTGCGAAACTTCCTGAAGGAAGTGCGCGTAATGTGTCTCGAACTGATTATTGCGCTCAATATCCGGTTGAATAGAATCAATCGTTGCTCATATATGTCTCGGTCATGGTCGGAAATCAGTCGATGTAGGATCTAAAAATAAATATGTATGGAAACGGTAGAAAAACAGGATGGAGATGCTGGCTACTCAATTGCACGCTGCATCAGGGATTTGGTTTATGACACCCGTATCTGGTGTATTTTAGAGTGCTTTAGCCTTTTTGACAGGTACTTTGGCGTCTGACGGGAAGATCCGGAACTTCGTGCTAAAATAAATAAGTAAAAACAGAAAAGCAGTTAGTGAAAAATAATTGTAGGAAGATACACACGACAAGGACTCTGGTCAGTTGCAGGCATCGGAAATAAAAAGTAAATACATGTATGCATAAGCATGACGCGCAAGTATTTCTTATGCGAAGATTTGGTTAGATGTGGAACGAGCATGGTTTAGCTGAGGCCAACAGATAGCGAATTCGGGTGGTCATTTCGTAGCAAAACGACCGAGCGCTCGGAAATTGCTAGGTCGGCGACCGAGCTGGACCACGTGACCTTTGCCACACGAGCATGATTGCTAGGAATCTAGCGGTTTTAGGTACTTGGATCACGCTAGGGGCGTCGTGGTCGCAAGTCTTCGAGTTCTGTCGTCTGCTAAACCACGTGATTTCAACATGCGGGCTATGAGGGCACTCGCCACCGTTGCAGTGCGGATGTGACGACACCGGATACAGTTGAGCAATCTGCTGCTCGATCGTTTTGCGACAGGGCAAAAAAAGTGCTAGCTAGCAAATTCGGAGCGCTCGGAAAGCGCCACGCGAACATGCGAGATTTGCTTCATTTTGACCACGCGAACATGACTGATCGATCTGGCAAAAAAAGTTGCTCCGAAATGACCACCCGAATTCGCCAAGAGAATGCAGTTCGCTTATGATTCAAAAGAATAATGATAAATAACAAATACTAGAACATCATACATATAATAAATCCTAATAAAAGGTTATTCCAAGGTACGAGCATATGCACTGATACTATGAGGGCATGCTGAAAAGTTCTCGGCCCGACGCACCTTCAGATATACGAATACAATCACGTCATTGTAGAGATGAAGAGCGAGACGAAGAAGAAGAAGTGTAAGAAAAAGAAAAAAAAGGTTTGTAACGTGGAACCCCCCCCCCGTGCTCGGGGGGGGGGGAGGGGTATATTTCTTAGAACAAAGAGAAAAAATAAAGAAAGGGAGGGAGGGTTTTTGCTCGGGCTATGAACAGTACCATATACTACAAGCGTGAAATTTTGAAGATTTGAAGAAGAAAACTTCAAGGAAACCTATGAGTGCATGATGCAAACATTAAGCCACGAGTGCCCATCATATTCGACCGTGAAGACGTGGTGCGCCAACTTTCGGCGTGGGGATTTTCGAATGGTTACATCCCATTTCGCCTAATCCAGATTATCGGATTAAAGAGGCGGGAGGGGTGACCGGCGTTAGGCGAAATGGGAATAAGCGAAGTGGGAAGACACGGGGATTTTGACACCGAAGACGCCGGAACATCAAGGAGACCTCCAACGGTGTCAACAACAGAAATTGTTGATTGTGTTCATGACCTCATTTTGGCAGATCGGCGAATCCCGGCTAAAACAATTGCGGAGACCTTATGCGTATCCAGAGAACGCATTGGGTATGTGATTCCTGAGTTGGGTATGCGGAAGCTGTCAGCCAAGTGGGTGCCGAAATGTTTCAATGCCCATGAGAAACAACGCAGAATGGATACCTCCAAGTTGATTCTGGAGCATTTTGAGCGTTGTCGCGACACTTGTTTTAGTGACTTGTTGCTGTTGATGAAACACGGCTGCATTGCTGTGTTCATAAGACAAGGCAGCAGTCCATGGAATGGCGGCACTCGAGTTCTCCGAGGCCGAAGGAATAGACCTGTGTATTGTTGACTCTATGAGATGAGCCACAGAAGATTGTGTACTCATCTTCCTAAACTTTCCCTAACCATTTATCCCGCTTGTTACCCCACTTGTTATTCGTATCTTGCCTATTTCTATCCTTGAGTTAACAACTGCCAAGCGCCACCTGCAGCACGCAAGGACTCATGGGATCTTAGTGCGCCTTAAAGCATTATGAGACAGCCAGAGACAGAGGTGGAAGAACAATAGCAGCATTCCCGGTGTGCGCAGCAGCGGCGTCAGCCGAGGTAAACCAAGCAGACGACAGAGCGGTCTCGCTCAAACTTCCCATGTTGCTTTGCGCCGCGCGCTTGGTGGCGCAGGCATCTTTTTAAAATCGTCTATTCAACACTGAATGATCAGCGGGAAATGTCATGGCCACGCTTTTCCACTGCAGCATGTTCTTCCGGTTAAGGAGGCCTTGAAAGAAAGACGGCCTGAGAAGCTATGGAAAGGCGTACTCCTTTTGCAGGACAATGCACCCGTTCACAAAGTAGGCAAAACAATGCAGGTTCCGAAGAACTTACGATTTGAATGCATTGAACATCCGCCATACTCGCCGGATCTTGCCTTATCGGACTACTTTTTGTTTCCAAACCTGAGTTTCAAACGAAAGAGGTTCTCGGAGGACTCGGAGGTGATAAGAGCAGCCGAAGCATATTTCGAATAGCAGACGTCGGATTTCTTGTTTTTCGAGTGTTACAAGGATTCAGGAACGATGTGCCAAGTGCGTTGAACTTTTAAGTAAATACAGGGTGTTTCAAAAAACGTGTCATTCGGACTTCATAAAAAAACGGTGCGACGGAAAAATACGGGGTAAACGGCACTTGTGTGGCAACTGAATTTGCAATGTTGCAAAAATATTTCCATTTGATTTTAATTAAAATAAATTGAATTTCTTTAATTCAAATTCAAAATTTCCCAAGTCAACCTCACGTTTTTTTTTATACAGAATTAGAGAGCCCGTAGCGAACTTAGTCAGAACCACCAAGAAATCCGCTCGATATTGCAAAGGGAACTGCCCAAAAAAAGTCCCGAAGTTGAGGCTTCAGAGTTTCGGGTATTCAACAGCGCACCAAATCAGTCACAAAGATGCGCGGAGGGCAGGACATGTTCCTGCCCCCATGAAGCTAGAACAGTTTATCGCAGGACCGGCGCGCAGCACAAGACGCGCCGATAACAAGGTGGGTGACATTCCACCATACGTTGATAAGCGGTAAACAAAAATGATTCCGCCTCTTTTTCCCGCCCTGTTTTTTTCCGACCTTCTATCTTTCATGGGGGCAGGAGCAAGTCCTCCTCTCCACGAATCTTTGCGTCTGATTTCGTGCGCCGTTGAATACCCGAAACTTTGAAGCCTCAATTTTGGGTCCTTTTTTGGGCAGTTCCATTTGCAATATCGAGCGGATTTCTTGGTGGATCCGACTACGTTCGCTACGGGCTCTCTAATTCTGAAAAAAAAAAAAAAAAAAAAGAAAACAAGAAAAAACGTTAGGTTGACTTGGGAAATTTTGGAGTTCAATTAAAGAAATTCAATTTGTTGTAATTAAAATCAAATGAAAATATTTTTGCAAGATGCAAAATTCAGTTGCCACACAAGTGCCGTTTACCCCGTATTTTTCCGTCGCCCCGTTTTTTTATCAAGTCCGAATGACACGTTTTTTGAAACACCCGGTATGTCAAATTGTAATAAAGGTTTATGACTCTTGGCCATGTTCTTCCTTGACGGGCCCACAATTTTTCAGTACTCCCTCGTACAAGCACAGTTTGAGGGAGAAAATTCGGAGAGTTTCATTCTTCCTTCAAGCTCCGATAAACGTTATTACTATCGTCATATTAGCCATTCACTACCGAGACTACCATCTCCATTTTTTTCTTTTAAAATCAATCAATCAGCCATTCACTGAGGCTATCAGTGTTGTAGACATTGAGCGCTTGTATGCCTGCATCTTTTCAGCACCTCAGCCTCAGCGCTTCAGTATTTCACGTTCATTTCGCGTCAATTGACCGACATTGATTTTGCACAGATAACTATGCATTGTACTTGTCCCATGTCATCATCACTTCTTCATTTATTGTTGTTGTTGTACTTGTCGCAGCAACAAGCTTCACCAGACACGTATTTCTCAGACTGCTTCATTCCGTTCCGCAGCGGAAGCTCTAAAAGCAATCCACTAAATCCAGAACAGACTTCTTCTAACAATTACGCTCGCCAGCTGTAAAAAGACCTTCACGCTCATTTTACGCCGGAGTGTCTCGTCTTGGTGACACCGGAAGTTGCAGTATTCCATGCGGAACCAATCCAAATCCAGCAAATGACCGCGCATGCGCTGCTAGTTCAAAACAAGGGGACAACTGGTCCTTACATCCGGTGAACATAAAGGATGGGCCCCTCGTCAACCGTCGTGTCCAATCCACACCCTATTATAAAAATCTGCGAGACCGTTCTTCTGTAGCGGGTACTTTCTTTGAGGTTCGCTCCGTTGATCACAGGGTGACCATCAGCACACCAGTCTTTTTGTGATGCCTACAGGACGGCTTCAGTGTCGTCTTGTAGATGTGTGTGAGCCATCTTGACCTTGATGGATGTGAAACATCTGCTTTCTAGGTTTGATTCCGGTTCCGTCTGTTGGCCAAAGTGGAAACTTGTGCAGTGAAAGCACTTCACAATAAAATGAAAGAAGATAAACAAAAGAAAAAAAAAGACGCGCATTACAGCACTGCACGGGCTCGGGCTTACCCGAAAGCCCGGCCCAGCCCGTCAGCTGGGCGGGGCCGGGTAAAGCCTTCTTCTTGCGGGCCTGGGCTGGGCTCGGGTTTGACCATTATGGGTCCGGGCCGGACACGTACATTGCGGGGGCTAGGACGGACTTTAGACTGTGTTACCCCACTGTTACTTAGCCACGGTCCAATTTTGCAGCCTGCTACACTGGGCCGGCGGGCCGGGTAGCGTACAAATTTATCGGGCTCGGGCCGGGCCCTTACCGTGAAACCTAAAAATTATTCGGGCTTGGTCCGCGGCCCGGGCCAGGTATGGAGCCGTCGTGCCGGGCCCGGACGGACAAATGAAAGGAAGGTCGGGGTCGGGCATGGGCCTAAGAATGCATCCCCGTGCAGTGCTCTAACGCACACACACTATAGAATGAAAAAAAAAAAAAATGTTGCGCAGTTGGTAATTCGATGAGTCACACACTGATTTTACACGACGTTTATAACCGTGGGGAGAACTTCAAAAGTGAAAAACGACTATCTTTCCTGAGTTCCCTTTAAAACTTCCGTCCTGTATTTATAATAGACAGCGATCTTCCTCCAACCCCAATTTGTTGTCGACTCTTGTATTTCGTACTTTAGATGGAGTACACACACAAAAGTGCAGCAATCCGGAAGACACTCAAACAACTCTTCTTCTTCAGTGATTGGAATGTCTTTACAAATAGAGATTGATTGATTGATTGACTTATTGATTGATTGGTACATGTTGCGTAACGTGAATTATGCATCATCACGGACAGAACTGATAGTGTATAAGATCTTCAGTACTGTTCCCACTTTTGTTTGCTTGTGGACCTTTGTTTGGGTCTTATTATTACTTCACTAACAATAAAAAAAGAAAAGCTATTTCCTTTATATTGTAGAGACTTCAATGTGTATTTAGCGAGAATTCACCCCGATTGGTAGAAGGTAAAAATCGGTAGCGCACCATCCTGAAGAGGGACTTCGCAAAGATTCGAAAAAAATTGGGTGAGCATCATACCAAACAAGAAGCACCTCCTCGATGCCGAATACAACATTCGCACGCATTTTGCGCGAGTAATTAATTCGTAAATCATGACAATAGCAGACGGAAACCGTGCTCCATAGTACGGCGGTTCGTCCGGAGAAGGATATACTGTGACAACAGCCAGCATTGTCGTCTGCTTCGCATGCTCCCTTGCCGGATGCCGGATGATATCAGCAGCAGAGGTGGGCAAATGCCCTCATGATCTTTGCCCTCACCTCAATTTTCGTCCAAGATGTTTTTCCTCATCTCGCCTCACCTCAATTTTTTGGGGTAATTTTTTCTTCACCTCACCATATTCCTGAAAAATTTTCCTCACCTCACCCCTCACCTCAATGTCCTTTTCAATTATTTTCCTCACCTCACCTCAATTTTTTCAGAGAAATATTCCTCGATTCACCTCAACATTTTTCCTCACCTCACCTCATGTTCTTCTGAAAAAAATTCCTCACCTCACCTCACTTCAACCTTCTTTCGAAAGTATCCTCCTCACCTCACCTCAATCCACTTGTCATAATTTTTTGCCTCGTCTCGCCTTAACCTGTTCCTGATGTAAGCCGTTTTCACTTCACAATTGCTCTTTCTATTAGGAGTGGCGCCGCTCGTAACCACAGTTGCTTCGCGGCGCTGACACGGAATCGAAAAGTATTAGGAGTGGGTAGGTGTAGGTGTCGTAGTTGACTTTTTACTGCTTCGTTGGTTCATTCGCGACAAAAAGTTACAAGTATACCCACCAGAAATGTGCTGTAACAACTTTTTTTAGTAGTTTAACTATTACTAACTCCTGTGTCAAATTGAAGTTTAACTACTAGCGTAACTATACATCACAGCTGCATTAGTTAAAATTACTCTGCAACTACTACGATGTAGTTGTTTAGCTACATTTTTAACTACTATGATATTTTGTGTGTCGTCGTTATATCTATGATCGTTTAGGCGTATAGAAATAACACGTCAGTGCAATGCGTGGGGAGCGAGAAGACAGCGAACTCCCACACTGGCAACAACCATAGCACAGCACGCGCCCATCCATACAATACTGATGTAGTGATGTGTCATGCAATGATAAAGTCATGACCTCCAATCTGACGACGGAGGGGGCGTAAGCTTTTTGAATGTGCTGTGTGGTGTCGATCGTTATGTACCCTGATTCACACAAAAGACGTATACTTTCTGCTCATGCGCCGTAGCATTTCTGGACGCAAACTTGATAATGGATGTCGCCATTCCGCGTCTTACCCGTATAACTCGACCGATGCTCCGACAGCCAACGGTCCTATTGCAACACATTGGATACTGTCCCGACTTCCCATTGAAAATTCTTAAAAACTGCGAAGTAGTTGTAGCCCGCTGTAACCTAACTATAGTTAACTACAAAAAATAAGTTTAACTAGTAGTTATAACTACAATTTTTGCAAGTAGTTTCTAACTAATTTTTAACTACCATGCAGTAGTTTATCTATTTTGCTTGGTTCATCCTTCTTTCATCAAGTATCCACTACATGTACAAACAGTAACAGTTAGTCGTACTTGGGTAGAGAAGCTGCACAAACCGAGCAATTTTGAGCGTTTTTTTGATGTCTGTTTTTCGTACTGGCAAAACAGAAATTGCTTTTATCGAGTATCTCTCAAGCGAGAATGATAATGGAGCTGCGAAGGTCGTGTTCGGGATGGTGTGCAACTATACTTCTAATTTACTTGTACATCTTGCATTTTTGTCTGTTATGACTTTATATTATCGACCAATATTATTTAAATAGTAGTAGACGTATCCATTTGGTGCCGGAATTCGGGGACCTTGTCTTCAAAGCCCTTGGAGCTAACTTTTCCTTTCTTTTTTTCTTAATAAACATATCCCCCCCCCCCCCCTTGGAGTTGGAGTTGGACGGACTAAAAATAATAAAACCCTTGTTTCGAAGCATCAGGTAGGTGAGCTGTACAGATTATTAGTGAACTATGTCTTGACTTACTAACAAAATTACCTGATGAAGACACAAAACACTTGTGCCTTTTCACCTAACTTCGGCTATACTTACGCGTACATGTATCTGATCTGACACATCTATCATGTCCCTGACTCAACTGAAAGTCTGAAACTAACGGGGTTACAGCAGACACATTTTAGTGCAGAGGGTGTGTGCTCACAGTACAAAAGCATCTCTGCTACCTTCGTAATAGAAAAAGCTGTCTCTCCGTGCCCTTTTAAGGGATCGTGCAATTGAAAATAGCCGCTCCACATCTCCTCAACCTCAACCTCCTTCTCGAAATTTTTTTCTCACCTCACCTCATCTCAACCACCTTCTCGAAAATTTTCTTCGCCTCACCTCACCTCAACCTCCCTCTCGAAACATTTTCCTCACCTCACCTCAATCTCTTTTGAGAATTTTCCTCACCTCACCTTACCTCAGTTTCCCTTTTATAAATTTTTCCTCACCTCACCTCACCTCAATGGGTGTGAGGTGAGGGTGGTGTGAGGGTGATGGCACCCTCACCTGCCCTCGTGAGGATGCCCACCTTTGGTCAGCAGTGTGTTGCTTTCAGTGCCCCCTCGCTTCACAGCTAGGCGAAGCGCTCGCTTCGTAATAAATTCGGCTGAATAAAATCTGCACAGTTTTGGATCGAGGTATTTCGTACACATGTTCCTAACCTCCTAAAGGTTACGATATGCCACAACGTTTGCGGTGATTTTGTTCCGGAGTCCCACGTTAAGTGACATCGTTCCAAACGCGGGAGCACACTTGTACGTAGCTCGTTAGAATTAAGTAAAGCGAGACCCACATACGAAGTTTTTCTCAACGGAAAAGCGTCCAGCAAACTCCTCCTAGATAGTAGAAGGCCTGCGCCCACGTGACACAGCGTCACGCAGGAAGGCCTGCTGTGGATGCTGCTATGACGTCAATGAAAGAGCGAACAAGAAGAGAGCTCGAAGCAGCTCCCAAAGCTCACGCAGACCTCCGTGCGTGACGTCGGGCGCAGGCCTTCTGCTTATCTTGGAGGTGTTAGTCGAGCTCCGCAGTCGTGACGCCAGCCCGACGGTAAATCGGCGAGCCCACCCGCAAACGACGATTTCTCGACGGCTCCTTACGCGGCGTATGCGATGTTGGCCTTCGGAGCCTCTAGCGGCGTTCTTTGTCAAGAGCAAGAACATATGAGAGGGACGGCTTAGGTTTCACGTTTAGATTATAAAACACAATACTGCATCCATATAATTTGGTAACTGAAGCTCGCGAACATGAAATAGGAGAATGCGAAAAGAGCCATCCCATTTTGTGGGACCGTAGGGCGTTCAAGGATAGAGGGAAGCAACCGTCGCGAGATCTAAGTGCTCTGACACTGCATGGGACGGACTTATTGTTTTTTTTGGTTCCTTCGATAAGAGGAATGCTACTGTGGCCTGAATTGTGCTGCCCACCTCGTCCGTACGGCAACTTGGTCGTCTGCTGCTTTCATTGTCTGTCCACGTCGGCGCGAGCACACTGTTTGTGCCGGCGAGCGCCGGGCAGGCACCGACTAGCACCGACTGGTCAAGACAGACACGTCACTTCGCCACTCGTCTCAAGTATCTGCTCAACCCAGACGCCGGCAAAACAGGTTTGTGCCTATTGCTTTCGGAGTCGAGCGGAAAACCGTCGAGGCCTCGACGTTTTTCCGTCGAGAAACCGTAGTATGCGAGTCGGCTCGGCCTTTACTCGTTACTCGGTAACTTGTTCCTTTTTATGAGGAACGAAGTAATGACGTAGTAACTTTTCTAAAATTTGTTACTAGTAACTGATTTCGTTACAAAAAATGGGCAACTCGTTACTGCAAGTTACTCGTTACTTTCCTTTTTTCCTCATTTCCCGTTTCGCTTTTTCTGAGGGTGTACACGCTTGTTCCTTCAAGTGCACGGTTCCGTCGAGCGCCTGATCAGTGTTGCCGGTGATGTTCTCTCGAGAAAATGCACAAAAATGACCGACGGGCATTTCGAGTACCAACTGAAAGTAAATTCTGAAATTAATACCACTGAAAGTAAATTCAACGGGAAAACAAAAAGATATTGATTTTGGAACTTGGCTGTGTGAAACATCCTTCGTAACAGAAACGTAATTCGTTACGAGCAACGAGAACGCTTGCTTTTCAATTTTCATGACGAGTAAAGTATTTTTTTTTCGAGATAACGAGTAAACGTTATTTAGTGTGTGTGTGTGTGTGTGTGTTTGTGTGTCTGTTGTTTTTCTGTAACGTGTACAAGTCTCGGTGTAGGCCATTACTATTTGCGAGGTAAACTGGACTGGATTGGGAGAGGAAAAAGAGAGAGATATATTGTTTCTATTCGTTTCTAGTTATCTAGACAGTGGGTAACCATGATATACTGGTCCTGCGCGGAGCAGTTACCACCCCATACGACACGAGCCCGTATAGTTCACCCACATGAAAAATGAAAGATAAAGATGCGTGTCAAACAAAATCACACGCCGAACAACAACAACGACAACAAACACATCCAACGACGATGACAGAGAAAGTTTACCTCTTAATTTGTGGCTGGCCAACCAACGCAAACTAGTCACGCAGAGAAAGTGATGTACTTAAACCGTTTTCTAGTATTCCCGCTGCTTTATCGCAAAAAAAAGCTCAAAACACTAGCTCCTGGTCTTCACACCGGTTTCTGCTACGTCAAACCGGTATCTACTATCCAGAGTCATCGCATGATGTTGCGTTTTTATGTACAACAATCGCGTAGGAATAAAAAAGTATCCAATTGAAACTCTTGTCTGTGTGATTCTTTTCTGTTAAACGCTCTCTGTTCTCGTGACTTCACAGTGAGAAACGAGAGTAACTCTGTGTTATTGTTCATTTGAAAAATATAGCTAATCACAACGCAGCTGACAGGGCTCAGAGAAAATAAAAGACTCGTAGATGACAGGGCTGAACCGAAATTCGTCCTCAAAATACCCAACAGCGCTTCGACCTGACATAACAGACCAACCTTCCAGGCCAGACGCTTCCGCATGCAAGGGGATGCTGACAACATCGAGCGCAGTTCATCAAGATGTCTGCCACGTCTCGACAGCGTGCGGAGATGGCTTCATTCGTGCAAAGTCGCAGGACTGGTTTTCAGCCGCAATTTAAAGCGTAAACCCGCCGTAATCCGGTTTTATTATTTCTCGTCAAACAGGCGTTTAATTACATTGCACGGAGTGGCTGTCAGCGGTTGTCAGGTGCTTAGTGACGATGACGTAAGTGTACGACGTATCGCGTCCCCCATAATAGAGTGTAAAAAGATACAGGCTGTTTCAGGAACCATGTAAAAAAAATACACACACACAAAAGAAAGAAAAAATATGCAAGTAACGATATTTCTCTCTAGGGAACTTTTGCCACGAACCGGAAGTGATTTTATCAAATTTCAATTGAAAGAAATTTAGTTTCTGAAATTCCCGTTTTCTATAAAACTCACTCTAGCACCTGCTCCATTGCGAACAAAGGCGTGCAAACAGTGATAAAATTAGCTGGACGCTATTACCTCTGTGCAGCGATACGATACGGTAGTCACTATAGTTTGGCACGATAATTATCATTCGACCAGACGTTATTGCAGTATCTCAAAGGCTGAGAGTCGACATGAAGCAAGCTTTTTAAGCTGCAGATTGGCTGAGCGAAACCTTCCGGATCGCTCAAATTCATGCGAATTCGTTCAGAAGATGTCGTCGTAGGGGGCTTCACGAGGACACGAGACAAACTCTGCGAAGAGACCTCGCGAGGGCAATTAATTCTTGAAGCCTACTTATTCGATTTAATCGGTCTGTCGACTGCATAATTCATCGTAATCCCGCTTATATTCTTTGCTCCATGTAAGAATTCTGTCTGCGAGAGTCAACAACAGCAACGAAAACATGGTGATCACTTGGACAGTCACACCATTGGAGCTGCGAAGAGGCGCTCTTCGATGCGAGCAAAAGCAAGTGATCCACTCTACTATTCCTTCCTTGTCGAAGCTGATCGTGAATTTTTTATGCCGACGAATCCCTTCCTATCGAAACAGGTGTTGCCAAGGGCCCTTATTCCCGTCTCACTTGATAAAGGTGCGCCTGGCCTATACGAGATGTCCAGCGAAAGAAGTTAATTTTCTTATTATCTCTTACGCACTCTTAAAAAGACGGATAATAATATCTCCAGTTGTTCCTGTATACGTGTCCGCAACGCGTCCGGCCCATGCTCGGCAGCCGTTAAGACATTCACGAAAGAGCCATCTTCAGGGCCAAGGTCCAGAGGTCGCTCAACCTCTACAACACAAAAGGAGCGACAACAGTGACAACCACGTACAGCCAGGAGTAAAAAACAAACAAAAAAAAAAAACGAAAACGAAACAGAATAAAAAATATGCCTATGAAAGGAGTCTCTCTTTCACGGCGCCAAAACAACAATGGCCACAGCTGGGGCGGCGCAGAACAAGGAACAAGAAGTTGCAAAGGCTGCGATCTCACAGGGTTACATAAAAGAGGCGGACAGCCACACGTGACGGTGACGTCATGGGTCAACACCACTACGTACGTGGTTATGTGAGCTGCATAAAAGTGAGAATGAAGGCTCAATGGTTGCGGAAGAATAATAACGGCAGATAATGGCTGGGACTGTTCTGTTATGATTCAAAGGAGGAACAGTAGTGCAATTGCCCGGGAAGGGCAGCTGAGAATTTCTTGTAGCATAGCACGCTCCTAGCCAACCATAACCTTGAATGATATCGTTATCTGCCCTGATTTGTTGAAAATGGGCGGCGTACGCTTTTTTTGTGACACTTATGCTGTTCATAATTGTCACAAAAAAGGCGTACGCCTCCCGTTTTCAACAAATCAGGGCATATAACGATATCACTCGAGGTTATGGTTGGCTAGGAGCGTGCAATGCGGTGAAGTTCATTTTTAAGGGTGTAGGCTTGCAGCCGCCCTTTTCGAACCGCGCGACTCTTGCCCAGTCACTGTGTCGCAATGATAAAACATTGCAATTTCATTTATGACGAACTACGCGGTGTGCTCTGGATGCAAAGTGCTTTTGGAAAGTCCAAACCAAAGGGCACACGGAATAATACTGCTATGTTGGTATCTCACTTGTCTTCAAACGGTGAGCGTGACCTACACTGTTAAAACAGAACTTCACCACATAGCACGAACTTAGCCAACCATCATACCGAATGATATCATTCAGTGTCATGATTTCTTCAAAACAGGGGGGAGGCGCCTATCTGGGACAAGATAATCTGTCCCAGATAGGCGCCTTCTCCCATTTTCAACAAATCAATGCACAGAATGATATCTTTCGGAATGATGGTTGGCTAGGAGGGGGCTATGTGGTGAAGTTCTGTTTTAACAGTGTACGGTAAATTGAGGAAGCAAGACATAAAACGTAGACGACAGGTTTCTTGGATTTCTGGAGTGATGGGGGTGATTGTATGATTATCGTATTTAGGCTGGACCGTATATGACTGGGGTCCTTGCAGATGACAAACCATTGGGGTTCAAAGCGCTGTGTGAGGTAACTCGTCACTTTCGGAGTTGGCGACAGACAAACAACGGAAAGTGATGGTGACATGGGGTGTTTCACCGCACGGTTTGTGCTCTACGCCATTAAGTGTGGACTATTTTATGAGTCAGATGTGAATGAAACGCACACCCGCGTCACGCACGCTACGTAGGGTGTTTCATTAACCGTGCCAAAAAATTTGTGATAAAAAAGCACCCTATGGGAAAGGATGAAGTCAATGGCATTTATCTGTAGAAATCCTTTGCCACATACTACGTGTAATTTGATCACATTATAATTAAAAGAAAGTTAATCCCTTCAATTGAACCCTGAAATGTGTCAAGCGATGATAACGTTTTCTTGCTAGAATCAGGAAGCCCAATGCTGATTTACCCGAATCCATCGCAACATACGTTACCTATATATACTCAGAGACAAAATAACAGCCGCAAGTCACAGAGGTGTATATCCTCCAGCGGTGAATGCATTCCGCACATTGAGAAGATGGCGGTCGCTAGCCAGACGGGGAAACCGATTCACATGTTTGGTTAACGCCAATAGTTTACGTGTTTGCTCTAGCAGCACGCAAATGTGCTTCAAGTACATCCTTCCCGACGAGTGTTTTCGCGACATGATTAGTGTAACAAGCAACAGTTTGAAGCGTGCTGGCGCACTACGTTGTGGCTCAGAGGCGTCATGCATCCGCCTAAGCCAATCACGCACGTCTTTAGACTCGTGGTCTGAGTTAACTTGTCCCGAAGTACAGCGCGATGGAATTAGCTGGTATCTATTGCTGAGCCGCGCTCAGCTCATCGTAAAGGAAGCGACGCGAGAAGTACGTTCTCCTTCAGTTTCCTTTTCGATACTTCAGTCGATAACAGTAGCGAGGTTACAACACCACAGTTATCAGTAACAACAGTGAGGAAGAAATAGGCAGGCGGGACAATCATTCTCTTCCGCGGCTCCTTCAATTTTCTTCGCAATGGTGGAAACCTGAACTAGTTGGTATATCATAACGGATGGGGTAACGCAACTGGAAGGGCAGGGAGAGACGCAAGAGACTAACTCCAACTGACTTTATTGGGACCAAATTATTTTGACGGAAAAGTGAATGCGGCCTGCAATCGCCCAAAAGCAGCCATTGTCACACATTTAGGTAGGGTGTTTTGTGGTGGATTTGAGTAAATCCTGATTCATGCAAAAAAAAAAGAAAAAAAAAGAAGTCACTGTAACGTGGCAAATTGCAGAGTCCAATTCCAAAAATTACATATCGATTAACTAAACTTAGATAACACTTCTTGTAGTTCGTTGCAAAAGTTTCCTATAGATAAATGCCATTGATAGCATATTTCCCCCGGATTTTCTTATTATATTTTTTATATGGTTACTAAAACACCCTGTATATGTAACTAAGGTACAGTGGCTGCCGGCAACTCCAGTTTTCAACCGACAAGTTCACTAGGGGTAACTCTGCCCTGTGCCCGTATAGCGAAATGTTCTCAGGCAAAAGAACACAGGGCCCAGAGGGCCACAATCAAACACACTATTCTATGATAAGCACAGAAATGTAATAGCAGAGATGAACATCAAGATCAAAATAAGAAGCGTCAGACGTAGGTCTGACGCTTCTGGAACAAACCGGTGGTTGTCAAGAACTCATAAATGGTTGAAGACCCTTACCGTGTTGCACAGGGTTACGATAAGCCTAAAATTGCACCAAGGCCGTAGGTGTGCATACGAGTCTGTGCCAGAATAGACGATTTCAGAAAATCCCAGTGCTCCTTGCGCACGCGTTGCATCCTGGGAGTTTAGTAGAACGAGGAAGGGAGAACTGTCTTTCACGTTTCGTTTTCGCTGACCTTGACTCCCCGTGTACAATCGGCCGTGAGACAAGGAAGCGAAACAGCTTGGAGACATTCTCCTCCTTTGTTACCAGCAAGTTCCCATAGTTCAAAGCGGCGCTAAGCTCTCTGGGATTTTCTGAAGTAGTCTATTGCGGAGTGAAGGCTACATTAAAGCGAAGTTTGTGCAAAAGAAAGAGAAAGCAGCGTGGTAATAGGTCTGGAACAAAGTTCGAGGGTGAACAGAAAATACATAATACAACTGTTCGTAATGTGCTGATAGACAAGACGGCAGGGCCTGTTGGCAAACCTAACCTGACGAGTGCTTGAGTTGATCAAACGATCACGCTCCCGGTCATAGGAAAGTAACTCAGTTTGTTGCTTGGAAATGATATGGAATAAGTTGCTATACACTAGAGTGATCTAGCTATCTATAACAGTGTGATCTTCGTAGTCAGTAAGTTGAAATTTGTCGAACATGTTAACTATATTATTAGCACGTCCTACTCTGTACTTTTTTTTTTCAAGGGTTACGCGTGGATTCAGCGATCCTCATTGTCTCACTATATCGTTCTTTAATCTTGCCAAAGCAAAAGTACTGCTCTGTTGTATGGAATTCTATTGGAAAGGCTTTGGCATCAACCATAGAAAATGTACAACGCCGATTTATTACAATTTACTTCGATAGATATATCGGGAGACGCTATTTTTATTAATATAACAGAATACTTAGCCGTTGCAATTTAGACACATTGGTTGCGAGACGCAAAAGTCGGGACCTTATATTTTTGTGCAAATGCGTTCACGGCATCTTCGATAGCCAGTGCTTGATTGAATCAATTGGTTTTAATGCACCAATGCAGATTTTCCGTCAGTGTCGTGTTTTTAAAGATTTAGCTCACTGAGTTCCCTGGTCCATGTGCAGCGTCTTTATAATAATGAAATTGGTGACATTGGCGTTTTTGATTGTACAATGTTTAACTAAATAATTTTCCACTGTTTTGTACTAACCATTGTACCATAAGAGAAGGCCATCGCGCTGTTTGTGGACAAGCCAATAAGGCTATACTAAAACTATACTAAAGGGACAACATGATCTATTTTTCCCCCGTTTGTTTATGGGAGTAGCCGAATTTGTCGTGCACTCTAAAAAATAAAACTCCTTTTTAGGTGTAATTGGGGTGTATTTGGGGCGTATCAGTTGGTTTACTCCCTTATTACACCCCCAAGAAAAAGAATACACCCTGTTTTTGGTCTGAAAGGGGTGTAATGTGTGTATGTCCCGCTCTGCAGGGTGTAATTTCGAGAATTGGTGTGAAAAAGGTGTAGTGGCCATCAAATTTCTAATGCTTCGCTACGGCAGGTCTGGCAACAGTGTGCTGTTTACTCTGTGTTCTCCAGCTATGGCGGTTGGGAGTTAGTTGTTGTAGTTTTCGTGTTCTTTGGGGAGGTCGTTTGGTGAACTACGGGTCATTTGACCAGCTGAGTTTAATATGACACTGCAAGGATTATGGTTCCGGGTCTCGAACGGATGCAAGCAACAGATGCGCCGTGCCCATCGGATCGAGTAACTTGTCCGAGCGTCTCGCTGCTGCGTGCTGTTTGGTAAGTGTTGTCGGTGTATTTTGTCTTGTTTGGTTGATTGAGGTGCCTTTGAAGCGGGTATTTTGAGATTATATTTGAACCTTAAGTGGAATGCACGGATTAGATCAGAGAACAGTGCGCGTCGCGTTGTAACGGTCACATGTGGCCGTTAGGCAAAGTCAAGGGGTATACGTAACAAACGAAGTTGGTGCAGTTTGTGGTAGCAAGTAAAGCAGCTGGCAAGAGTCAACAACTCAAGAGGCAAGAGGTAGCGGGCAATGAAACCACAAGGCCACAACCCTCTGATTTCCGGTCAGATGTGCTGAGTCAATGGCTGTGCGCGTCTTCTGAACCAGGCCCTGGCAAGTTTGTGTGTTGGCGATGTCAGAATGGTGTAATTGGTAATACACTTGACCAGAAATCAGAGAGGTATGGGTTCGGGTCTCGCTACCGACACTTCGCTCACTCTTTACCGATCGCAGCTTTGTGGGGACATTGGTCTTTTAACTACACTATGATTGTTGTGTGCTTCTTAATTTCTACGTTATTTTAGTATAATCATCTGATTTTTAACTACTCACAATATTACCATGGTTTTGGCGTATTATAGCTTGAGTTGCTTTTCCACCAATAAAATTCAATCATCATAATCATTTATCGATTGCCTTACTTTCTATCTTGAGCTGCTTGCGTGTTGTCGAGGGCTGTGTTTGTGTATACTCATAATTCTTCTCTAGCCTCAGCGTTCTGCGTACTATCATGTAATTTGTGGTTCTCCCTTAATTGGATTAAGGCATTTCACAGTTCATTTTTTCTTTCACTACAGAGGCAGGACTTCTCTTGGCCTCACCATAATATCTTCATCTTGATCGACAAGTTGGTGGACACTTTTATGTTTTGTATTGGTGCGGTGACTATGTAATTCTTATTCCAGTGTATGCAGTGTATTATAGGTAATCCAAATAAAGAATATGCCTGTTATTTTAACCGTTGTGTTTCTGTTGCCCTCGGCATAACACCCTTACTGAAGGGTGTTGTCTTGCCTGGGGGTGTAGACATACACCAAAAAGGGAGTCAGTTAGGGTACCGCTAGATTACACCAAAAGAGGTGTTCAGAGAACACCCTTTCTGAGAGGTGTAGTTTTGCGAGAGGGTGTATATATACACCAAAAAGGGAGTCAGTTAGGGTATCGTCAAATTACACCCAAAAAGGAGTTATATTTTTTAGAGTGTGGGACGGATTCAATCTCCATTAATATTATTATTATTTATTATTACCATTATTATTTTTTATTATGTTCATTATTATTTTTTATTCATAAACATCAACATCAACATCATGATCTCCAACACCGGCTCGGCACGCGATTTCTAATACTGTTCACAATAGCCACGCCAAATGTGTGCCTTTAATGTCACTTTAAATGTTTGCCGTTTTAACTGAGCCTTCTATCCGCGACACCAAAAATGAAGGTTTTATATTCCAATTGAAGGTCCCATGTCAGCATCACTTCTCCTACACTTATTGTTGTTTTTGTAGTTGAAGGTCAAATATTTTCCTCAGCTCAGCTACCTGTGCGAAATCATGATAAATCCTTGACATCATGACATCCTTGAGCAGAAGCAGCTCTCTCGTCTCGGACACGGAGATCGTCGTTCCGTACTTCGACGCCTCGTGACTCCCCTGGCTACCCGCCAATGGACCGCTGACATTCTCCCCCCAGCCATGCCGAGCAGAGTCGATCCAGCGCTCGCTTTCCGCATGCCTCGACATACCTCTCGTCAAGATATACCGCATTAGTTCATCGAATGCGCCTCGATGTGGCTTTTATAGCGCAGTGGCGTTACCGCTTGAGACAAGTTGACACTCCCCGCTGCTGTCGCTGCGGTGCTGTAGAGGATCTAGAGCACATTCTTCTCCATTGCCCACACTACCAACCTTCCCGAACCGTACTCTCCGCACCCCTTAACGAGCTAGACTCTCGCCCCCTCTCTCGCACAAAATTGCTTTGTCCCTGGTCACATCCAGCACACCAACGCTCTGCCCTCATAGCTCTTTTCACCTTTCTGGATGCCATAGGATATTGTGAAGGGGCTCATTATTTCATTCCCCGCATCACCCCCAGCAATGCGGTAGAGTATCGCCCCTGGCGATGAAACTCCCCATTTATCATCTCGCAATAAAGTTGTTGTTGTTGAGCATGTTGGTAATCGTTCGAGACACTAAAAAGTGCTAAGATAGACGACACGAACACACGATGTCGGACCTATATCAACAAGAGGCGTACATTGCAGTCACAGCTTGCCACCCTTGGCTGCCGGCCGCCCCTTCAACTTGTCGAGCATCCTCGGCCCTTGGGACACCGCGGCCCACTCCAGGGTGGCCTTACGTCATGTAGTTGCCTTTCTTGAGGCGACAGGCCTAAAGGACTCATTGTGACCCCAACAGCGCTCTCGGACATTCCCACCATCACGATCACGATCGCCATCGCCGCTCCGATCATTCCCGTCATCTCTCATCATCATCGCTCATCATCGTCATCACTCATCATTGTCACCACTCATATTAGACCCCCTAGCTATGGGGTAGCGTTCCACTCCTAGAGTGGAAAACCTCCCCACTTCATCATCAGAATATATCTGTTGTTGTTGTTTACCGACAGACGGTGCGCTGTCTCTCTGTCACTTGCGAGTTTGTGTCCTCGATTTTAGCGCTTCTACTATGTCATGATAGAATTTAACAGATAACGTCGTAACTGCTAACGGAGTTTACTCACATCATTAACGCGCGTTTTGTAACCCAAAAACGTAGCACACCGGGGATATCCCACCTTCTTATCAAATATAATGGTATTGTTTTTACTCTTCGCCTTACACACGACCTTGTATTTCCTTCCGAGTAAAAGAAAGAAAGCAAACAAGGAAGAATGACGCGTTCGTGAAGAGACATAGCGGGTGGAGTACGCTCCCAACGACAAGGAGCAGGAAGTACATCATAACGACACATGAGCTGCATGGATGAAAGCGAAAGGAACAATAACCGGTGTCGTTTCATATCGTTCACAGCGCCTTGCGTGTTTTCCAACAGTGCGAGGAAAACAGAGAGGCAGAGAGAGAAGACAGGCGTAGAAAGCAGAGGTATTGTACCTGAGCTAAGTGATTCACAGGGGAAGGAACTCAAACCGTATAGCGGTACTACAACGGATCACGAAGAAAAACGATAAGTATGTGGATGACGTTATTATATAAGAAGTTATACACGCACTCCCGCTTGCCGAATTCAATGAATACCCCCAATGAATAACGACTAACGAAGCCGCGAACGTGAGACTGCGAGGAAATTTCCTTGTCATGCTTCGGAGCGCCGGACAGCTTTATTGTAAAAAGGCGCTTCCTTGAGAACGGAATACGATGTTCTCTCATGCTTTTCTACGTAATGTTCAGACGCCATGAGAAAGTGCTTTGATGTTGCCGGAAGGACACGGCTCCTTTTGAAAACTTTTTTTTCTTCTTCCTTTCGATGTTTGTATTTCTCGCTAAGGAGAACTGTCCGAAACCGATAAAAGAAGTCACGAAAAAGGCGTTCTTTAATCCTGTACAATCTTTTTTATCAAAAAGCTACGAGAACAACACATATGTCGCTTTTGCAGTTGCGTTATAAGGGTTGTGTTCGTTTATTGGACTCGAGCAACTCGAGAGCCGAGAGAGTCGACTCTTGCTGGGCGGAAATTCCCTGGTGCGGCTCTCGTGACGTCATCGCCCTGGCAGTGACTCCCGTTCCAAAATTCCAGGAATCAACACTAGAGGTGCTCGTGTGTCGCCTCCCACAGTGCCGTGTATGCCAAAGGGAGTCTGGCCATTAATGGGACCTGCCTATACCTGAGGCTCCACCCACTTTTTGAGGTATCTAGCCAATCACAATTCGAAATACAGTTGCCTATTATTACATCCATCCAGTACTTATACCTCACCCTTATTTACTGAGTGCCACCATTTTGGAGAAACTCGATTGATTCGGATTGAAACGGATATCACTGGAGACAGACCAAAACGACGGATTTTGCGCCCACTTTTATCAACGCCATCTGCACGGAGAGAGGCATGTTGGGAAGGCTCAGAATTGCAGAAATAGTTGCTGGCAGAAGTGATTGGCCAGGATGGCGGTACAACCGCTTCTTCGTAGCAGACGACAGCCGGTATGAAGTTCTATATCACGTAATGTAAGTACATTGAATCAAAAATGAGCAAAGATGTATGTATAAATAAAATGCAATTATATAATGCAAAATCGTACGTATAAGGGTCGTCCTTCTTGCTATTTTCCTGGTATCACGATCTTAACTAGGCCTAACGTTAGTGACGAAACATCCCATTTTCACGTAAATAATGATGGCGGAGCGAAAGTTGAAGCTGATTTTGCAGATGCGTACATGAAGATATATACTCACAGTATGAAATTAAAGTAGTCTCTGAAAATTTTTTGTCACGAAATCTCCGCTTCGCCGTTCCAAGCACCATCCTCCATCTTGGAGAAAATTTGGTGTCATGGCAGCTCCCATGGAAAACGGTAACCAATTACATGCGCCTAAGTTTGATTGACAGGTCGAGGCTCTTTTTTAGGCTCCTCCTAATGGCCAGACTCCCTTTGGCATACACGGAACTGGCCTCCCAGCGACTCACTTCTCGATGCGTGTCGCTGAAATCGATGACGCAAGATGACTCTCATACGTCACGACTCCGACTCGTGGCTCGCGCGAGTTGAATAAACGAACACAACCGCGGCTAGGCGGACATCCTCTCCATGCCCCATATCAAGCAAGCAAGCAAGCAAGCAAGCAAGCAAGCAAGCAAGGAGAGTATCCAACTATAAGATGACTAATGACCTAAAGTTCACTAGTTAACTCTTTAATTTGGGATTTCGGGCAAAAGCGAGAAACCAGAACGGCAGATAATCCTCGCTGAAAGCTATTTCATTTTTAAATAATGCTGAAACTGCGCACGTGTATGGAATATCCATCGCCAAATTTCGCGATGCAGATGAGTCGAAGCCAAAACCACGGCGATTGGGAGCGCAGGGAGCACAGCACTCATTTCACGTCAGATCACCACCACCACCACCACCACCACCACCACCACGTCAGAGGGCCACGTGCTTTGGAGCGATGGAGATGATTGGTGGTGGTGGTGGTGGTGGTGGTGATGGGGCTTGCCGTTGTCGGATGATTGGAGTAGGTGCTGCTCTGCTGGCAAGATCAACCAATTGCGCAACACTAGGCTGACACACTTTACGTGTAAATCTACTCCAGTAACCTATTTTTATTACTGTTTTGCGGGCCATTATTCAACTCGAGCTACCCGCGAGTTGATAATATAAATTAAATAAATAAATAAATAATGGAGTGGCATCACGTGCAGAGCCCAGCCACCTCGAGCGTCTGTTTTTAAACCTCGAAAATTCGGAGTGAAATCGGATGCAATTAATACACTTAGGTGTTATCGTTTGTTGTGCTTTCTTTTTTTTTCTCGTTTGTTTGTCACTTGCTGTGCAGCAAGCAGTCCACAGTAAAAGTTGCATGTACGTACCTGGCCGTCAAGCCTGAATTCTTCGACAATTGTATAGTCACAGGTTCCAGATATTCCGATTTACATCTGCCACGCGTACGGATTGCTTGAGAATAATGTACATCTCGTCCAGTTGACAACTGACCAAATTCGAGGACCAATTATTACACCCGATTATTTCGCGTTGGGGGTGCACCCTGAAATAAAGTGGTCGAAATCCCCGTTGCAAAATACACTGATGGAAATAAAAGTTTTGTGGTCCCTCGATTGAAAATAAGCCGCCTAAAATGCACAATCGCGAGCTTAGATTAACCTGATCAAAAAAGTGTAACACCCAACTTGAACTAACCTGATAACAAACTAACCAACATGCTGTGCCGGCGTGACCGCCATGCTAAGCATAACGACAACTAAACTGTGACTTTCATTCGCTAAAAACTCTTCGATAAACATCGAAGATTCGTGAAGCTAAGAGGCTAATTAGTGATATCGGCTTTTCAAGAACGGCGTATAATCTTAAAAAGCAATCGAGCATTTTCTTTGTTTCGAGATCCTGAATTTTGAGATCGGGAAATCTGCAACCGAGACTATCGAGGCCCTCCGAAATGCTAATACCTATGAGTAAGGACCCCGTGCTGTGTAACCTGGCCTGCAGTATTGCAAATTACTTACTATTGGAGTTAAAGAAAATAACACGTCAATTTAATGAAGGCGCCGGCACGCCATCCACGTTTGCAAAGTGCTCTACAGTTCAATGATCCAATCTTGTATCTAGGTAGTAACCTTCTAGTAACCTTTTTTTTTTAATCAATCAATCAACCTTCTAGTAGGTCACAAAGAGAACTCTGGCACAAAGCAAGCAGCAGAGGACCAACTGTCGACAAAGCCGCACGCGCATGTGTGTGACGTCATAACATCAGCTTACCCTGTTTAGAAGGAGAGTAGGGTTAACTCTGGCTACATACTGCAAAAAAGCCCGAGTTTGAGCACAGAAAAGCCACGGACGGCACAGAAGAACTCTTGCAAGAATTTGGAAGCATTTGAGTCCTTCTGTGTCGTTCGTCTCTTTTTTGTGCCCAAACTCAGGCGTTTCTTTTTTTTTTTTTTTTTTTTGCAGTATGGAGTTTGTCCACCAACTCGCCCGCATTAATGTTATTTTATCATTTCCCTCTGGCTATTTTTCTCCGCAGAGTTATGAAATCACTTCCGCTACTCCGGCCTACTCTGGCTATTTTTCGCTCGCTTTGAGTAACTCCCAGTCGTCAGAGTTGAATAAGGAAACGCATCCCCCCAGATAAGCCTGCTTCGGCGAAGATGATGCGCTCCTGAAGCGCGCGGTTTGGGTTTCGGCTCATTTGCACCGCGAAATTCGACGATGGACGTTTAACGGCACTCGTTCGTTTCAGGAATTTTGAAGGCTTTAAAAGAATGGCTTTCAACGAGGATTGTCTGCCATTCTACTATCTTGATTTTCTCCGAAATTCCCTAATTAATGAATTAATTAATGAATTTTAGGTAAGTAGTAACCACGTATATAGTAACGTGCTCTCTTCGAGAGGATGTCCGCCTGGCTGCATAACTCAACTGCAAGAACGACATCTATGCTGCGCTCCTAGCTCTTTTATACAACGTGTGTACAGGATATAAGAAAAAAAAAAAAAAAAGAAACGTCATATACAGGGTGTTTCAGTTAAATCCCCGGGCTAAATAATTCGCGAACGGGTGCACCAATCAAATAACTTTCTTTTTTACGAGTATCTGTTCGATACCATCTACAAGCTGCGAAATGTGTCATATGTAAAACGAAATATGCAAACCGAAACCAATTAGAAACTGCAACAAATGACCCGCTCCGGGGCAGATTTTTCTCTAAAGGGTGTCCACCGAAGGTCCCAAAGGGGGTAGTACCCATTTTAATGCCGACGGCGCCCTGCTTTAGGATATGCTTTTTTCACGAAACTCATTTGAATTTTTACTTAAATAATGAGCGCGTCCCACTCATTCACACAATGAATTGTTTATTTATTACTCATTCGCGAATTATTTATCCAGGAGATTTAACTGAAACACCCTGTATATGCGTGTTTGAGGCAAACCCGTAATTTTCGGTGTGTAACAGGCACTCATGCGGCATTAGCGCTAGACACTTACAAACCCAATAATCGAAACAGAAAACACACCATACACACCTACTCTGCATCGCCTCCAGCAGCGGTCAGCACGACTGGCAACAATACACTAGGCACAGCTCTGTGTACCATGACACCCTATATTATTCATGACCTACGTCACGTTTTGTCGGGGCCAAGCCCGATACTGTAAAATCGCTCCGAATTCATGGCTTAAGGTCAATTGCATGCCCTCAAGAAAACGCCGGTGTCATCACCCTGCGTGTTATACAAAAACAACAACAACAACTTTGAAAAAATGGCTAGGAAGCAAGCGAGCTGGTGAGCTGGTGGAAACTTCGTGTTGTGTCTGTCCCTTCGTGTTCCCTAGTTTCGGGGTTTTTACATTATGCAACAACAACTTTATTACGGGATGATGTCTGGGGAGGTTCAAACAACGACAACAACAACAGATAAATTAATGACGATGAATGGAGAAATTTGTCACAAAGTCACTGACCTTACTATGCGTAAATGTATCGATGTATAGCACGCACTCATAGATAACGCGCAAGGCCTATTTTTTTAAGCTTTGTCTTGTATAACACGCGTGTTACACATAGAAAATTACGGTATATAGCGTGTGTGGGTTGATTTCGGCGACGACATTCGTGCCGCATGAATTGGAGTTGAATTCCCCCGGAATCGCCATAAAAGACGTAGTTTGAAACACCCCCGCAAACTGTTTCGAAAGCGTCGAACATGTAGTGGGCGAACGAAAACCAGCGAAAGGACAGATCACTTGGCTCGCAGTTCTGTATTTAGGGCCGTTCCACGGTTCGGGCGTTCACGCGATCGTTAGTATAACCACGCTAAAAGATTATGTAATAAATAGTTGTTGACAACGTGTATGGCCATGTTCCCCTTTCTGCATTTTTCTGTTTTTTGCGTGCTTGTGAACGTACGTGCTTTCACGCAGGTTCTCTGATGGTTTAAACATGGTTCATTCATTTAGCACTTTAGGTTGCTAAATATTGATTTCCCTCGGAATTTAATCTTTTTGCCCTCCTTCGTGAACCCGTGTATGCCACCATAATTATCTGCAGAGTGCCCTCTTCCGTTCATTTAATTCAGTCACCAGAAATGAGGAACGAAACGAAAAATTTCGTGACAATTCGTGGCTTTACACTGCGGGACATTTATATGGTCATAACCTTCGGCACAATGATCGCACAAGACAGTATATTTAACGTCCCTTGTGGAGGTGGAGGATGCCGTGTCTATGCAACTCGTACCAAACTGACTTCCTCGGACTGCTACCATGCCAACTGGTTCACCGTGACCGAAGCTGGAAATAATATCAAACCGTCAAGGATGCACTCAAAAAGGCAAGAAAGGGAGGGAGGGAGAGGGAGATCTCCGTTTTAACGCAATGTCCGTCGAGGATGATTGTCAAAATAAATGGAACCGATGCGCCAAGCTGAACCTGATTTAAATATTAAGATATTCATAAGTGCAGAGAAAGGGCAGACAGAACAAACGGCTCTGCTCGGTAGTGGCTCAATGTATTCTCCATAGAAATTACATCTTCTAAGGAACGTAACATTACGACCGAAGCATTGTGATGCGAATCCATGTCCCAAGTATAATACGAATGTCACCGACAGGAACTGATCGTTACACAAAGCGACGTCCCGCGAGAATCACGGCCACGATCGAACGCGTCACGTGATTTTAGACAATCAAACCTTCGTCTATCGTCGGATCGAGCGAAGGACGAACGGAAACCAAGAAACACACGTATAAAGCAATAATGCAACTTAAAACCATACTGCTGGTGCAATATGAGACGCGCCGACATCCGAAACGTCATTGTCACCTGTCAGGCCTCGCTCGCAGAAAGAGACGGAGCGGCAGTAATGCCTCTATCTTGCACACGTCACAACCCCATCCCCCCACTGAGTGTATATTAGATCGAATCCTGAAAAGCACGCTGCTCGGAATCTTTGAAGTCGTATATGAAACACAGTATGCGCGCTACAACGAACGTGTAATATCTCGTCAATTTGATTTCGAGCATATGTGCACTGAAAACCTTATGCGCTTCAAAACATTTATACTTTTTTCTTTTAATACGTTGAAGAAAAGGGCGATGATTCAGTTTCTTCCGGAATGGATTCTCGATATGTGTCATGTTGAACATTTCCTTGCGATGCTTTGTGTCTTCCTCCGTGTGCACCTTTCTTGAAGCCTTCGACAGCCTGCAAAGTCTGATATCGAGCGGAGCTGTTTAATTAAATAACGCTCTAACCAAGTTCCTCGCAGGTCGCATCCGAGTAAAGTCTCGCAGAAACTTGTGAGATGAAGTGGAAGCTAGAGTTTAATTTAAACGGCGCATATTCCCCTTTCCGCTTCCGTGGAGAGGGCGGGGACACCTTTTTCAGCCGTTGAAGAGTAAAACAGTTCGACAGAAGTTTTGTGAAGTTCTAAGCAGTGATTGTCACGGTCTGACGAGTGGCAGGCTGTGTGGATGTGCGATGAACGTCCGTGAATGTGCACATATAAGCCAAAACGTTCGTGTTTAATAAAAGCAAAACTTCGGTCGTGTCCTCGATCTGAACCATTCCCATGCAAGAGGTAATGGCAATTTGTGCCACTTTCTGTTCTAAGTTGTAGGCAATGATGACAATGAGAACAAGAAAAAAAAAGAAAAAAAAAAGGAGACGTCAGTCACAAACAAGGTCACCACAGCAAATCACAGTACACGTACACTATACATATGCATAAGTAAGTGAGTGAGTAAGAGTTGAAACAAAAGCAATATGCTGAAGTCCTTTATTCATAATGCGCCATCTTGACTGGAAAGATAGCTATTAATATTAATTGCCACACATATACGCATGAAAACATACATATACTCTTTTGCTTTCACGCATGAGTGATTGGGGTAGCGAGCTCCTCGATTATGTAGGAACCAACATCTCCATAATTTTCTTACTATAGCTTACCTTACCTAACTAATACCCTACACTCTTAAAAATGAACTTCACCGCATAGCAGGGTCCTAGCCAACCATCATCTCGAATGATATCGTTATCTTCCCTGATTTGTTGAAAACGGGAGGCGGACGCCTTTTTGTGACACTTATGCTGTTCATAATTGTCACAAAAAAGGGCGTACGCCTCCCGATTTCAACAAATCAGGGCAGATAACGATATCATTCGAGATTATGGTTGGCTAGGACCCTGCTATGCGGTGAAGTTCATTTTTAAGAGTGTAGCCACACGGCAAATTTAATGCATTAAACGGAATGACATTTACTCCACCTCCTAACCAACCATCATCCCGGGTGACGTCGTCCTCTCCCCTAATTTGATGAAAACAGGAGGCGTAGTCCTTTTCTGTGACAATTATACAGAACATAATTGCAACAGAAAAGGCGTACGCCACGATGTCATTCGAGATGATGGTTTCTTAGGAGGTGAAGTAAATGTCATTCCGGTTAATGCATGAAGTTTGCCGTGTGGCTACACTCTTAAAAATGAACTTCACTTCATAGCACGTTCCTAGCCAACTATCATCTCGAATGATATCGTTATCTGACTTGATTTGTTGAAAACGGGAGGCGTACGCCTCTCGTTTTCAACAAATCAGGGCAGATAACGATATCATTCGAGATGACGGTTGGCTAGGAACGTGCTATGAGGTGAAGTTCATTTTTAAGAGTGTAGGGTATCATTTCCACCAGAAAAAAACATGGAAAAAGAAAAACATGAAGATGGTGGCTTCTACAAAACACAGGAGCTGGCTACTCTAAAACACTTGAAACTAAAAACTAGAGAAGTGTTACACAAACAACTATTGGATATTGCATATGTTTCATTTGCACGCATATTGACATCAATTATCTAGAGAAGACAACATGTATACGCGTATGCAGTGTTGTAAGCAACATCAATCAGTTGTCAAGCCACCCAGAAACTGGAGCCGGTCCAAAGGGAAAGGTGTTACACAAAATTAGAGCTAAGTGTAGCGATCTGTAATGCGGACACTTGCCTCTTGCGGTCTGTTATTACCCTTGGTGCCGGCAGCGCCTCAGCAATCCGTTATCCTTACGTGCACCAGCGTAGATGCCGTAGACCTTGGCCAGAACAGAACGCTTCTATATCCTGCTCTCTTACAACATATCCGCCTGCTCACGGTTGCATTCCCACTCGGCCACTAAGTTCATTAGCTTAATTGTAACGGTGTGTAGCGTTCTCATGCTCACACCTCAGTGGCCGCTCAGCATACCTAGCGATCGATGAGGTCTATAAGGACATTATGAGGCCTTGATGTACGATAAAACTCATGATATGAGTGCAGGCTTCCTATCGGCCTTCTCGATTTTAATGAACAGCTTACGTGGAAAATATGAGATGTCGTTTTCATGGATTCAAAATACAGAGGACATCGTGCCAAGACAAGACTGCGTCCTGTCTCGGCCGGTTTCGGTTAAGGTATTTTCGGTTGGTTTCGGTTTACGTATTTTTGTCGCGGCTGGTCGCGGTGAAGCGCAAAAAGGACGCTCTTCCACTCTCGTGTCCGCCAATGAATTCCACCAATGAATTACCACCTTTTGGCGCTTCCAACCGCGACAAAAATATGTAAAACAAAACCAATTAATTACTGCAACAAATGACCCTCTTCGGGGGCAGATTTTTCGTTACAAGGTGTCCACTGAAGGTTCCGAAAGGGGTGGTACCCATTTTAATGCCGACGGAGCCCTGCTTTAGAAGTTTCACGAAACTCATTTGAATTTTTATTTAAATAATGAGCGGTTCCAACTCATTCACACGGTGCGCAGGTTGTAGGCGGTATCGGACAGATACTCTAAAAAAGAAAGGAGGAAGGCAGTTGCCTCAGGACAGAAGCCGCCGATATTTCGAACAGCGACTGTTCTTCTTCTGGCCCAGAAGAAGATCAGTCTCTGTTCGAAATATCGGCGGCTTCTGTCCTGTGGCAACTTCCTTCCTACATTCTACCGGTTCGCTGGATTTCTACCAATCCTCGTAAAAAAGAAAGTTCTTCGATTCGTGAACCGGTTCGCGAATTATTTAGCTCGGGGACTTAACTGAGACACCCTGTATACTGCGTTGCCGCATGTCTAGCAAGTTTGTAGTAATGTGTTAAGATGTAATTGATCACATTTTGACCTCGTTAAGTACAATATAAATAGAAGAAGAAGCCTGTGACTGTGTTCCTTCCCTTGAGCGAATGCAAGGGTCACAGCACGGGCGCTGTGAGCACGCGCACTCTGTGCGATGTAAAAATTAATTTCTCGCGTTTACAAAATATTACCCTCGAGATTTTTCTATATGCTTGAGAAGAAGCGTCGTAGTAACCGTCTGCACTGTCGGAAATGTTATACCTCGGCCTCCACAGTGCGAAATTTTGGGGTGAATGTAGACATTTTTGGCAAAATTGACGTTTTCTTCATTTTTTTTTTACTCTGAAACCCTTACAGTGGAGACGTTCAGTTTTTGTATGTGACTTGGCACATATATTGGCTACCATGCGATTTTTTTTTGTGAAGATCAGGCCAAACACAGACGCTCAGCGCTCCAAAGTAATATCACGTTTTCTCGCCATATTCGCGTCTCAGAAAAACGATCGTAATTATCAGTCATGTGAATTTGCGTGCCTGGGCTGTATAAACCTGTTTTTTTCACAGAGTTCACATTTTACAAAACGCTTCTGAGTTTCGTGGAAGCTTTAGAAAAAAGTCATACGTAAAATATGGTTTGCGGCACTTAGCGGAACTTGAGAGGGCTGTAAACTCGAGACGGTTAGTAATTGAACTTTAGAATTTCTTGACGATGTTATATGCGTAATAAAGAGTACACACAATTTTTTTCATGAAGACCTGAGGGGTTCGACCGACGCCCCCGAGACGTTTGACATGGAATGACCCATATGCTTGACTGAATGTGCTTCGATGCCTTTGGGGTACTCGTTGGGGCTCGACGTGCTGCGCTGTGCTAGGTCTTCAAAACCCCCTCATTCGACAGATGCTGGCGTGTCACGTTCCTCTCTTAATGTTGATGTTGGCGAAACAAAAATAATATGGAGCGATTGAATTCGTCACACGACAAAAACTCCTGTCTTGACTGGCTTGTACCCATCTGCTGACGAACCTATGCTGCAGCGGGCCCTGACTAAAAGTGAAAAGGACTAAAGGTATACCTCGGACTCCCAACCGCAACGCCCAACATTGCAGCCTTAGCCGAGGCGAGGGAACCACCCATACCCACACTTCGAAATGTTGAAGCCCTGCGTCATTACACTCGTCTTGTAAACCGTCAACGACGTCACCCGCATGCCACGACTATCCTCCGTCGCACTAACTCTGGCATACACAAGCTCGTAATCTCATTGCTCCATGAAATTTCGCTGCACAAAGCGTTGCGCATCCCAAGCTGCCCCCCCCCCCCCCCACGGAACCTTTGTCAGCCTGATGTTACCGTGGTATAACCCGGTATAACGAATAACGGATCCACTCCAACGCCGGTCTTTAAGCCACTCACGCTGGAAGATATAACAAGGTATGCACGAAGGACGATGATTTTCACGGATGCATCCACCAATACCACAGGATCTTCCTGTGCGTTCGTCGTCGATGGCTCCAGGGTCCATCATGCTTTGCGGCTATCGCACCAGACGTCTTCTACGGTTGCAGAGTTGTACGCTGTTCTGAATGCCGTCCCGTACATTGCCAACCAAGTAACACCGGATGCCTGGTCATTTCCGATTCCAAAAGCGACCTTCAATCACTGCGCGCACCTGTGGCCTCCAGTGGTCTTGTGGACATAGTGTATGACATCATCTTATCGTACAATGCCGCTGTCGCAAAAGGGCACACGATCGAGCTCCAGTGGATCCCCGGTCACATCGGCATTGCTGGGAATGATGCTGCCGGCACAGAAGCACGTACTGCTCACCAACGCGGTTCCACCTTAAAGATATACTCATGAGGATGCAAAACGTATGTTGTGCTTCATTCAGCGTCGTTCAGTTCGGAGTCAGTGGTCGAGTTCTGCAGAGCCGACGTCGCTGCTGAATTGACACGAACCTTTCTTACCGAATCCCTTCGCGGATGTCGCTCGAAACTTTGCTTCACAGACTTCGACTCAATGTCTCATTGACCAACACATTTCTGTTCAAGATAGGCGCTCGACCTTCGTAGTTGTATTCAACATGTGGTGTGCGTGAAGATTCGGAAGATTTTCTTCTCGAACGTGTGCGGTTTCACACTGCCCGTTTGTAACTTGAGAGATCCCTGGACCGTCTCGATAGCCGACCCTTTGACGTCGTGAAAGTGCCGGACGAATGGCCTGTGGATCATCGTCAGAGTGCAGGGCGCTCGGTCATCACCTTCGTTAAGAGCATAGAAGTTATTTCTTTGTTTTTTTCTTCCGACTAGATCTAGATCAGCTTTCCCGCAGTAAGCGGGCGCACATCTTCCTATTTTTTCTCCTACGATCATCATCATCATCAAGAAGGGGGGGGGGGGTGACTATGCGTGGGTCAGACCTCTCTTGCCTTATGCGGCCAAGAATACACGTTCCTTGATAGGTGTGAGTCACGGATGTGACTGTCTTTAACTGGTTCTGACTTCCTCGGGATACTTTTGTAATAAACTAGCAACACTATGTTGTCTCCTTCTCGTCCGCGTTTTTGAGTGCTTCTTCGTGATGCCAGAAAACGTACCTTGAAGACCCTCTTTCGTGGAGCCCTCAAATTTCCTCAATTATTTTACATCCAGAACAACTTGTTTGAAGAAGACCACAAACACAAGCGCTGGGCAGAGTAAGAGGCCCTCATATATGCGACTAACCTCTCCGCATATTATCCTTTACTTACAACCCCTCTCCCAAACACACACACACACACACTGCCCCGCAAGTGCAGGCTAACATTACCTACCGACGGAGAGATTTCAGCCTTTTTAAATGGTGCGGAAGGCACCTCTAAAACAGGGCCAATGAACTAGCATGATAAGGATGCTGGATGGTATACGAGGCATATCAAACTCAGAACTGGACCTACAGCAGCTTACCTTCAGAATGGTCGCCACACATTAGTTTCTGTTTGTTCAGAGAAATAGAAAGAAGACAAGAGAAACGGTAACAGCGACGACAATGACGGCGAGCTCGTCAAGCGACTATGGTGTCGTTTTTTTCGCTGTTCCCTCCAGACTTTCATTGTTGTAACTGTTTTAAACGAAAGAGTAAATAAATAAATAAATAAATATGACAATATGTGGCTAGATATAGATCCAATACCTGCCATTTTGCTGAGCGTACCCATAGGTACCAAGAAAGATGTCCCCTAGCCGCCGGTTCGCGAAAACGTTGCCTCCATTCACGAAAGAATTAATGACAGGGTAGAGGCTATAACGTATTCATGCGGCAATTTTTAACTCAGTACAAAAGGAACAAAAGAAACAGGAAGAAAGTAGAAGAAAGACGTCAAAATCAGAAAGACGACCTCGGCAATTTCCTACGAATCCAATCGACGTTCTCATTCACATTGCTCACTATAGCCACCTTCTAAAATAACCAGAAAGAAAGAAGGGGGCACTATTAATCGAACTCCATTCTGCGCCAGAAATGGAGAAAAGATCCTGCACTGGCGCAATTGTAAGAAAGAAGACAAAAAAAAAGGACAAATAAAAAAAAAGCGTGAAAAAAGAAAAGTCTTGAACTCGACGGAAGAGATGCCCAGTGAAATGCAGATTCGTTTAGATGCTCCACTTCTTCCCGGGCTTCGTTAATAAGTGGGTCTTCCACCCCACGTTTTCATTCTCTGCTTCACCCAAGCGCTTCCTGCCAGCGAAGGCGAGCTTATTTGCACTCGGGGTGCACATAGAAAGAAAAGAATCTGCGAACTGTATATGCGAATGAGACTGCCGAGTAGAAAATCCTCTCTTTTTAGGTCCTTCTCTCTGTTTCGCAAGCACGAAATGCGAGGGTCCGCTTCAAAGAGCGCGCCCGGCGCTTCAATTCATAGAATGCCCAGCTATGTTTGGAATGCGAATATCTGTGGTGCTGTTTGATGGTTTTTGTAATACACATAGATCTAATGATCAAATGTAAAACAGCCGTTACGGACGTAACAGTGGGTCGCGAAAACAACTGTTGATCGACTAGACAGCAGGGTCTTCGATATAGTGAAGGTGTTGGGACTTTGAGCACCGAACACGAGGGATGATGTCTTAGCGGCACTTGTGAAATTTATTCAGGGCTGTGGGATGGATACAACCTTCTTGGATTCTCTGTGCATGATCTTGGGATGATTGTGAATAGTGGATAATTGTGAATAATGGACTTCTACTGAAAATGTGAATAGTTGACTTCTGAATAGCGAACATGTGAATAGTGAATAGCGAACTTGCGAGTAGAGCACCTGCGGAGTATTTCTTTTTTTGGGAGGGGTTGGGGTGGAGGGGGGTTAATATATGTTCAGAGTATAGCAGAACACGCCGCGAGACTAATTTCTCCTCTTTTTACCCCCAAAACAAAAACAAAACAAAACAACTGTTGGAAGGAGGCGTGACTGCCCAATGCCCTTGAAACGGGTCCAGGAAGAAATGTCCCCGGAAAAAATGTCCCCGGAAGAAATGCCCCCGGAAAAATTGTCCCCAGAAGAAATGTCCCCTAAGGAAAATTCACTTTTGGTACGCGTGGACTGGTTGGCCTCGGACGTTGACGTTTTACTATACAGGGTGTCCCAGAAAACGTGTCATTGAATTATAATAGAAAAACTACGCCACCTAGAATCATGCGGTCAACGGCATTTGTTCTTATTAGGATTTTGCCACCTTGTAAAGTTAATGTCATGTACCCCAAGTTTAATTATGCAAATATTTGCGAACTGAACTCAGATATTTGCCAAGGGAATGTCACTTTTTTACCCCACCAATATGAAGAGCGTGCCGAATTCACTCAAATTCATGATAATTGACAGTGATATTCACGAGCTATCCCATCGGAAAAAAATAGCCGAATATCATGCTTTTCGGAGCACCGGACCATAACGCGCGATGTCTTTCTGAGCGCAATCGCTCGCAGTCCGACGAAAGGAGGTTCCGAAGCCAGCCCACAGAGTGATAGTAGAAAAAGTAACAGTTCCTAAAATTGGGAGAGGGAAAGCATTATCCCAGCGAAAGTCGGACGTGATAAGCCATGCCTGCGTTATCTCTTTCTGCGATGCCGGGGTGGGCTGGGTTTCCAACCTCCTTACCAGCTCCGGTGGCGCAGCGGTAACGCGTGCGCTTGAAGACTGGGAGGTCCGCGGTTCGAATCCGCGGGCCGGCTGTGCCGTCTGGGGTTTTTCCTGGGTTTGCCTCAGATGTGTAATAAGAAGACCTGAAGTCGGCCCATGGACGCAGCTATCCTCCCCACGAGCGGATTCCGCTCGGTCTTCCACTTCGCGCTTTCCTCCTGTCCACCATCTTTCCCTTCCCGAGAAACATGCCGCCTAATCAGGCAGGCAGACCTCTCGGGTTCCTCCCAACGACACTCCTCCTCCAACCTCCTTTCGTCGGACTGACATAGATTGCGCTGAAAAATTCATCGTGCGCTATTCTGTGCGACCTCCGTAGAGCATGATGTTCGGCTATTTTTTCCGATGGGATAGCTCCTGAATATCCCTGTCAATTGTCATTAATTTGAGTAAATTAGACACGCTCTTCACATTGGTGGGGTAAAAAAGTGACCTTCACTAGGCAAATTTCCGACTTAAGCTCTCAAAAATGTACATAATTAAACTTACGTTACACGACATTCACATGAGGAGGTGGCAAAAACCCAGTAAGAACAAATACCGTTGACCGCGTGACTCTAGATGGTGTAGTTTTTTTTATTATAATTCAATGACACGTTTTCTGGGACACCCTGTATAGGACAGTGTGAATGTTTGGATTTTTGAGCACCGAAGCGAGTAATCGTATATCCTATTCCATTTCCTAATCAAATATGGAATTCAATGTTCGAATTACAAATCGAATTGATGCTTCTACTAAACTGAATATATTTGAAAAGACCCGGCACATGGACAAAAAAAAAAAAAGAAGAGTAAGCGCTATACTTACGCATACATATACGTACCGTACATGTTTGTATTCCAATATATGTTGTGTATGTATCCAATTACGGTTATTCAACGAGTCACTTAATTTATTTGTATTCAATTCCATTTTAAAATGACTATTCACACATAGCATTTCTTTGCCTAGGTAGTCGCTGTGCGTCAGTTTTAGTGAATTTACTTCATTGTGTCTTGCAACAATGCGGCCTGTACAGTCATGGGGCTCCCGAGATGTGATACCGCTAGACATATTGAAATATATTTTTGTCTGTCAATTTTATTGCTTTCCCCCCACATTTTATTTTCCTCTTTACACATCACCGTGCACGTCGATCTGCACACTTCTAAAAAAGAACTTGACATGCTCCTGGTCAATCCGAATGACGTCTTCTCTCCTGATTTGTTGAAACTGGACGGCGTACTACTTTCTGTGACACTTCACATTTGTGCTAATTAGCAGAGAAAATGTTTTTCCGTGTTAGCGCTGCGAAGCAACATTGCTGTACGCGGTGTACAGCCGTGGACAGAGGACAGCAGGAGGGAGGGTGACAGGGGTTTAGTAGGCGTCCTGGACCGACTCCAGGGCTAAGTGAGCCGACATTCATCAGGAAAGTCCGACGGAAAACCCAGGGAAAACCTCAGAGAGCACACCTGGTGACAGGATTCGAACCCGTGTCACGTTGTATCAATGAGCGTGAAATTGATTGCCGTGTATTCCCTACGAGAAATCGTAAGTGAAAGTAGGTCGAGCTTTCAAAGCAAAAACCCTTAGTAAGTGGTTAGGAATTTTAGTATTTATTTTGAGCCGGAGGACTTCAAGACCTGCAATATCGCAACCGGGGATTTCGCAAAAATTCCACGCGTACGAAGAGTGGATGTTTCTCGAGGGAACATTTTTTCCGGGAGACATATTTTCCAGGGCACATTTCTTCCGGTAACATTTTTTTCGGGGACATTTCTTCCGGGGTCTTTTTTTCCGGGAACATTTTATCCGGTTCCCCCTTGGAACGCTCCTATAGCCAACCATAATCTCGAATGATGTCGTTCTGATTTGCTGTAATTTCGGGGGGGGGGGGGGATATATTTATTAGACGAAAAGGAAAAGAAAACGGGGGAAAGGTCAGCCAAACGAGCCTACTCTAATTTGGGTAGTACGTGCATGCAGCCAATCTCTCTATATAATTGGCGTGTCAAAAAACGGTTGGGCGAAATTTGAAAGCGACGAGAAAAAGACCTAACGGAGTACAGAGGGCCACAAAAAAAAAAAAAAAAAAAAAAGAAAAGAAAAGGAAAAGAGAACCAGATTAAGACGTCTGATGAAAGTGTGTATGCCATTTTACCGAATAGCGCGAAATGTTTTGACGTGTGCAATTTGTTTCTCCACCCCCACCCCCAAAAAAGTCACATAAACATTGCTCCGTACGTTCACCCTTAACCCTATTTCTTTCTTTCTTTAATTCTTTTCTTTTCTTTTTATTTATTTCTTATTTCTTAATTTTCTTTCTTTATTTATTTATTCATTTCTGGAATAGCAAGCCGACGTCCCGTTTGCCTGACCTTTCCTCCCTTTTTTTTCTTTCCTTTTCATCTAATAAATATATCCCCCCTTAACTCGCCACTTCGGGTATAACAAGGAGGAGAAGGTATGATGCCACGTCACCGATTACGTTAGAGGGGCAACTCGTTCTGGTTTGCTGGTCAATGGGTGTCAGCGCTCTGTCTCTTTGCCGCCGTAAACCAGTTTTGCAAGTTCCCCCGGAGAATTGGGGATAGAAGGAGCGGCAGAATAATGACCGAGCCAGGAGCAATGTTTTTTCAGAACCCCCAACAGTCAAGTAGCAGACGATAGCCAGCCGAGTAGCAGACAACATTTCTCTGGACCAATCAGCGAGCGCAGCCCCTGTAGCGTCAGCGCGAGGTCCCAAGCAGATCACAGGCTGGTACTGCTCTCCAGTGCCGTTGCGCACGGTCGCTTTTTGCGGCGTACTTTAAATTGAATTTCTGCGATAATTATGACTAGGTGGTGTGAATTACTTCTCATGGTGCATCTTACTGACCTACTTAACAGTTTTATAGGAAGAAAACTGGGCGTGAAAAATGACTTCCGTGCTACTTTATAGGGGCGGTCGCATCCGGAAACCCGCCAATGCCACTATGTTCGGCAATAAATAAAGAAACGAATTTTAAAGATCAGCGCTGTTTCAGTGGCCGCAGAAGCTCCGACGGTGTGACGTCGCTCCCTAAGCGGAGGAGCGAGAGGGCGGCGCTCAGAGGAGGAAAGGGCCCCGTCCACACGCTCCGTGTGGCCGCGGCATCCCACAAGGTCGCGCCCTTATTGGTTCTTAGGGAGTGACGTGTTCTCGTTTTTTCCAGAGAGGGAATTCCGTCATATTCTCAACATCCGGCGTCTGCCCTTGTCATGTATTTCGTCGCATAACAGTCAAACCACTACACTATTTTGCGTGGGATTTTCGCTACCTTGGCCAGTGGTCCACGAGCAATAAAATGATACTATAGTTTCGAAATCGACTGGAACGGATGCGACCGTTCCTTTAACATGGTGGTGGTGATGTAACTGCTTACCGTATAGTGGGCCACGTTCAGGCGGGCAACGTCACGACTATCGCAGAGGGGGGGGGGGGGGGTATCGTGCGTCCTGGGCCGACCTAACAGGGAACTGTGCCGACATTTCCGAGAAAAAAGACTTAAAATTGCACTCGGAGTGCCAATAATTTCCAGAACACAGATTGTAAAGAACACTGCGGTACGGACATGTAGTACACATATTCCTGCCATCTACACTTATTATCCGCAAAAGAGAGAAACTGTTCTTCCAGTTTTTCTGGAGTATAAGAGAACACTATTGGTAGCGCGAGAAAAAATAAAGCTTTTATAATAGCAAATGGGGATCTACATGTCCCTGATCTGAAACATTCGGCAGAAGAACGAGGTTATATGGAGTATTGGAAGGGAAATACATCGCAGCAGATTTCTAGACGGCGATGGACATAAAGCTTCACCGCCAAGAAAAGTCGTTCTACCCAAACAATTCCATGTTCATCGATGACAAAAAAAAAGAAAAAGAAATCATCGTGATACTCTTTTACGAAGCACAGCCGACTACTCCATTCTGTAAATACTATATCCAGTCTTCACAGAGGCGACATGTGCGAGTTCGCGTGTATTTGCACATGATACGCTACTTCATATCACTCCATGAAACGTCGCACTGCGTCTGTTGGCATTCGATCGAGTACCAAAAGCCCCTAAAAAACACGCAGAATAGACGAGACATACAAGAAGAGCCACCTGGGTGTCTCGTCCTTATTTTGTGTGTGTTTTTAACGCTTTCAGTACTCGCATAAAGGCTAGTTCCCATATATACAGCAATATAAAAGAGCGCTATGTTTTCCTCCTCTGGGTACTGCGCACCGCTGTAAAATAGCGCTTGTCGAAGTAGAGCTCTCGTCAACTTTTCTAGCGCTATTTTGACCGACTTCGCAAGGATCCGAAAAAAAAATTAGGTGAGCATCATACCGAACACGAACCACCCTCTCGGTACCGAATACAAGGTTCACGTGGCGTCATCCAGCATTGCCGTCTGCTTCGCAACCTGCATCCTCCATCGCCGGATGCCGGATGATGTCAGCAGTTTGTTGCTTCAGTGTCCTCTCAATTCGTAATAAGTTCCTGTGAATAAAATCTGCGCAGTTTAGGAACGAGATATTTCGCACACATGTTACTGACATCCCAAAGGTTACGGATATACCACAACCTTTGTGGTGATTTTGGTGCGGAGTCTTACTTTAAAGCCCTGTTCCGATATATAGCGATTTGCTATATAGCGCTAGAAAATAGCGCAATGTTTTCCTCCTCGCAGTGCTAAAAAAAATAAAATAAAGCAGCGCTTGCCGGGGTTGAGCTCCTTTCAACTCTTTCAGCGCTAATGATAGCACAAGATTCGTGTGGGCCAATGAGGAGCTCCCTCAGCGATGACATGAAGTCGTGGAGTTGTTTTGCTTCCGCATTTCACGGCACGGCGACCGCATTGGAACCGGTGAGTTTGTCATCCAAAATATCTAGCCATTTTCTGCTTAGTCAATTGATAGAACGTTCGTCCCCATGCTGTAGAACTCCGGAGGCGCCATGATGGGAGAAACGACCACCGAAATTCCGCTAAATTGAGAACTAAAGGCCTGTTCCGACATATAGCATCCCATTACTATAGCGCTACAAAACAGCGCGCAGAAACAGCGCTCACTGTTATCGGACTGTTCACACTTGCAAAGCTGCGCAAGCTCTATAATTTAGCGGAAGTTCGGTGGTCGTTTCCGCCCTTTCCCATCATGCATGGCGTCTTCGGAGTTCGACAGCATGCGAACGAACAAGTTCAGTCAACTGACTCAACGAAAAATTACCAGATATGTTGGATGAAAGACTGGCCGGCTCCAATGCGGTCGCCGTTCCGAGAAATGCGGAAGCAAAACAACTCCACGACTTCCGCGACGTCATCACTTTGGGACCTCACCGTTGGCCAACACGAATGTAATGCTAATATTAGCGCTGAAAAAGTTGACGCGAGCTCAACTCCGACAAGCGCTAATTTTTAGCGGTTTGGAGTAATGCGAGGAGAAAAATATCGCGCTATTTTCTAGCGCTATATAGCAAATCGCTATATGTCTGAAGAGGCCTTAAGTGTTGAGAACTAAATTCCGCTAAGTGAGAACCGTCCAATCATAGTGATCGCTGTTTTTGCGCGTTATTATGTAGCGCTATATTAGTGCGCTGCTATATGTCGGAACAGGCCTTAAGTCGCTTCTCACAATCCCATTTGCTCTATGCATTCATATCCACAGCCGTTATTTGATCGCTGATGCTGACATAAGTGTGTGAAAGAAATAAATTGAGTAGATTAGTCGACACACATTTAATCTAATCAGGGAGGTACGGGTTCGAGACCTGCCATTGGAACTATTCGTCACCTGCTGCCATTTCACTGAAGTTCAAACGGATTGAAAATATTTAAAAATAATATACACGCTAGTCGGCTGTTACCAACTTCAATATTTCTCGCGTTGCACCGATCGAAGAAAAACGTACGCCTCATTTTTTAACGATTTCCATATCTCGAGTTCCTCCTCCTCTCTCAACAGTCATTCCTCCCGACGCTGCGCAGAACCACATAAAAGTACCACGACTTACTTGTTTGGGATTGTATTTTTGTGTTTCTTCTTTGCTGGAGTACACTTTTTACAATTCCCGCAAGAGGGAGCTGTCTGCAGCGGTCTGTGTCTGGAAAGAAGCCATTAAAACCATTAAACCGTCGTACATAGACGGCAATGAATAAAACGGCGGAGGAGGAATGCCTGCTACGCATCGTCGCTCCGACGATAATGTTCGCAAGCATGAAAGGGTCGTTTGCCCAGGTCCGAAACGGCCGTTAATTTTTATTTCACTGACCACACCACATCTCAGATGGTTGCGTCAACAAAGGAGGTGCAAAAATCGGAGCCGATGCGTTCTCAGAGAGTGACTGGTACGCTACAATATGCGTTCTTTAGTTTTCTTGTAATTATGTAGCTGTGGAGAACGTCCCTTCTGAGCCACCGACAACAAATGAAAAAATAGAAGAAAAATGATATGGTGCCGAGGCAGCTTTTTTTTCTTTTTTCCTTCTTGTCTTTCTCTGACACGCCGTTTAGAAACTTGGTCCTTTGGTCACTCATTACCAACATAGGTAAGGAAGTATTGCAAGAGAGGTACATGCAACGACCAACTGTGAAGTGCCACGGAGTGTATTGGACAAACATAATCAGCATCGAGGTGGTGGTAGTGGTGGTGGAGGCGAGAACAACTGAAGACACCAAGAAAAGTACTGAGTGACTAGACAGCCGCCTATCGGCAAGTTATGCTTGCCCAGACTGGGAGGTGACCCGGGTTCAAATCCGGGCGCCGACGGCGCTGTCTGGGTGTTTTCCCTGGGTTTCCCTCAGACGCTTTAAGACAAATGACGACACAGTGCCCTGTGAAGTCGGCCCAGGACGCAGGATCGTCCCATGATAGTCGTGACATTGCCCGCCTGAGCGTGGTCGACTACGGCAAGCAGTTCCATGACAATACCACAACCGCCACCACTCTGTTACCTCCTTCCACACCTCCTTCTAGAAACCGGGTAGCGACGCCAAGACAGCCTATAAGCGAACATGTGCCGCTTGCCGCGTGCCGCTTGTGTCAACAGGTGCCGCTTGCGTCGATTTCCGTCGTATGTGTGTATGAGTGAGCAAAAAAATGTAAGAGTGAAAGGAGGGTGAGTGAGAGTGAGTGGCTGGTTTGTCGTCCCTTCAGATGACGCACCCCGAAAGTCGCTGGGGAGGCGTGTTAGCTTAGCTCAATTGGTAGAGCCCTGGACCGGTAATCCAGAAGATGTGGGTTCGATCCCTACAGCTGGCTAACCTTTTCAGTGTCTTTCATCTTTCAGCCTATAAGCGAGCTGCAGCAGCCGGTCCAAGGTAGTGTTGGGCCAATCTCTCCATATTTTCTTCTTTCTTCAAATCAAAATCAAGTAATGACCAAATCCAGGAATGCGTTCGAAACCTCTTCATTAAAGGAACGCCGGGTTAGGAGTCACTCAGGCAATGTTTGGCACCTTTTCGTTCTGCCTTTATTTTAAAGTGACAGCCAACGTCGATAGCCATGTATGTCCGTCCGTAACAATTGCGGAGAGAGAAGGAGAGAAGAGTGTATCATTTCCAATGGCACCGAAACGACTGCGGGCGCCCGAAGATCAGCATCATCGGAAGATGTGCCTACGAATCTACCGCATTTAAACGCGTTTGTCAGAATGACCGGACATGCAGTCACTTTTTTTATTGAGTTTTAAATCCTCATATTAGGAAACATTCAGTCGCAGTACTAGCGATGTAAAAAAACAAAACAAAACAAAACAAAAACAAGTGAATGGAAATGAGGTAGCCATACTGATCACACGAAAAAGGACAGTGGAAGGTAAGTACTGGTATAAGGATTAAACAGTTCTACGCAGGCAAGATCATAACAGGATCCTCTGATGACTCGGCGAAACATCGAATCCAGCAAGAAAGAGAGCGTCACGCGTGGTTGCAATAACGTTTCACTTTCCGAGCAAATAACACATGCTCGCACGAGACTACAAAAGAAGAAGAAGAAAAAAAAAGGAGGTGAAAAGACACAACGTAACAGCGAAGTAGGAACATCGATAATGACCACCGCTGCAGGCAACTGATTACACGATCTCCCGCGGCCTGCTTTTTCGCAGCGTGCATTCGTTCAGGGACCCAAGAAACAATGTGACAGCGAGGCCACGCCTTCCAAGCCCTTCCAAGGCCCTCCAGCGTCTTCGACGCATTCGTGGATGTTAAGAGTAACTGGTGAGACCTTCGGAATGCGCTCTATAATTTGACAGTTGCGGAATTATAACTTCGTAAAGTGCCGCTGCGAGAAATAAGCAATAAAAGTATCGGACGGGCGACCTCTTGACTCTTGTATGTATGTCTGCACGGCAGCAACAAACGCGGGGAGTTTAGGTTGCGGTTTATGTGGTTGGAGGTTGTCAGAGGGCCCCGGCGTGAACAGGAGCTGAAGGGAGATGTGGTGTAACGCAGAAGGCGTTGTTTGGATTGAGCGACATACATGACCAAAAAGGGCGTGGATGGAGATAGATCGTGACCAGATAGGTTCATGACTCAAGGCTGTGCTCTTTGTTTCTTCGTGTGTGTTTACTGCTCGATGTGTGAGTTTGAACAGGCGAAACGTGAGAGCTCTTGAGTGTGCGGCTAGAAGTCGGGCATGTTGCGAATTAATTGTAACGAACGCTACACTCTAAGGAAAAAGGGTTGAGCAGTTAGACCTTTTAGGAGGTACTAGTTGTCGCATATGTTGTGCCTAAAAGGTTGCAAAGTTCTTCCTGCTACCTACGAATGATAGGGTTACCGCTTCTGATTCGATGAGCGAGGGGAGCGTACGCCTTTTTGTAGCAATTTGGATACATGATAATTTTACCACCCTATTACACCCTTTATCAGACGCTATGTTGACCTAGGTGGTAACTATAGAAGAAGAACCAGCGCATGCCCATGTAGCGAATGTATTTTGCCGACTCCGATGTGAAATGTGTTCTGGGTCTTCTGCAAAGCCGACAGGCAACGAGTGAATGGTTGAACCAGAGGGAATCATCGACACTGCTCGACCTGAGATGTAGGATACCTTCAAGGTTGCCCCGACCACTAGAACCAGTACTTCACCAGTTCCGGCTGAACGTTCCCCTTGGTCACCTCCTTGGATACATTCTTCTAGAAATCTGTTCGTGAAGGTACGGAAGCGTGCGGGCATAGCCAATCGCCCCATACTTTTAATCTCGTTTAAAACCAAATGAAGGCATTGGAGCATACCTATACACTGGCCCATTTGTTTCCCGCTTCTTTGCTGCCCTCTTCCTATATGTATCCATGTTTGTACAGCCAAGTTGCTTCGCGGTGACAACACTAAGAAACAAAAAGGAAAGAGAGAACGAGGATGGATGCTCGAAATTTTAAATTCCGTCGTGCGACTTTTCGTTTTCTCCCCCGCGAGGCCTGCGTCGAGCAAAGCACTCTGTATAAGTATTTCCGGGGTATCACGCTCCATATCTGTGGCCTTGGAATCTCGAGTGCCAATGCAGCCATTCATGGTCACGACACGCCTTTATTCTCACATGTAACCGGTACTAACCAGTGTATCCTTCTGCACCTTCAACTCTTGGCTAACGATTTGCTAGACAACATGCGCGAGAGCGTTAGCCACCAGCAATTTTCATAATTAACCCATTTAGAATGGCGCCCCGTGGAAGCTTGAGTGACGACGTGATAGATAATCGGCATCATAATAACAGAAAAAAGGAAGGGCCTGTGAGCTAATGTTCGAACTATTTCCGGCATTTCCCGAGGTGAATGTTCTTCCTTCCTTTTCGTCGCAATACAGCTTCGTGAAAAGCGACGTTGCGTGCGGGTTGAGGCAAAGCCACCTATAGATACAGAAGGCCTGCATAATGCCTCCTCTTTCTCGTTCGCACGTTGACATACAAAGTCAGGATGTCAGCCAGTCGCAGCAGACGATTTCAAGCACAGGACTTCTGTGGCTGACAACGGCTGCATATGCGGCAAAAGGTGGCTTGTCTCCATAGCAACGGCCCCTGAAAACACGGTCTGGATTTGCGGACTCTTAATTACCATGTCACATAGTTTAAGTGGTTTAATATTCAACTCTCTTCGCCCCCCCCTTTTTTTTTCTATAGTCGTGACGATGCCCAGTGGAGTGTAGCAAGCTACTTAGACCCCCCCCCCCCCCGCCCCCGGTTTAAGTGATCACGCTTTGTTTCTAGGTGGTGTTGGTTGCGGACGGTGCTACGTCGACGTCGCTCACAAACCACAGAAGGGTTAGGAGGATTGATTGCAACGTGGAGTCTTAAAGCAGACCAATTGCAACAAATTGTTGGGCTACCTGCATTGTCTCCTGTGCTCCCTACAGGTACACTCTTAAAAATGAACTTCACCGCATAGCACTCTCTTAGCCAACCATTATCTCGAATGATATCGCTATGTGCCCCGATTTGTTCAAAGTGGTAGGCGTACGCCTTTTCTGTGACACTTATGCGGTTCATAATTGTCACAAAAATGGCGTACGCCTCCCGTTTTCAACAAATCAGGGCAGATAACGATATCATTCGAGATGATGGTTGGCTAGGAGCGTGCTATGCGGTGAAGTTCATTTTTAAGAGTGTAGGTTCGGACAAATCAGGTGTGCAGTTGACCAAGGACATACACTGTTAAAACAGAACTTCACCACATAGCACGCTCCTAGCCAACCATCATTCTGAATGATATCATTATGTGCATTGATTTGTTGAAAATTGAAGGAGGCGCCTATCTGGGACAGATTAGCTTGTCTCAGATAGGCGCCTCCCCGCAGTTTTGAACAAATCAGGACAGAGAATGATATTATTCGGAATGATGATTGGCTAGGAGCGTGCTATGTGGTGAAGTTCTGTTTTAACAGTGTACTAACCCCGTTTTCCTCCAAGCAGCCCGTCGCCATATTGGCGTGCAAACTGGTTAGTGATGAAACGACGCCCCTACCAAAACTTAGGATGACTTGTTTTGCTAATGCTGTGTCTACACTCTTAAAAATGAACTTCGCCGCATAGCACGCTCCAAGCCAACCATAATCTCGAATGATATCGTTATCTGCCCTGATCTGTTTTCAACAGGTCAGGGCAGATAACGATATCATTCAAGATGATGGTTGACTAGGATCGTGCTGTGCGGTGAAGTTCATTTCTAAGAGTGCACATTTGGGAGCAGCAGCATTAATTCAGCCTCTCATATTAAACTATGTGAAGTGTTCTAGGGTCCTGTGGGTACCATGGGAAACATCCCATGTCATCATCACTTCTCCATCATTTATTATTGTTGTTGTTGGAAGCAGCAGAGGATATATTTCCTGTTACTGTACACTCTAAAAACAGAGCTTCACCGCATAGCACGCCCCTAGCCAAATATCATCCCGAATGACAATGTTCTCTCTCGCGCAGGGAAGGTTCCCTCCCGTGATTATCTCGTGTGATGAAAACGGGAGCAGGGGCGTACGCCATTTTTGTGGCGTACCCCCCCCCCCCCCCCATTTTCAGCAAATCAGGGGAAGTACGATGTTACTCGGGATGATGGTTGGGTAGGAGCGTGCTACGCGGTGAAGTTCATCTTTAAGAGTGCATGCATATACATATGTGCATGGGTGATGAGCAGACAACAGGTATAGGTTGCAAAATAGTGTGCGTTACTGTGTGACCACAGAGGACGTCACGAGGAATCAGAATGAGAGAGAGAGAGCGAGAGAGAAATACATGATGACGATGATATGGGAATCAGAATGAATAGTGCTGACAAAATGGGTAAACCATACGTTTTGTTCGTATAGGCATACTAATAAAAGTATGGAGGTGTTGGCTCCTGCGCTCTTAGGACAGAACTTGACCACATAGCACGCTGAAGGCCAACCACTGCACAAAATGACACCTTTATCACTCCCAATTTGTGGAAAGCGCGGGGCGTACGCCTTTTTTGGAACTGCATAAGAGTTCCAAAAAAGGGGTACGCCACCCGATTTTAACCAAGCAGGGGGCAGAACGATCTCATTCGGGATGGTGATTGGTTGAGAGTGTGCTATGTGGTGAAGCTCTGTGTTTACAAGAAAACTTCATTCTCTTCCTGCTGAAGACAGGCCTTGCTCACCGACCCATCTAATACTCTACTCTCCACGATAAATTCGTGCACCTCACCGCCATCTCCATCCTTCAACCTCCTCTATCCTCCATCCGTCCGTCCTTCCGTTGTGTTTTGTTTTGCTTTGCGTTCTTTTTCTTTTTCTGGCTATAGTCGTGACGACGCCCACTTCTGTGTGGCCAACAACGGCGAGCCTATCCTGCCATTACCCCCCCCCCCCCCTCCGTGTTTACGAAAGCCCATACGACGACGACGACGACGACCACGATGCCCACTTGCGTGCGGCCAACAACGGCAAGCTACCTTGACACCCCCCCCCCATCCTTTTACTGCGTTTACTGTGTTTACTGCGCTTGGTTCTACCTTTTCTAGCGTCACCCGAACGTACCTGGAAGCTAAGGAGAAGCCCGTCAGTGTCCACCCGGAGCTCAAAGGACTCCGGTTTTTGGATAACGGCGGCAACATCTATCACCAAGCATTCCCTCTTCACTGACCTCGAACAACGGACATACACATCCCTAGGGCGCCTGGCTAGTATGTTTGTCACCAGATCTCTAGCCAACAGCGGGGCCCTATATCGACTCCCAGCTAGTCCACCTATACGGCGCCATGGCGTGAGTTCGTTTCCGCCACAACGCTTCACATCCCAGGTTTACGGAAGAAGAGCGAGTACAGCACCCTGATGGCCAGACTGGCGGCTGAGAACCTGATAAGCCGTATGTACCACTCGCATACTCTGGTGTTCACAGATGGCTCCATTGACGACCGTGCCAGAAGTGCTACCAGTGCGTACTACATCCCATCAATGAACGTGGTCTGGCAAGGGAAATCAGCTCGTTACCCGATATCTTCTACGACTGCCGAACTCCTGGCTCTTCTACCACGCAGCTGCTGCGGTCCAAGTGACTGGAATAGTTAAGGCCGGTTTACTTACGGACTCCAGAGGTGCCCTCTGTAACGTAATGAACCCCGTGTGCGGTAGCATCCTAGCCCGTTGTATAAGGAGGTCGTGTGCCCAGCATAAGCTAATCGGGGGTGATCTTACTCTCCAATGGATCCCGTCTCACGTCGGGATCAGAGACAACGAACGAGCGGATCAGCTAGCATACTCAGCACACCTTAGCTGCAGTCCATCCTTACCAGTTCCGGCCGACACCAACAGGCACATGGCCGTTAACCAGGTAGTTGAAGTGCGTCATCCTGGTATACAGGACATCATGCAAAATCACCGACCCTGTCTTCCCATGAAAGATCTTCCCCGAGTCATACAGACAATGCTCCATCCGCTACGCACGGGATCGGCGTTCACAAACTCGCAACTGTTCAAGATCGGCTCCAGGGAGGATTCCAGGTGCGGTCACTGTCATTGTCCGGAAACTATCGAACATGATGAGAGATGGAAGTCATTGAAAAGGGTAGCCAGGCTGTAGGACTCGAACCCACATCTTCTGGATGTGGGTTCGAGTCCTACAGTTGGCTTACCTTTTGAGTGACTTCCATCTTTCATCATTAATTTCTTATGCACTTGAGGCTTTGTATGTATGTGTCCTTTCTATGTGTTCCAGCCTCCGAACATCCTTGTCTTATGTTCAACAGATGCCGCTTGCGTAGTTCCCGTCGTATGAATGTGTGTATAAGTGAGAAAAATGTAAGAGTGAAAGTGGGATGAGTGAGAGAGTGGTTGGTTTTTCCCTTCAGATGACGCGCCCTTGGGAGTCGCTGGGGAGGTGTGTTACCTTAGCTCAATTGGTCAGAGCCCTGGACCGGTAATCCAGAAGATATGAGTTCGAGTCCTACAGCTGGCTAACTGTTAGATATGATGTATACATTACCGAATGTAAGTTCGGTTTCGTTTTGGACTAGTTGCTAGCACGCCCAGGGGGCGCGCTCGGTGCGCTCTGAATGTAACATGGCGGAATAAAGAAGCATTTTCTGATTGAGCACTGCTATCGACTTGCATCCTGAGGCTACGGGTTTTCTCTGATGTCATACATTACACTGGCGACGAGGGCGAAACGGATCCAACGGTAGGCACGCTATTACACCGAAAGACAGCGGAAGGATGGCGCATGGGTCTGTCAATGCGTATCGTGCAGGCAGCAACTGGTCGGCGTGGCTCGACAGGCTAGAGTTCTACTGCGAAGCCAACGACATCACAAGTGACGACAAGAAACGCGCACTGTTATTGTCATTTTGTGGTGAGGACACGTATGACATCCTTTGCGGGCTCGTACTTCCAAGAACGGTACGGCAAGTCTCGTACAGTGAGATTGTACAACTATTGAGTAACCGTTTTGAGTCAAAGCCATCGGAGCTGGTGGGTCGCTCGAGATTTTACCGAAGGGACCAGCTGTCATCGGAAACAATTGATGACTACGTATCAGCCCTCAAGACTCTTGCCAGAGTGTAATTTCGGTGAGGTGCCTTCCACGGGACACGCAGATGGTACAGACGCAGCGCGCGCGGCGCAAGGAGCGCCGGTTAGCACAGCTGCAGAGCAGACATCCTCGACAGCTACACCGACGACGGCAGTGGCTGCAGCAACGCCATCCGGAACCACATCGCGGACGTCTCAGTTGGCGTCGACACGTCTGCCCAAGAAGAAGGCCCAAGAGAAACAACATAAGAGTCATCATATGGATAACAGTGAGGCTTCAAGTGAGGATGACAGTCTTTACGACATTCACCAGGTGCACTCAGTCACAAAAGATGCATCACCTAGGTTCACCATGGGTTTGACTGTACATGGGAAACATATTCCATTTGAAGTGGACTCAGGATCAGCCTACACCATAATCAGCGAGGAAACCTTCCGACAAACCTGGTCTCGAAGTAGACCGAAGCTATGTCAAAAGGACGTACACCTCAGCACTTGGTCAGGAGAAGGACTACCACTGGCCGGCACGTGTGATGTGCGAGTGCGATGGAAAACAAAGGATTACCTCCTACCGCTGCTCGTGGTAAAAGGGAAAGGATGCAACCTGTTGGGTAGGAACTGGTTTAAACCCCTACGCATCAAGCTCAATGGCATCTACTCTGTGGAACCGCAGGATCCGCTGGAGTCCATACTGCAGAAACACAGTGCAGTGTTCAGCGACACGATCTCAGGACACACAGGTGCACCAGTAGACCTGGAGCTTAAAGACGACGCACGGCCTCAGTTTCAGAAGGCACGACCTGTGCCATTTGCTTTGCGTCCGGCAGTGGAAAAGGAACTTGAGAAGTGGGAACGGCAGGGCATAGTCACACCTATTCAGCATTCGGACTGGGCCACTCCTGTCGTAATAGTACGAAAAAAAGATGGCTCCATAAGAATGTGTGGAGATTACAGGAGCACTGTGAATCTGATGACTAAGAAAACAGCCTATCCATTGCCGACAGCATCGGAAGTGCTGGCTAACCTACAGGGTGGAAAACTTTTCTCTACGTTAGACCTGGCACAGGCATATAAACAACTCCAAGTAACGCCGGAGACAGCACACATATTGACCTTAAACACAGTAAAAGGGCTATACGCAGTCAAGAGGCTGCCTTTCGGAGTTGCCGCAGCCCCTGCAATATTTCAACGTTTCATGGAGACTGTGCTTGCAGGCATAGAAGGCACAAGTGTGTACCTAGATGATGTGATAGTGTCAGGCTCCACTAAGGACGAGCATTATAATCGTCTTGAACTTGTTTTGTCGCGGCTCGAGCAGGCCATCTTACGTCTGCGAAAAGATAAGTGCCGTTTTGCAGTTCCGGAAGTATGTTATCTAGGGCATCGGATCGACGCTCAGGGTATTCACACGACTGAAGAGAAGGTAAAAGCCCTAATGGAGGCACCAGAGCCTAGAAACAAGGCCGAGCTTCAGTCATTTCTAGGACTGCTAGCATTCTACGACAAATTTCTGCCCGACAGAGCTACCATCGTAAAGGACCTCTACGATCTGCTAGGCAAGGAGAGACTGTGGACCTGGCAAAAGCAGCACAGCGACGCACACACGCAGTTGAAGCAGTTAGTGAACAAGCGTACAGTTCTGGCGCACTACGATAAGGACAAACCGCTCTTGTTGTCATGCGATGCGTCCCCTTACGGGCTGGGTGCTGTTTTAGCTCAACCCGACTGCACAGGTCAAGAAGCACCAATAACCTTTGCGTCGCGAACCCTAGAAGACGCTGAAAGAAACTATTCACAGTTGGACCGTGAGGGCCTGGCTGTTGTATTTGCGATAACCAAGTTCCATTCTTACATCGCAGGACGACACGTGAAGATAATCACGGACCATAAACCATTGTTAGGTATTTTTGGGAACCAGAAACCGGTACCGCAGGTACTGTCACCGCGGATGATTCGCTGGCGCATCAAACTTTCGGCTTATGACTACGAGTTAGTCTACCGCAAAGGTTCTCAACATCAAAATGCGGATTGCATGAGCAGACTGCCGCTACAGGCGAAGACGGATGAGCCACATCTTCCGGGGGACGTGCTCATGTTGGAGGCACTACAAACACCGCCGTTCACGATTGAGGAACTAAGTGAATGGGCTGCCAAGGATGAAGTTCTCGCAGCAGTGCACAAGGCTGTTAAGGACGGCACCATCTCCAAGCTGAAGGGCGAGAGATGCCAAGCATACGTCAGGAGAGCAAGCGAGTTAGGAACTCACAATGGCTGTCTGACGCGGGGCACGCGTGTTGTAGTACCAAATGCGGCAAGAAAAAGGGCCCTGGACTTAGTGCATGCAGGCCACAGGGGAATTGTAGCCATGGAGGCGTGTGCACGTAGTTATCTATGGTGGCCGGGCATTGATGATGGCATTCAGGCAAGGGTTGAACAATGTGCAAAGTGCCAACAACATCGCCGGTTACCGCCGAAGACTGTTATGAAAGAGTGGACGCGTGCAACACAGCCGTGGGATACCATCCATCTAGATTTTGCAGGACCATTGGAGGGTGTGATGTTGCTCATCGTGGTTGATTCATACACGAAATGGTTGGCGGTGCGTATAGTTCGCCGAGCAACAGCTAGTGCCGTTGCAGAAGAACTGCGTGGACTTTTTGCCACATTCGGAATTCCACGCAAGGTTGTGTCCGACAATGGTCCTCATTTTGTCGCGTTGGACACCCAAGACTTTTTCAGAAGGAACGGGATCAGGTCAGTTACAAGTGCCCCATACCATCCTGCCACTAATGGGCAAGCGGAAAGAATGGTTGCAGAAACCAAGGCTGCGCTCATGCGTGATCAGGAAGGAACACTAGAGTGCAGTCACGTCGGGATCAGAGACAACGAACGAGCGGATCAGCTAGCATACTCAGCACACCTTAGCTGCAGTCCATCCTTACCAGTTCCGGCCGACACCAACAGGCACATGGCCGTTAACCAGCTAGTTGAAGTGCGTCATCCTGGTATACAGGACATCATGCAAAATCACCGACCCTGTCTTCCCATGAAAGATCTTCCCCGAGTCATACAGACAATGCTCCATCCGCTACGCACGGGATCGGCGTTCACAAACTCGCAACTGTTCAAGATCGGCTCCAGGGAGGATTCCAGGTGCGGTCACTGTCATTGTCCGGAAACTATCGAACATGATGAGAGATGGAAGTCATTGAAAAGGGTAGCCAGGCTGTAGGACTCGAACTCACATCTTCTGGATGTGGGTTCGAGTCCTACAGTTGGCTTACCTTTTGAGTGACTTCCATCTTTCATCATTAATTTCTTATGCACTTGAGGCTTTGTATGTATGTGTCCTTTCTATGTGTTCCAGCCTCCGAACATCATTGTCTTATGTTCAACAGATGCCGCTTGCGTAGTTCCCGCCGTATGAATGTGTGTATAAGTGAGAAAAATGTAAGAGTGAAAGTGGGATGAGTGAGAGAGTGGTTGGTTTTTCCCTTCAGATGACGCGCCCTTGGGAGTCGCTGGGGAGGTGTGTTACCTTAGCTCAATTGGTCAGAGCCCTGGACCGGTAATCCAGAAGATGTGAGTTCGAGTCCTACAGCTGGCTAACTGTTAGATATGATGCATACATTACCGAATGTAAGTTCGGTTTCGTTTCGGACTAGTTGCTAGCACGCCCAGGGGGCGCGCTCGGTGCGCTCTGAATGTAACATGGCGGAATAAAGAAGCATTTTCTAATTGAGCACTGCTATCGACTTGCGTCCTGAGGCTACGGGTTTTCCCTGATGTCATACATTACACTAACCTTCTCAGTGACTTCGATCTTCCATCATTAATTTCTTATGCACTTGAGGTTTTGTATGTATTTGTCCTTTCTATGTGTTCCAGCCACAGAACATCAATTGTCTCATATCGAACATGTCCCGACAGAATGCCGCGCGTACCACACTATGCGGGAAACCCACCTCGCGAATTAGTTTGTGTTGAGTACAGCTTGTGTATTAGGTTCATAATAAATTTTCCCATAACAACCCACCTTGCACACTCCAGGCCTGGCATAGTGACGGACATCCTATTCCCCGAAGGTTCTTCTGCAGAACGAACTGTCAAAACTCGCAACCTCGTGCGTTTTCTCCAGGAAACGGGCCTAGTGCAAAGACCCCTCTAGTGCACCTCTCATCCACAGTGCACTTCCGTCTCACCAGTATCGTACATGCTACCGATACCTCACCTTGAACCCTTCAACTCTCTTCTGCCCCCCCCCCCCCTTTTTTTTGGCTATAGTCGTGACGATGCCCACTCGCGTGTGGCAGGCAACGGCAAGCCTATTTCGACATTACCCTCCTCCATCTTATTATTATTATTATTATTATTATTATTATTATTACTATTATCATTATTTTTATCGTAAATGGTCCGGGTTCGAATCTGGACGCCGGCTGCGCTGTGTGTGTGCTTTCTTTTAGGACAAGTGTCGTTACAGGTCCCTGTTAAGTCGGCCCAGGATGCATGATCCCCCCTCCCCTGCGATAGTCGTGATGTTGCCCGCCTGAGCGTGGCACGGCAAGCAGTTCCACCCCCACCCGTTTTAAAAGTGCAGGATTTCAGAGGAGTCTTTTATGATATCTGCTCAATGAGAAACCGCTGATACACTATACCTTGTTGCGGAAACACCGCATGTCATATTCATCATCTTTTTGTTGTTGATGGTGGTGAGGGACAGTCGTGTGATGTCGGACCTTTAATATTTTACGTTATGTTACGTTAATGTGTTGTGTTGCTGTTCCAAACTGTCGAAGATTTGCCCTCGCCGGCCTCTGTTTCATGGGAGTTTCGTTTGCTTGCTGGACAACATTTTACGTTTGTGGCGATGAAAGGTGGGTCACACGACCCCTTCTCCGTAGTTCCCGATTTCTTTTAGAGGGGTGCTGAAGACTAAGCAGAACGTTGATGACAATAGAGAAGAACAGTGTGCAACGTGCGGGTAAATAAATAAACGCACACAAAACGGCAAAGCGAGAACAAGCAACACGTATGCTCGTTTCCACGCAATTTGAAGGATGCTCCGTTGGTAGCCTAAACAGACGTTTTAAATACCGCCATCCTTCAAACAAACCATTTGCTCAGCGGCGCGTATGCGGATGGATAAATGACTGGAAGCCTTGAAAAGTCAAGGCGGCACTTGGGGCCTTTGGCAAGACGCTTGGCTCGGCAGGAGGCCAATGCAAACAAACAGACGAGAGTCGAGCAAGCGCCATGCGGGCTACCAACGCCAGCCGACAAGGACACACGGTGCAGAGGTGGACATGATTGCCAGGAACCCACGTGCCCCCAGTCTGACGTCGATAACAGCGTTGACACCTTCATTAAGCACCTACGTGCGTGTAGCTGGCAAGACTATGGAGACATTGCGATAAGCTTTCCGTGCCTGGCTTCTAACAGACACGCAATACCACTGACATGTTCTCCGCAGGATTATTGTGCGCAGTATTTGGAGTGTTGGATTGGAATCTGCGTACGCAAATGTAAACAAAGTGTGATAACGAAAAAAAGAGGAAAAGTTGAAGTGTTTCATGTTTGATGTTGACGAAAAAAAAAAACCTAATAGCGAGAGATTGAATTCGTCACACGACAATTTCGGCTACATAAACGAAATAAGAAAAAAGGAAAAAAAATTTAAAAAGAGAAACCCGCCACTTTCGCGATAACTGTCCAAAGGCCAAATCACCTGTTAATGTAGCCCACAATGAATCATTATATATTCACACGGTCCTAATAAACTAACTCCAACGCACAGCTCTGAATAAATGTCACAATAAGCGCTCTTGAGAGGTGGGCAAGGACCAAGCACTTTTACGAGGTCAAAGTTGCGGTTGTTCAGTCGGTCGAGAAAAGATTTCATGGTAGCCCTTTGTGATGTGCACTCTAAAAACTGAGGGGGGGGGGGGGGGTCGAGGTAGCTTGCCGTTGTTGGCCGCACTCAAGTGGGCATCGTCACGACTATAGCCAAAAAAAAGGAAAAGAAGGTGGGAGAAAGGGGAGTTGAGGACTTCAAAGTGATGTAGAAACAGGATGACCGGTACTGATGGGACGGAAGCACACTGTAGGTGAGAGGTGCACTAGAGCGGTCTCTCCGCTAGGCCCGTTGCTTGGAGAAAGCGCACGAGGCCGCGAGTTTTTGAAAGTCGTTCAGCGCAAGAACCTTCGGGGAAGAGGACGTCCGTCAGTATACCAGGCCTGGCGTGGGGAAGATGGGTTTCCCGCATGGCATGGTATGCACGGCATTCTGTCAGAATATGCGCAATTGTCTCCGGATGATTACAGTGTCCGCAACTGGAGTCCTCCCTGGAGCCGATCTTGCACAGTTGCGAGTTCGTGAACGCAGATCCTGTGCGTAATCGGTGGAGCTAAAAACTGAACTTCACCGCATAGCACGCTCTGCGCCAACCATTGCCACGAATGATAGGGTTATCGCTTCTGATTCGAAGAGAGAGGGGGGCATACGCCTTTTTGTGTCAATTTGGATACATGATAACTGACACAAAAAGGCGTACGCCTCCCTCTCTCCTCGAATCAGAAGCGATAACCCTATCATTTGTGGCAATGGTTGGCGCACAGCGTGCTATGCGGTGAAGTTCAGTTTTTAGAGTGTGTATGTAGAACAGTGCACGAGAACGTGCTCAGTGTCTTCCACGGTTGCACAAAGTGTACAGTTCGCTGAATCAGCCTTCCTAATTTTGTTGAAGTGCGTTGAAGTGCGTGTAAGAAATGGTCCAATCCCTGGTAACAAAGGTAAGGAGAAAAGGAAGCGGAGAGTTACATACGTCACAACTTCACAGCTATACTTTAAAAACTGATGGTGGTGGTAGTGACTAAAACCGGCTTGCCGTTGTTGGCCTCACTCTGGTGAAGTACACTCTAAAAACTGAGCTTCACCGCATAGCACGCTGTGCGCAAACCATTGCACGAATGATGGTTACGCTTCTGATTCGAAGAGAGAGTGGGGCGTACGCCAGTTTGTGTTAATTTAGATACATGATAATTGACACAAAAAGGCGTACGCCCATTCTCTCCTCAAATCAGAAGCGATAACTCAGTCATTCGTGGCAACAACAACAACAAATAAATTTATGGTAATTAATGGGGAAATCATTCGTTGCAAAGCGTGCTATGCGGTGAAGTTCAGTTTTTAGAGTTTAGAGTTTTAGAATCATCGACCCTCTCTTCCCACGAAAGATCTTCCCCGTGTTATGCAGACAATGCTCCATCGGTTACGCGCGGGATCTGCGTTCACGAACTCGCAACTGTTCAAGATCGGCTCCAGGGAGGACTCCAGTTGCGGTCACTATAATCATCCGGAGACTATCGCGCATATCCTGACAGAATGCCGTGCATACCATACTATGCGGGAAATTCATCTTCCCCACGCCAGGCCTGGCATACTGACGGACGTCCTCTTCCCCGAAGGTTCTTATCCAGAATGACTTTCAAAAACTCGCGGCCTCCTGCGCTTTCTTCAAGAAACGGGCCTCGCGGAAAGACCACTCTAGCGCACCTCTCATCTACAGTGTGCCTCGGTCCCATCAGTATCGGTCATTCTGCTTATGCCTCACTTTGAGATCGTCAACTCCCTTCCCCCCCCCCCCTCTTTTTTTTGCTATAGTCGTGACGATGCCCACTTGAGTTGCGGCCAACAACGGCAAGCTACCTCGACCCCCCCCCCCCTTAGTTTTTAGAGTGTACTTCACTAGGTAACGCACCGCACACACACCATTACACAGAATGATACTGTTACCTATAATGCTGAGCGTACGCCTGTTTGTGACAATTACCATAACTGCATAGTACACTGTTAATACAGAACTTCACCGCATAGCACGCTCCTAGCCAACCGTCATTCCGAATGATATCATTCTGTGCATTGATTTGTTGAAAATGAGAGGAAGCGCCTATCTGGGACAGATTATCTTGTCCCAGATAGGCGCCTCCCCCCTGTTTTGAACAAATCTTGACGCAGAATGATATCATTCGGTATGATGGTTGGTCAGGAGCGTGCTATGTGGTGAAGTTCTGTTTTAACAGTGTAGGTGTCATGAAAAGGCGTGCGCCTCCCTGTTTCACCAAATCAGAAAAAAAAAAAACGATGTCCTTCTAGATGATGATGTCCTTCTAGATGATGATGTTGGCTACACTATCAAAACGGAACTTCACCACGTAGCACGGCGAAGACCAGCCATTACACAGAATGATGGTTTATCACTCCTGATTTGTGTAAAGAGCTGGGCGTACGCCGTTTTGTGACAATTAACATAACTACATAGGTGTTACAAAAAAGCGTACGCCTCCCGCTTTGAACCAATCAGAGGGCAGAACGATGCCATACGGGGTGGTGGTTGCCTAAGAGCGTGCTATGAGGTGAAGTTCTGTCTAAAGAGCGTAGGAGCGTGTTACTCATAAGACTCTAAAAACAGCGCTTCACCGCATAGCACGCCCTTCGCTAACCATTGCCGCGAATGATAGGGTTATCGCTTCTGAGTCGAGGACAGAGTGGGGCGTACGCCTTTTTGTGTCAATTTGGATATATGCTAATTGACACAAAAAGGCGTACGCCCTCATCTCTCTTCGAATCAGAAGCGATAACCCTATCATTCGTGGCAATGGTTGGCGCACAGCGTGCTAAGTGGTGAAGCTCGCCTTTTAGAGTGTATATAGTACGATCTCAGAACGGCACACTCTTAAAAATGAACTTCACCGCATAGCACGCTCCTAGCAACCATCATCTCGGAAGATATCGTTATCTGCCCTTATTTGTTGAAAACGGGAAGCGTACGCCTGCGGTGACGTTCATTTTTAAGACTGTATAGTTCTTCTAAAGAATGCATTGTGTTGTCTCCGAACGCAGTACCTGATGAGAACACTTTTATCGCGTCGTGCTGCTGTATGTATCATAATAACGTTAGAACACGGTTACGTAATTACAGAGTGTTGTTTTGATTAGGATTTATGCGCTTACTGCAGATACAACACATCGAACCGTGTCCGTAAGCAGAGAGAGAGAGAGGGAGAGAAAGAGAGAGAGTCAGATAAGAAACAAACAAACAAGCATATATATATATATATATATGTACAAGGCCAAAACTGTGCAACCTTTCGTTTCCGCTGAGCAGAGTTTCAGTGTTGCGCTGCATGATTTATGACGTTACGTGACCTCATCTACTTTGCGTACTGCCGCGACCACTCTTGAAAAACGGTCGATGCGTTTCACGCGACGCAGCGAAAAAAATAAAAAATAAATAAAGAACCCTTCCAAGTATAGAAGAATTGACATCGCTCATGAGACAACAATAGAGACTTCACAGTGGTCTCTGTCAACAAGATTCCCAAGGTTCGAGCGCATAAACGAGAACGAATGGAGCAGGCGATAATGGATGATGAACAGGACTCTACATGACCTGGGAAACCGCCAAGGCGCTTCTTCCAAGGTGCAATATTGCCTCGAAGGAAGACTGCTTTCGAAATGTCTTTACCTCACAGAGCAAAATTTACTGGAAAGGATGAAAACCGACGTCATGAGGCGTGCTCCGGCGCACATAAAAGAACATAAATGGTGCCTTTCCATAAAGCTGACAGGAGAGAAGCCGTTTTAGATCTGCAACACCGCTGTTAGAATAGCACCTCCAAACGCTTAGAAGCCGCTATAGCCAGAAATCATTTCAGATACTATCGTTCTCTCCCGTACACCCACCGGTTTTCAACAGGTCAAGAGATAGAACAGTTTCGTTTTGAGTGATCGTTTGCTCCAGGCGGTGTTGTGCGGTAAAGTTCTGCTTTCGATTAGTGCACAGGAAAACCGTTCGAGATCGAGACTGTAGTTTCATTTTCAAACGCACGTTCCTAAAAGAACAGAACCTCATCGCATAACACACTCTGAACAACACCGGCCAACACAACGATACCGTTCTCTTTCCTGATTTATTGAAAGGGGTTTGAGTTTGAGTTTGATTATAGAAAAAAAAAAAGGAAAGAAACGGAAGATATTGAATTCGTCACCTGACGAATTCTGCTACTCCCACAAAGATCCCCTAAATGAAAGGAAAAACAGTTTGTCATCTTATTGTCCTCTTCGTCTCGTCATCACCTTAAGCTATACAGTCTGACGATGCCCACAGCTGTGAGGCCAGCAACGGCAAGCTGTTACCATCACAGTGTGACAGCTTCGATACATGTTACAGACCACAAAAAGGCGTGTGCACCGCTCTTTTCTCAAATACTGGGCGATATCTCTATCATATTGTGGCGGTGATATGCGCAGAGCGTGTTATAAAGGTGAGGTTTCGTTTATTGTGCATATGCCTTTTCTTCGTGGTGAAACAGGAGAAGTCACGCTCAAGAGAAGTCACACATATGCAACACGCGAAGGCAAAACGTGCGACCCTTTCTAGTAGACTTCCCTTTCCTGCCGTGATTGATAACTGACAGCAAATCCAGCCGATCGCCTGCGCTGCGTTAAGCACAAGTCACCTGGAGAAAAGTCTGACCAGTATATCAACGTGACAAATGGAGCCGTTCGTTTTGAGGCGCCCGTTAGATAGGAACGACGGAAGCGACGCTCACCTCCAGGACATCATGTCACGTGGGAGAACCGGAATGACAGCCCTCCGCGACATTGAACGCTATATGAAGGAAGCACTTGGACAGAACAGTTCTGCTAGTAGGATGTAAAGCACGATACACAGAACACCGTCACGGGGGCCAACGGAGCATGAAATAATGAATGGGGGGGGGGGGAATATAGGTTTATTGCAAAACAAAACAAAAACACGAAAGAGGGGAAAGGTTAGCCTGGCTCCAGCAGCCGACTTGCTATTCCCGCTTACAAAAGGAATAGGGAGAAAAGGAAAAATAAAGAGAAAGAAGAAAAAAGAAAGACAAATCGGAAAGGGCGAAAGAGGCGGCGCAGTCACAGGCTCAGCGCGAGCCCTGTGTCGGTAAGGAAGCGTACGAGTTCCCTTCCGACGCGCCACTGAATGGGGCGTTGCAGAGGGCCCAGTAGCGTTGCCAGCGTGACCTCCCTGAGCCCTAGGGCAGCTAGCCGCTCCATCAGAGTGGCACGGGGAGCGGCAAACAGGCGACAGTGGAGGAGTAGGTGGGAAGTGGTGCCCTCGGTAGAGCAGGCTGCACATGTAGGGGTGTCAAGCGTGTTGAGTTGGAAGAGCCGTGCTGGCGTTCGAGCCACGCTTAACCGAAGACGGTGGATAACGGACGCCTCCCTCCTCGTGATGTTTGGGGGAGGGACGTATTGCATTTTTGGGTCGATGGAGTGCAGAAATGTATTGGGCGAGATGGCACGTTCTGTGAAATCTTGGACACAGCGAGAGCGCAAGCGACGTATTTGGAGCAGGCAGGCAGACATTGAAAGCGGGATGCTGAGACTCAAGGCAGCCGTGGTATGGGCACGTTTCGCAGCAATGTCGGCACGGGTATTTCCGGGCAACCCGACGTGACTGGGTACCCACTGGAGCCGTACGCTGTGGCCGGAAGCCAAGAGCTCGTTGTATCTGGCGATTACAAGCGTGCGGAGATCGCAAATAGCACTGCACCGGTACGACGCCAAGGTCTCCAATGCTGACTTGCTGTCCGTGAAGATGGACCACGAGTCGGCCTGTGAACCGGATATGGCGTTGAGCGCTTCATAGATGGCTGTCAGTTCCGCTTCGGTGGATGAAGTTTCATGCGGCAGCTTGAAAGTCTGCGTAGTATCGCTGTGAGGTATGTAGAAAGCTGCAGACGACGCGCCGTGCACAACCGAGCCATCTGTGAAAATTCCTTTACGCTGACCGTGGACAGAGTTCAAATGGTCAAGAGCAAACTGGCGCGCAGCGAGGACAGGAGTGTCGTTTTTGCGGGACATGTCGGGAATATGCAGGTCCGTCGGAGGCAGCTCGAGGGTCCACAAAGGTGGAGCGTATAGCAGGCGCGATGGAGGGGGCGGAAGAGACTGTGCCAGCCTGCAAACAGCAGCCCCGAAACCTGAGCTTTCATACAGTATGTGAATGTCCCGTAGGTAGTGGGCAGCATGTCGTGTGCGGTACCGCGCACATGCGCGCAGGGTCTCCATGTCGCGTAGGACGTGGGCTGGCGTCTCCTTCGCCTCAGCCAAGACCAGGAAGGTGTCGGTCGTTTTGGGGACACCAAGGCACACTCGAAGGCTTCTTGCCTGGATGTTCAAAAGTTCGCGCTCTGTCGTTGGACTTAGACCGTGCAATACCGGTAAGCTATAACGCAGGAGCCCTAGGACGAGTGAGGTATGCACCTGGCGAAGGTCAGGGTATGATGGGCCCCAGGACGAACCAGAGATGCGGCGGAGGACGTTCACGATGGTAGTCGCCGCGGTAGACAGGGCCTTGACGTGCTTGGACCAGGTCAGCTCCCTGTCAATGGTTATGCCCAGGTATTTGTGATGACGTACGAAGGCGAGCTGTTGGCCGTCAACGCGGAGGGGGAATTTGCGGAAGGATCGGCGGGTGAATGCCATGGCAACAGTCTTGCTAGGTGAGATAGAAAGACCACGGTCGGAGAGGTAAGATACGATAGTGTCCAAAGCACCTTGCAAGCGACGCTGGATTACATCCCGACGGGTGGAGGAGGCCCAGATGCAGAGGTCGTCGGCGTATATTGTGATATTGACATGTTCACTTAGTTGAGCAGGTAAAGCGGCCATGATGACGTTGAACAGCAGTGGGCTCAGCACACTCCCTTGCGGGACACCTCGCAGAACTCTGTAGTGTGCAGTGTCCCTTTGAGAGGTGCGCACAAACAAGGTGCGATCAACGAGGAAGTATGAAGTAATGAATGGGTGCGTTGTATGTTGTGTGCTGTTACCGTCAATAAATTTTCCTATTACAAATAATGAATGTGGAACTATCTGTGCGCGATTTTTGTTCTCAACTAACAGAAGTAGCGTTTTTCAGTCACACAGAACAGGAAATATCGCAAAAACTGGCATGTGCGCAGAAACTCAAGGTCAGCTACTGGAGGGTATAAGGCCTAGAAAACCTTCTCATGTTTACCCTAGTCTCGACTAGGCACTCACAAAAGGGAAGATATTTGATAAATGGCTGGCCATGGTTGACGAAAGTTTTGAGATGTGTAGGCGTTCTATGCGGGCAGACTCATGTACCATGGCGTGATTTTCTGTACCGTGGAATATTTTCACTTCATGTATTGACCCTGGTGCTTTCTTAATTATATGGGGTCGTCTGCTTCGATTCCCAACATTACGAAAGCCAGGACAACGCATAGTTCTGCTCCGCAGGCAGCGACCCCTGCTGGCGCGTGCTGGCGTTCTCTCCGGATACGATCGGTTCGAATTCACCGCATTTGTTAACGAGAGGGAGCTGCCAGATCCGGTTTACCAAAACTCTTTAGTGTCTCCTTATCAATGAACCTCGAACAAGTTATTGCACTCTTTGCAAAGCAAAGCTGATATCGTTACGTTTCTGGAGCCACATTGGTCCACAGAGCGTAATGAGCCAGAAAGCTGGCACTACAAAATCGACAGCAGTCGAAAAAAAAAAAAAAAAAAATCTACCAAAGCTTTTTCCACGCGGTGGACAAGATCCGATGGTTGATGTTGGTGGACAACATCCTCCATTTATAGAGTCCGATACAAAGGATGTGCATGTGTGCTGAGAACGAATGCTGAAAGGGAGGGACTCAAACAGATGAAAGTATATACGACAGCGGAGTTCCTGAACTTCTCGCCTAAGCAGGTCTGTGTGATAAGGGGCTGAAACATGAAATGAAACGTAATGGAAACTTAAATGAAACGCACTTCCGTTTTCAGCAATCAGAAGACACAGTTGCATTATGGAGTTTGTCCACCAACTGGCCTGATTCTATACACTCTTAAAAAAAGGCTGTGCAGTAACTCCTTTCTGAGGAGTACACCATTGCCACATCTATCACTCCCTTTGGAGCGTACAATTACTCTCCTTTAACTCCCCCTTTAACTCCTCCTTTAGGTCCCCTTTAACTCCTTTTTGAGAGTAATTGTACTCTCCAAAAGGGAGTGATATATGTGGCAAGGAAAAGGAGTTAAAGTACACCCTTTTTCTAAAGAGTGTACGCCATACTGTCAGCTAGCTGGCTGTGAGCGTTTAATGCCGTGAAGCCACCCCAACATGACTGAGGCCAACAACGGTAGGCTGGAATCGTCACCACCGCCACTTCCAGCATCACCACGGACACACCTCCGCTTTTCGAGTGCAGTTTACGCAAAACCGCCCACACCAAGCGTGCGTTAACAGATGGTTATTGAACTAGAAAGTCTGCAAGAAATTGGAAGGAAGGAAGGGGATGCCCACGCGTTATTATTGGCTTCTCCGAGTCTTGCCCAGCCTGGCGATTAAGAGTTTGCTAATTAGCGAGGAACACTCAAGTGAGATTAACCAGATGGGCTTACGTTTACCTAAGGCAAACAGCAAATCAATTAACGCAAGGCGGTCTCAAATACACATAGGAAAGATGCACGAAAGATAAAGTTTACGGCGTGTATCCTGGCAGTTGTTTTGGAGCAGCTTAAAAAAGTATCATCGCAATCACCATCTGTAAAGCCCTCTTGAGCAAAACGCAATCACGAGTCCTGCGAGCGTTAATTCAAAGCCAGACCGCTGCGTTGATTGCGGGGTTTCAAACCGTGCTAGCCTCGATGATGGAATGACAAATGGAAAAGCCACTAAATTATCTTTTACTGGCAGCTAGAACTTTGTAGGGCTATAAAACATAAGTCCTTTAAACTCCCGATAGTGGTGTGTAAAGCTGTAATGTCAATTTGAGGTCCTAAAATCGAATAAAAAACTGTGCGCCTATACAAAACATAGTAACTACATATATGCTTTCACAACTTTAGAAGTGTAACACATTAGGCGAGGTTAAGCTTTATAGGTACGTTCGATTAGGCCTGCACTCCCTGAACCAGTTCCGAGCAGTGCAGGGCCAATTCTGAACTAGCGCAGCACTAGAGGTACGTTCGATTAGACCTGCACTCCCTGAACCATTTCCGGGCGGTGCAGGGCCAGTTCTGAACTAGCGCAGCACTAGGCCAGCTTCAGTTCAACGGTGCAACACTAGTGCCGCCGCGAAACGAATATCGAAGTGCAGCGCTAGCGCAAGCCGTCTGCTCCCCGCGAGTCTTAACACCGCTACGGACTGTAAGAACGCGTGTGACATTTCAATCACATGTGCGTTGCTGCTTTTTAATTTCGAACACAGTGAACTGTTCGACAATTGTGCAAACAGCCATGCAACTTGTGGATTCTCACAGCGAGGACGAATAATTCGACGACCTGGTAACCGTGATAGTGTTGAACCTTCTGCGAACTGACAGGAACCGTGTACCAATGTACAACGAAATTGTAGTGAATCGTTATTTCGACTTCGAATTCAAACGTCTCTGCCGGTTCTCTCGGGATACGTTCGAGAATTTACATTGACTATTATTTGCCTTGTGTCGTCTGCTGCCATCGCCGCCATTACTCTGTACTACCGTTGAACTGACCCCTGCGGGAGTGCAGAGCTTCCTTACACTAGGGCTACACTTGGCGTGCACTGGTTTGAGACGAACGAAACGGTGCAGGGGGCGCTCGGCTGCACTGGCGAAACGAACGGGCGAGTGCAGCACCACCGGAACTGGTTCAGGCAGTGCAGGCCTAATCCGAACGTACCTTATATCAGCATTCTGTACAGATGTGTTCACAATATTATATATGCAGAGTCTGTGGTTCACCTTTTACGGTTTCATGCACCACTCCGTACTGTCCGACACACTTCTCAGTTTTATGTCAAAGTTATGGCTGCTCGACAGTCACCGTCTCGACGAATACAAACATCCTTTAATGTTTTCACCAATGATATTGATTTATTCCATCTATCTTTTAGTCACTTTAGACAGGGGTGCTCCAAAACTTCGTGCAATGTACGAAGGTGCACTGTTTGTAGGCACCATTTTAAATCATCATCATCATCATCATCATCATCATCATCATCATTATGCTCTGTTACACACCATCGATACATCATCTTTATTACATCAGCTTCATATCGTCGTACCTGTCAATATAACCAGACACACGAATATCTTTTACCTATCCCACCATGTGCCTGCAAATCCGATCGCACGTAGCAAGGACGGACTCCGTCCGAAAGCCTGTTCTTTAGTAAAATAACGTATTTAAATATTTCAATCTCTTTAAATACTTATCTTATTCGCTTGCGAGTGCTAGACTTTTCCCATTTTTACCTGTTAGTTACCTCTCTTGATAACTTTAACTAAAACTCTCCTCTGGCGTTCACTCAGTAACATGTGAAGCTGTACAGCTTTTTTTTCTTCCCGTTTAGTGCTATATACTGTATATCTGTATGTCTGTACTGTATGTATCAATATAAATATTTTCCTGTTATGGTCCTGTTCCTCAATATGTTATGTTCTGCCTAACCTGTATATGTATATATACGTGTAAGTACTGCATCGTGTACGTGCGCCAATACCAAGGCTTTGGCTGTTCTTGGACACGTTCTATTATTATTATTATTACTATAGTGACTGACGGTTGACCGTGCCATTAAGGCATTCCTCTTGCAAGATAGCCGAAATCCAAAAAACACGAAAAGCATGTGTTAATAAATAACGCTGATAAACAGCACAGTCTTAAAACAGATAGTGGTGGTGCTGACGAGATCGGCTTGCCGTTGTTGGACTCACTCATACGAGCAGCGTCACGACTGTAGCCGAGACGATATGAGATGAGACGATATGAGATCAGCTGCAGAATGATGACGGTCGAAAGCAAAGATGTAAACACTGGTCAGGGATCCGGTGAGCAAAAAGATATTCTCTCCCATAGTCTTTGGGTGAGTTCAGATTCTTGGAGGAAGCAGACTAGGCTGCGAGTTTTTGAGTGTCTTAAGAGTGTTAAGAGTGTGCATCCGAGCAGCTCTTAAAACAGAACTTCACCGCATGGCACGGTGAAGGCCAACCATAGCCCATTTTCACTCCTGACTTGTAGAAAACGTGGAGCGTACGTCTTTTCGTGGCAATTAATAGAACTGGATAAGTGTCACAAAAAGGCGTATGCCTCCCGATTCCGACGAATCAGAGAAGAGAACGATATCACTCGGACTGATGGTGGGCTGGAAGCGTGTTATGTGGTGAAATTCTCTTTCGGAAATGGTACGCCACCACTACCACCACCTCTTTAAGACAAATGTTTGCACAGTTCCCTGCGAAGTCGGCCCAGGGCGCACGATCCACCTGAGTGTAGCGGACTACAGCGAGCAGATGACGCCACCTCTGTTTCTAGGGCTTAGATCGGTGTGACGTGGAGAGAGAGAAAGACGAATCTCACGTCCCTTAGCAATTACTCCGGAATTTTCGAGGCTAAGCTTTCTAAGTTGCCCGCAAACACACGTTAATCGACATTTCTGATTTCTCCAAATTGATCCACATTCCATACACAGCGACGCACTCACGACGGCCCCTTCTCCTGACAAAGATCTCGACTCAAATTTTTCCACACGGTGGTCCACAAACATGCCTCATTCCGATCCCAGGCTGTATCGGCAACGTTTCGAGCACGCTATGCATTCGGCCATCACGATTTTTCGACCTCTCTCCTCCCTCCACCTACACAGCCACAACGTCGTCACACGTCCGCCCGTGACCTGGTCACATCAAACGCACGTGACACAAATCACGCACAGCCGATCAGCTGTCCCTTGATGAACCTTTGCCTTCCAGCCAAGCCCCCTAAATCTGCCACTCGAAGAAGAAGAAGAAAGGACAGCGAATAAAAGACACCGATACATTCGCACCGAATTCGTGTTTTTCGCTCCAAAAAATCGAAGACGAGCGAGTAATGACTGCACATTCACACGACTTTTCTGATGTTTCATCGAGACACGTATACTGCGCCGTTGAGAAGGCTCGCGCTTCGAGCAAAGATAGAAACGATCGGGCAATCATCCGGCAACAATGGCGTCGTGCAGGGGATCTTCTGGTTCGTCCTACATTGCGAAAGGTCGAGCGTGGGTTTTGTTGCTACTGACCCATAGCGTGCAGAGCAGGGCTGCTTTTCCTACACGCATGTACAGCCCTCACTGTCCGACCTATAAATATCTCAAGTTTTATGTTTGTTGTGGCTCTATGGATACAATGTATTTGTGCGTAGACACTGACATGTGGGGGCGGAGATACGATGTCTCAGATACGCCCAAACAATCGTTGATCCTTTCCTCTACGCATACCCGAAGTGGCTCGCTGCAGTCTTCCGTTACGCAACCCATAAAGCCGGAATTATAAGAACTGCATTCGCAAGTCATAGGCCTATGGCATCACATTGGAGAGTGCCGCGAATAAATTGTGCCATGCAGTGCACGCCATACGTGTAATGCGATGCACGTCGAGGATATATCGCACTTAGCGTGGCTTTAACAGCTAGATGAGCCCCAAGTGACTCCGGAGGACTTATAATAACAAAAAGTAGGACACGTGAATCTGTTTCCGGCACTATTTCAAGATGGAAGGGCATAAAGTCAACAGTCCTAATGTTTCGGTATATACTGGTTTTCGGTGGTTTTGCTTGAATTTGATTACGTATTCGCAATTTTTCGAGTTTCCATTTTCTAGTTGGCTGTATAGCAGGTTTTTTTCTTATTATTCTCTTGTGCATATCGGCCAGATACGTTAGTAGCGTGCACTCATAGAAATCGCTATGCAACGTATGACAAAAGGCCGTTCAATGAGAGAAGATTCTTGGACCGTGGTCGACCGCTGGCGGCTTGACGCAAGGCCTTCGTGTCCCTCCGGGGTTCTTGCGCTCCAACGGTACGGCGACGGATATCTAAAAGCCCCCCCCCCCCCCCCATCATCATCCACTCATCCGTTCCCAATGAGAAATAAGGCAGTGTACCACTACAGCTTCAGTGAATCACACAACTCATCATCATCCAATGTATGTGTGCGTGTGTGGTGTGTGTGTGCCAAGGGGACCCCATCCCAGCGTGTGCAGAGCCGCTTCCAGTCTCTCCCGTTCCTTGGAACCAACGGGACTGGTAAACAAACTGGTAAAGACCACCAAAGCATGGTGCTTCAGCTGCTTCTAAGAGGCAAAAGACAGTGCAGACATTACAAGAAAAGGTAGACTTGTTAGATATGCTGCGTAGAGAGAAGACAGCTTCTGCAGTTTCTTGCCACTGTCCCATCAGCGATTCAACAGTACAGCTTCATGTCGTGAAATTCAAGGACCAGCTGTACATAATTTTTCTCAACTTAGCTTCTTAACTTTTCTTTCTTAATTCTGCGTTCGCACCACAATGCAACTCTGGAGTACAGACGCGGACAGATGCAGAGATGACAGATAAAGATAAGGAGTTGAACGTGAGGAGTTAGTACACGTCCTGTGCGGCGAGATTTCTCTGTAAAACCTGACAGAAATCCCGAGGAGCACCTGAGAGAGCACAACCGACGGTGGGGTCGACCCGACGCACTTCTATGCTTTAGCATAACCTTGGAGCGACAAGCGGTTATTGCATCCACCCAAGCAGGCCGCTGTTTTTTTTTACGTCAGCTTAACGGCATACGTCGGCTTAACGTCAACTGTGAACGTTTTATTCTTCCGTAAAGATACCTGATGAACACTAGGCAGTGGTCATCGGTCGATGTGTATGCCTCATGTTTCTTGCCGTGGTCGCTTTAGCCTTACCGTTTTTAAATAATAAAACGTTTTGCGTTATTATAGACTAGGATTATATTGTCATAGACTAAGAATAAGCCTGCTTAAATTTAATATACTACAACGCTCAACTGGACATACAAACACTCACGCGTTAGTCTCTGTATCTGTACGTCGAAATGGGTGAAGATATTGTAATTTTCAGGAAATCACAGACGAATGGATAATCTTGAGCATCCTGGGCCATTGTTTTTCAATCCTGGGATGTGGGGATTGTTCTAGACGAAACCCGGGATCCCGGGACGGGATTTTGGGATTGAGATCAAACCGAGAGGGCACGGATATACACGAGATTTATGTAGGTACTCTGACGTTTCCTGTGCGTGCGTTTTTTACTGTTTTTTTTTTGTGCGTGTGTCTCCTCACCGCTCTGTTTCTACATGTCAGTCAAAAGATTCGTTTCTAACCTAATGCTTTCCATTTCGTTTTAGCATCCGACACTTACCCCCCCCCCCCCAACTCAAAAAAAAAAAAAAAAAGAAGAAGAAAAGAAAGGAACAGACAATGTCTCTTTCTACGTTCTCCTCAACTAGTAGTTTTTATGCGCGGTCGTCACGTCTAGCGCCACTCCATTTTGTTCATACTGGAGGAAGCCCAGCTTCGAGTTCCAAGCTGGATCATCGAAGCATCAACAACAATCAATATAATGATGACGATGAACGGGGAAATTCGCTACGTGAGTTCGAAGCATTAAAACCTCGAACAACCATCAGGAAATGAATGTCCCCGGCCGTTTAATGTTGAAGCGAAAGTTAGCTGTCGAAACTCCAAATGGGAAATTTGGTGAGTCAGTGCTTCATGTTATAGGTTGAAGAGTGTACGTGTGTGTACACACACACACACACACATAGAAAAAAAGGTGATGAGATGGGGCGGATGACAGCCAGCAGGCTCGGAGCTGCCCCAGTGCTATCTGTAGATAGTGAGATGATGGTGGAAATGGCAGTTCAGGTGATCAAAGCATGGTGGAGAGGCCGGTTGTGTGTACACCTTTCATAGCGGTCTCCAGAGTTTTCAGTATTTTGCTACATCTCCTGCACATAGCGTCTAGTCCATCTTCAGCACGCAGTATGTAAGACCGCACGCTGGTTGAATCGTTTGACTTCTGCGGGAAGTCGCTTTGCTTGTGTGCAACCGACCCCTGTGATCACCAGCCTTTTCTTTTTCATTTTTCTGTCGTTCATGAGCACGGCGACACACGCGCCGTTCGAAACCGACGATATCCATCGAAAGAGCAAAGCAATGCACGGAGCTCCAGCACGTGTGTCACCGGAGTCAACAATCGAAAACCACTTACCATACCGCGCAAGGACCATTGGACCATTTGTAGAAGAATGCACAGCGCATGTGCTGCTCTAGTTCTGGCTGAAAACAACCGGAACCATTACTACACTGACGCTACTATATACCATTTTCTAGTTCCTGAAATGCTTCCGTCAATGAGTGAGGCTACGCATCCCGTGTTTCGGCACCTAAAATGGAGGAAAAAGACCCAGGAACGATAACGAACAGCTTTAATGCAGAATGACTGCACTACACTCAATAAGCGCCACTAATGTTCTTCTTGCTCTTCTTCAAGCTAGTGGTGCACAGCACATTGGTCTGGCATGGAATGGCACGGCGGGCTCCAGGGTCATGTTGCATACATAAAACGGACACTCACACTTCGTACGGAGAGAAGCAGCAGAAACGGGGCTCGAAACCTAAGATGGATACTCAAAAAGTGAACACACGCAGTACGCTGGAACGAAAACGGCGAAAACGAAACCTCGGCGCCCCCTCACGTGCATTTGTTTTCAGCCAGTAGCAGACGACATTGGAGAGGGCGCCACATCTCGGGCGAATGGTCCTTACAAGCAGAGTTCGAGGTAACTCGTTACTGTAACTAAGTTCATTTTTTGGTAACTTGTAACTTAACTAGGTACTTATGCGCCGTGGTAACTTTCAGAGGAACTCGTTCCTTTTCAGCTAACTTTGCCAAAGTAACTTAAGTTAAGTACCAAGTTACTTTTAACTCGCCTTTCGCTCAGCTCACGTCCTCATATTTTCTTGCTTTCTCTTTGGTTCCTTCATGGCATTTTTTTGCCATAAAACGTGATATTCAATCAATGACAGCATTTTATTCAGGAAGTAAGAACCGCTGCTATTGAAATGAAGCTAAACCATTGTGCGCCCACAGGGAGTAAGACGCAAAGCGTACGAATAGACCTCTACCAGAGAAACGTCATCATGACATTGGTGGACAGACTGAAACCGAAATAAATCGGAAGGAGAGGGCTTGGTTCCACGAACGGGCACTTGTTCACTGCCTCCCACTGAAAGAAAAGCAGGACCGAGAGTCGCGTCCGTTTAAGGGACCATATCGTCATCCCCTCAAGACCGTGGCTTTCGGGCGCGACTTCGTTCACCTCTAGCTTCGAGCGTAGTTCAATTCTACCAAATTTGTGGCGCTGTCGAACACTATGACGTCATTTGTTTACAAACAGGGAGAGGTCTATTGTTGGACATAAACGAAAACGATCTAAGCGTGTTGCACTACTGCAAACGCGGAATGCGAAAAACCTCCCGAAATCGCAGGTTTTATTTATTTATTTATTTTTTTAGGAAACCACGGGATTTTGGGATGTCAAAAACAGCCGGGATACCGAGATTTCGAGATTCGGCGTATCGCGGATCCCAACAATAGGAACGGACTTACTTTCACCAAGAGCCAAGGCCAAATCTTTAATCCCTTTGATTGAATTCCCTCGATTTAATTTCTGCCAAGACGCTTGAGGTTATTCCTCTGTTCTTAGCTACGTCATTATCTGATTAGTTACTTCCCCTAATGTTAACAGTGTGCAGTATATGATCATGTCTTTATAAGAACATTGTGCGCGTAGTGCCACCAGAGCGGTTCTTCGTTCGTTAGAGTGCATCTCTGTCTGGGCCATGTAAGGCCTACTATATTCTGTAAATAAAATAAAATGAATCTCATTTCCCGCACATAATAGAATAGAAAAAAAAAAAAAGAAAACGTAGGTCGCACTGGTGCGGCCAGCTGTTCCAGGACGCTTGACGTGTGGAAGCACTGAATGAATTAAAAGATTATATCAGCACGTATGTCCTTCCCGCACATAAATACTACTTGAGTGTATCTGCGCTGTGCGTAGCTCAAGCAATGTCATCCATAGTAAAATCAAATCTTAAAACGTACAAACAATAAGGAGCAACCTTCGAAAGATCGTCTGAATGCTGCAGCAGCGCGGACGAACGACGTCTAGTGAACCTCCTGCTTCTCTGTTGGCAATGAAGCCAGTCTGGTGAGGATACAGGAGAGACCACCCGCGTCTGCGAATCTTACGATGACTGGGATGCAAATTTGTCATGTCTTCTTAAAAGCACACGCTTATGTCAGTCTAAGAAGGAAACAAGGAGAGAATTTAAATGGGTGGGAGGGGTCACCGGTGTCGACGGCTCTATTAATATAAACCGGTCTCTGCCGGCGTCGTCTCATAGGATGGGGAGTTTGTTCCTGCAAAACGCTGGTATAAACGATACAAGCTAGGCGGACACCCGCATGTATAGAGCTGCGTGGGTAGATTTCCTTTAGGTCTAGCAGGAAAATGTGTTGAGATGTGCTCTTTCCTAAAGTGTGTGTGTAGCTATTTATGAGTTCAAACTCAGCCTTTCAAAGTCATAGAAAGACACTTGGATACGGAGCGTGACATCAACCCACTGCGAAGCTATGAAAACCACGCAAGATTTTCAGGTCAAGCACATGTGTGAACTGAAAGCAGGCGTAATATATGAACGCGTTCATAAAAATTTTAATGAAAAACGCATCTACGTGAAAAACATCATCACCGCGTTCTCACCGTGCATTCCAAAGCTGACGTCTCTGCTGGTCTCAGGCTGTTCACTCAGGCTGAGTCTACAGACGACTTCAAATCGCTGTCTCCTTTTTTTTATGTAATTAAACGAGAGAAGTTCGTGAACGCGTGGTTGGGCCCAGATCTCTCATTTACTTATCAGAAGCGAAAGCTTTATGGACAGCTTTGTGTTGTGTCGTCTGTTTTTCGTCTTTTTCCCAGTCTCGGGTTTTCGGCATGGAGCTTTATGGAGCCCACAAGCGTCGACAGCCGCATAGGTCCGTCCGTAACAGCTAATTAATTAACAGACAGTTAATATTAATTTATTTAGTTAATTTTCGTGTCTCATTTTTTTAGACCCGCTCACACATCTCAGCTCGGACAGCCCTTGCAGCCGAACGCATTCTCAACGGGAACTCGACAATCACAAAAGGCGGGACCGACGCGACGCATCTATCGAGTTGTTAAACTCCACCATTCTATCCCCTTTCTAAATGCAACGAAGAGGAAACGGAGCAAGACATCGTCGTTCGTCTTCCAATCTTACAGTCCACCCACGCGCCGCACACAATTTGCCGGCCCGGTTCCGGAGGATCACGTGATCTCGGATCACCCCCCACCTCCCATCCCTCTAACAGTGGCGATCCAGGCAAGGGGGGTCCCTTGCGATCGTCATACCAATTGCTTCCTTGATTACAGAAGCCCCTTTCCACTTCCTCCCCAAGACTCCTTAGCTTCTTCCCTCCTCCCTGTTCCCCCGTGGGACGAGGAGAGAGGGTTTCTTCCGTGCGAGTGCTGGCCCCGATTAGCCTCATCAGCAATCGAACAGCGGTAGACACATCGGAAACAATCGGGAATACGGTCGAGTCTTGGAGCTTCGTCTTGCGATACAGGTCGTGTTTATTACGAATGGGCTTTAGGAAGCTGAGCACGGAGGGCTCTACTCCCGTCTTTTTTTCCCGTTTGCGTTCTTTATGTATTTATTACGTACTTATCTTTGCTTACGTACCTATTCGGCATATATTTATCTGCCTATATAATATTCCATCTCGGGAAGTAATCACTTACTGAGCAACTAACCAGTAACTAACGTCGACAACCTGGGGGTGATGGTGAAGCATCGTAGTCTTTTTCCCCTTCTTCTTCTTCGCGGCGGTGGGAGCGTGGGTATAATTCGTCCGGTGACGAGTTCAGTTTCCTCTTTCTCTTTTACATTCAATCAAACGACAACCTCATCCTTCGTAATTCCAGAGAGCCCAACATCAAGAAGATCAGCAGTTGGTGTCGCAATCACACACTCTCAAAAGAGAACTTCGCCGCATAACACGCTCCTAGCCAGCCATAATCCCGAAGGACATCGTTCTCTCCCTCGATCTGTTAAAAACGGGAGTCATACTCCTGTTTAGGACACTTATGTAGTTACGTTGATTGTCACAAAAAGGCACACGTCCCATGCTTCCCACAAATCAGCAGTGATAACGGTATCATTCTGTCCAATGGTTGGCCTTCAGCGTGCTATGTTGCGATGTTCTCCTTCAAGAGCGCAATACCAAGAACATCCATCAGCTGGTTTCGAAATCACCTTTCGACGATCCCGGTACAGCCAGCATCTCGTCGTACGGGTACGACGTAAAAGTGACGCATCCGGACGCGTCGCTACCTACTTCCGTTACCGTACGATTCCCAGACACAGCCGTAGACGGTGTAGTCTGCAGCACGTTGATATGTTTGAAACGCCCATCCGTCGTTTCTTCAAATGCAACGTTTATTCCAGAAACTCTTCCCGTCTGTTCCCCTAAATGACGCAGGAAGTCTAACTATAGGATGACGGAGGGTACGACTATCGGTTAGCAACAGCAGGTGCGGGAAGGTTGAAAAAGACGGCTGAGCGCCTGTCTTCGTGAATTCGTTCGATGGGTACTCACTAGTCGGTACCGCGTTGGTATTTGTTATGTCTTTTGTACATCTTATAGTTTTAATATTTTTGCGTTGTTCGCCTTCTTTCTCTTCTATTTACGTGTGTAGAGGACTTGGTGTTCATCTACATGTCTTATATGGTGTTTCATAAAAAAAAGCTATGAGAGCAGCATAGATGCCGTTTCCTGTTTATTTGTTTTTTCTCTTCTTTTTTCTGGCTCTATTGTTCCACCCACAAACGCATTTTGGAGTAGCCAGTCCTGACTGGGTCGGAACTAATCTCTCCATATTTTTCTTTCTTATCCAATCCAATGCAATCCAATCCGTTTTGCAGTTGAGTTCCACGGCCAGGCGCCCATCCTCCCGAAGAAAGTATGCAACTACAAGATGACTAATTACCTAAAATTCATTAATTAACTCTTAAATTAGGGAATTTCGGGCAAAAGCGAGATAGCAGAACTGGAGACAATCCTTGTTGAAATCCATTCTATCATTTAAAAATCAAGAAAGGAGCGCGTGCCCTGAACTATCCATCGCTGAATTTCGGTATGCAATGAGCCGAATCATCACCCTCGCCGACTAAGGCTTACCTGGGCCGGAAAGCGGTTTATCTGGCCAGGCTGCTACACGTGTACTGGGGCAACCTGTTCCGACATTGTCCGGGTTCACATTAGAGCACTGCACGGGCCCGGGCTTGGCGTTCTTAGGCGGGCCTGGGCCGGGCTCGGGCTTCAGCCACCGGGCCCGGGACGGGTACGGGCTTGACAAAGCCAGACGTGGTCGGGCATGTACGCGAACATATTTCACTTCACGAGACTGGACAGCTGAATTTTCACGTTACTTTTTTCCCCCCATTGGGTATGGGATATCAGGTATTCTCATCTGAGAACTATCACTTTTTTACATGTGATCATGCGTATTTCGTGAGTGGGTCTGGATTTCACGCGTGCACTCACACACATTTGGGGGCGATTGGTGTGGGGTCCTGCACGAGCGTCAGTTAGGTTAGGTGTTGGGACATATTTCGTTCTCGTGAGGGTCTGGCACGAGGGTCAGTGAGGTTCACTGTTCTGACATATTTCATTTTTATGAGATTCCGGCAAGAGGGTCGGTTAGGTTAGGTGCTCTGACATATATTTGGTTCGCGTGAGAGTTCAAGATGGGGGAACTAACACCGGAACATGTGCAATAGAACGGCGATGAGTCTTTCTTGAACCGCAATGTACATACGCCCACGCACCGCTGCGTACTGCGTTCCCAAGCAAGCAACTACCAAGCACAGAGCGGCTTGCCGGCAGAGAAACACAGTCGCTGCTGCGTTCGAGTGTACCTCCTGACTCTCCACCAATTAGCTGCGTCCTTTTCCTTGCTGCGTTGTGCTCTTTAGTAAATCTAAATACGCCTCCGAACCTCGAGAACAAATAGAGCAGAGGCGGGCTTGGACTGGGTCTGAGCATGGAAACAGTCGGATACGGGCTGGGCCCGTGCCGGTGGAGTCGGGCTTCGGCCGGGCCCGGTCTAGAAATATACAGAAGACGTCGGGCCCGGGCCGAGTACGGACCGTAGCAGCCGGGCCTGGGCCGGGCACGGGCCTCAAAATTAGGCCCTTGCAGTGCTCTAGCTCACATATCCGTATTTTTATTTTTTTGAATAAATCAGTCAGTCAGACAGGCACCGGCAGCAAATCCATAGGGCCGATTTGAAAAGATCTATGACACCCGTTTCGGCGACGAACCGTCTATGTTTCTTTTTGTTTCATTGTTGTGTTGAGCCTAAGTAAAAGGAAAGGTTCACAGTATCTATTTTCTAATTCGCACTCCTTTGGGACAATTTTCATTACGTCCCTGCGGCAACGTCTCCTTCTTTCTGTATTGCCTTCACGACGTCGTCTAGCACCACGCCACGCAGTCGCAATCGATGCCTGCCCATGAGACCGAAATTAATACATATTAACTATCTCATTATCTCATTAACCCTCTCCGATTGTAGACAGAAAGGGGGAGACTGAGATGTCGCGCATGAATAGTCTGCTTTAAGTGGTCTGGGAGTAGCCGACTACTCACTTGTGCAAGCGCAATCTCCACTTTTTTCCTATCCAATCAAATCGTCTTCTACACTCTTAAAAACAGAGGGGAGGTTTGGTGGCGATATTGGCTCGCAGTTGCTGGTCACATGGTGTGCATTGTCACGACTGTAGCCAGGAAGGGAGAAGGGATGGGGGAGAAGGGGTCGAGGCGTTGGATATGCGGTAAGAGAAGGATAGAAAGAGGATGAAGCCCCAAAAGCAGAACTTCACCACATCACACAATCATGGTCAACCAGCGCTCATGATTGTATCGTTCTGCTTTCTGATTGTTCAAAACGAATGTGGGGGGAGGTACACCGTAAATTTCGTTTACACATTTCAGCGCGTGAAACGTGGGTGCATGAGTCTCCTCTTTGCAGACTTGTACAAAATACTGCGCAAAAGTATTTAAAATAAGATACTAAGTACTCTACGGAAAAAGTATTTAAAATAGAGTACAAAATACTCGAAACTGAAAGTAATTTGAATAGAGTACTAAATACTCTAAGAAGTATTTAAGATACTATTTAAAGTACTTTAGTATTAGCAGTAAGTGAAACGCGTATTCTGAACGTGGCCTTACAAATGAAAGGAATAAACTTCATCAGCCATGCATATCTTTCATTTGCAACGTCTTGGTGTCAAGTAATGTTTGGTGAACTTTGGTGAACCCAAGTAAACTTTGTTGATATGTTCTGACCCAAAACTTCGTAATCCCTCCTGTATATCGGTTTGGGTCTTTCAACCTCTGGCACGTGTTTATTGCTTTGATGACCAAGGAAATAAATGACGGGATTATCTTGTACCTAATCCCCTGGTGATTCACCTGGCAATATGAATATATAGGAACGGTTTTCTGACGAAGCTGGCTATTGAGAAGCAAGGCCAGGCTTGGGACCAGCCTATTGTACAAGATGATAAATGACAGATTCGCGAATTCCCGAAAGAAAGAAAACGAAGAAAAAGGGGGTTAAATTCCAGTGAGCTGAAAATCTCGGCACGGCGGGAAGCGTGCTGGATATGGTTTGACGAGGAAGGAAAGTATTTTGAGTACTGAGTAGCAAATACCGAAAAAAGTATTTTAAATACATTAAAAATACTTGTCGCAAAAAGTATTGAGTAGAGTACCAAAATACCGGAAAAAGTATTTAAAATACTGTATTGTGAGTACGTACTCAAGATACGTACAAGTCTGCCTCTTTGTTATTCCGCAGGCTCACTTGAAAGGTGCAATAACTGTGTCGAAAAAGAAATGGATTGGATTTCAGCTAAAAATAATGTGGAGATTGTGGCTTCACAAGAGTAAAGATGGTCACTTTAGCTCGCTTGTACCACTAGAGGGTGCTTAGTAGCTCACACGCTGAAAGAGGTATTTGCAAAACATACATCTGAAACAATGTTTCACACACACAAACACAATGAAACACACACCACTGGAATGGTGTTTTCTGCACAATGTGCCCTTTGAAATTGTGCTTTTTTTGGAGAATACATAACTAAAAAGAGTACTGAACTAAACTTAGGAACTCACACCAAAAAGGTATGTGCCATGGGACAAGACATTTACACCCGAAAGGTTGAAATGAGTGAAGCGTGAAATGTGCAAAACAAGGTGGTGGTCGTGGTGATGGTAACAGATGGTAAACTGTGTACGCCTCGTCCTGAGCAAATCAAGAGACAGAGCGATCTCATTCTACATGCTGGCTTGTCTTGAGTTCTCTTTCTGGAGTGTATACAGTGGAACATTTTCGAAAAGGGGCAGCAGCAACAACATGTTTGACAATCGTGCATTCCCTTTCAGTCTCCGCTGGTCTCGCTTCAGTGTATGCGGCCATACAGCAAAGTGTCCACAAAAGATTGCTCGTTTCACCCCTCAGATACGCCACTGTATCATCCGCTCGAGTTCTGTGACACATCGTATTTTGTAAACTTCAGGCGCGAGAACGACGTGTCCCATTCTCTGCGCTAGTCGGTGCCGTTGTGACAGTAACTCGGCGCGAAAAACCCACATTCGGATGTCCTTGCGTTGGGATGCTGCCAAGGCTCGTTTCACCAGTGCCTATTCAGAGAGTCGTTGTGACACTGATGAAGTCAAATTCGCAAACCGCAGGAAATGTGGACCTCCTTTTCAGAGGGAAACTCTCGGAGAAACCTTCCGATAGCACCATCCTACCACGATGTTCGCATTTTGTGACGAACCGAGTTTTGCTATCACCCCTTTTTAAGTTGTTTTCTTGTTTTCGTTTGAAGTTTCTTCTCGCTAGTGAAGCTGTCAAAGCATTGCAAGGCTTCCCCGCTACATTGTAGAGGCTGCATTTGTTACGGTGTGTTGCGCCAAAACCCCTATAGCGGCATAAAAAATCGGACAGCTGTGAGGATGTTCGTAGATAAATTAGGCAGCATTCTTCACAAAAGATCACCGTTGGAAGTACGTTTCGATTTCGAAGATGAGCTTAAAATTGGCTCTTCAGATTTTTGTGTCTAAGTAAGTGCGAAAAAAAAAAAAGGGTGCGATTCGACGATTCATAGCGCCTTACACGAGAACAATATAAGAGCAACGATACGCAAGATGTCTTGTCTAGTAATCTTCTTGTAAAACTTTTTTCCTCGCGCAAATAGGGAAAAGTGACGCTCAGAAAACGCAATAAATTAGTTTCGTCTGGTTTATAAGTATAGTTATCGAATTCAGTACAGCAAAGGAAGGCATCAAGAATGTAGTCATATTGTCAGAGAGTTGCGGAAATACTCACCGCCTAGCGTGGCTGAGTGGATAGTGTGCTGACCATGTTATGTCGAGACTGGGAGGTACCTGGGTACGAATCCCGATACCGGCTGTGCTGTCGGGATTTTTTCCTGGGTTTTTCTCAGACGCTTTCAGACATATGTTGGCACAGTTCCCCTTAGAAGTCGGCCCAGGGCGCACATTCCCCCAGGGCGTTAGTCGTGATGTTGCCCACATCTGTGAGGCCGACAACGACGTTACCCTTTGACCGCCACCACCACCCTACCCATTGCCCGTGAGTTGGCATGAATGATGTGAATATGTTTGCCGGTGCCGCTATGGCACTGTTTGGAGAGAGGTACGGAAACCGGCCGCCATGTTGGTGGGCCCTAATGCGCTGTGTGTTCTCATAGAGAACAATGGGAAGCAATCGAGAGTGTGAGTATTTATTGCGCACCAAGCGCTGATCGTTGTTTGTCATCACACACTTTCGTAAGGCGTCAGTACACTGATGTATTCTAACCATGTTTCGCGGGTGTCCTGCCGTTTTGTTCTTACGTTATGTTTTGTATTCCGAAACTTCTACCGTCAGTGCAATGCAGAGCTGGGCTTGTGCTACCGAATCCCATATTTCAATAAGAAGCGATGTCAGCTCCACAACAAGCGGTTGGAACCAACAACAGCACTCCCATGAAGCGGTTCTGGGCAAAATTGTTTCCGGAATAACGGTCCCGGAAAAGAATATCCTACTGGCATAGGAGAAAAAAATGGTCCCGTAGAATCATAGCCTAGTACATTTGTTTTAGAGAGGTGTATGCCTTTAGCATGACTTATATCCAGCATCGCCACAGAAAGATCGAGTCTTTTTAGTGAATGACAGTCGTGTCTTAGACGTAATGCCTCGCAAAGTGGACACACCGAAGCAACCCAAATAATTAGTTCAGGTAATTACATCACGCCCGTTAGGTTCGGTTAGTTAAGTTAGGTCAGTTAATTTAGGTACTGATGTAAGCTTGATTAAGTTACTTAGAAAGAGGAAACATCTCCTTGAGCTTGAGGAACACACAAAACTCCTCCAACACAAATAAATGTTAAATCTTTCTGGAGTGCGTTTTTTTTTTTCGTTCTTAGTTCGTTCCGATTGTTTGCTGGTGCGGTAGTGCCAGGTTGAATGTCCTTCTCGCGTACTCATATGCTTTTGCTGAGTAGAACTGCAGTAGGAGCAAAGCTGCATAGGGACGAGGGTACCATACACTGCTGACCTTCCCATGTTTGTTATGTAGAGTACGTTACACCAGATCCAGCTGCACATCTGAAAGGTACGAGGGTGGTTCCATAAGTTTCCGGCCCGAGGTAGAAAATGCGAGCGAATTTGAAAATGCGATTAAGGACGCGTGGCGCCATCTGTTGGAGGACCGGAGCACCACCCTCAACCCTCTCCATGCTTTTGTCGGTTGGAGAGCGGCATTTCAAACAGCCAGGGTCCACTCTTCAGTTAAAATGGAAAAAATCGAGTACCGCGCTGTGATAAAATTCTTGACAAAAGAGGGACTTTCGCCTAAAGAAATTAAAGCGCGACTGGACAACGTCTACAGGGAAGCCTCTCCGTCGTACACAACGGCAAAAGACTGGGCTAAGCAGTTTCGATTGGGGCGAGAGTCCATTGAAGATGATCCACGCGATGGTTGTCCAGTGGAAGTGGTGACAAGAAAATTTGTCTCTTATCGAGGAGGAAGTGCTGAGCGACAGGCGTCCGAAGGTGAAGGAAATCTCAGAAAGGCTGGGGCTTTCCAAAACAACCGTTTTTCGCATCATCGGCCAGGTCCTTCACATGAAAAAGGCCAGTGCGAGATGGGTGCCACGACTTCTCTCGTCAGTTCAAAAGCAACAGCGCGTCGTCTGTGCCAAAGAGTTTTTGGAGCTCTGTCAAGAGAACGAAGAAGAAATATTGAAGTCAATTGTCACAGGGGATGAGACTATGGTGCTCTACTATGATCCCCTTTCGAAAAAGGAGTCGATGGAATGGCGCAAACCAGGAGAAGCACCCCCAAGGAAAGCCAAGGTCACACAATCCACAAAGAAGATCATCGCAACAATATTTTGGGATTGTCACGGGATCCTCCTCATCGACTTCAAAGAGGGGAACACCACAGTGAATGCGACTTATTATGCTTCACTCCTGCACCGACTGCGAGACGCCATCAAGGTAAAGAGGCGCGGCAGGTTGAGTCGAGGTGTCCGGTTGCTCCAGGACAATGCCCCTGTCCACACGGCTTCTGTTGCCAAGGCTGCACTGAAGGAGTGCGGCTTCGAAGAAATCCACCACCCACCCTACAGTCCAGACTTGGCACCGAGTGACTACTTCCTGTTCTCAAACTTGAAGAGGGATCTCAGAGGACGGAGATTTCAAAACGATAGTGAGGTGCAAGAGGCAGTTTTCCAGCATTTTGCGGACAAAACTTCGGACTATTTTTTCAAGGGTATAAGAATGCTGGTTGAAAGGTGTCAAAAGTGCATCGAAGTTAAGGGTGACTATGTCGAAAAGTGATACACTTGTTTCGTCTCTATGACTATTAAAAGTTGGTCGGGCCGGAAACTTATGGAACCACCCTCGTAGCTGCGGAGCATGTCGCGGCACTGGTTTGAAACCAGAGACTTTTTTTGGACGTCTTCTACGACACTTTCCGCGGTTAGCACCCTGAAAGTTTCCAGCTTTTTCTTCACACTTTGCATCAACTGTGACTCCCACCTTACATTTTAAGGTGCGAGAGGGGGGGGGGGGTATGTTTATTGAAAAAAAAAAAAAAAGGAGGAAAGGGCTCACTTGCAACATATGTATGGTCTGCGGACTGCAACAGGATCACGTGGAGCTTGCGACAGTTGTGATTATGGCCCTGGTGTACCCTGTCTGTGAAATGATACCAATGGTATCATGTTGAGCGTCAGGTTTAGTGGAAGCTGGAAGGGAACTTTCTTGGTTGTGCGTTCTGTGCGACAAAGATGTCACGAAATAGGCTTTTGTAAACAAGCTTCGAGATGTTACGCTGGATGAATAAAGAGAATATGCAGTTTTCAAGTTCACATTTGTTTCGTGCGATTATCTTCCCCCAATGCGAAATAGGGCAGTGTACCGCCTCAGCGGCGGTGAATCGCCCACCCCATCATCATCCAATGTATGCGTGTGTGTGTGCGATTATGCGTTTCAGGATACAGTAACGTGCAGGGAGGTCACAACACAATACTTTTATTTCAGAAATGACAATGTACAGGTGCACTATGTAAATCTGTTGAATCCAATTTTAGGTTGGAATGAGCAATGAATAGCAAATGGCCTCCTTTTATATTTTCATACATGATGATCTTTACATTTTTGTTTTGCTGCCTATGTGTTCAGTGTATTACAAAGTGCTTATTACGAACAACACTCTTGTTAATTTCAAGCTTTTCATTTCGTTCTAAAATGTTCCTACCATGCATGAAGAAACTGGGACCGCGACCCCACTTCTACACCACAAAATATTCAGTCTCACTCTGGCAGGTTCTGCCATTTCGAATTTCCAGAATGTGAAATCTTCCGAACTTTGTCATAGTCTTTAGTATGTCGACAAAGGAGCTGACATGCTGACAGGGCACTCCTCCTGCAGCTACGGCGACTACAGAAAGTTCCAACTTCCAAGGGGCCGAAAGCACACCTACGGCACCGTGAATGTGATGAACAGAGATGTAAGCAATGACAGTAGCCCACAACACTGGAATTCCTGCAAGAGAAGTGCGCTCCCAAGACATTTTTTTTTCTTACAGCACATATTTAGACGTGCATGTCTATTAATTCAAACAAGGATCACTGGTCCCACGCGACTATTCATTACTGAGAGTCTATACTGTAGAGGTGGTCGATTTTTTAAACGTGAAATGGCGTTCAGCGAGGATAGTCTCTCAATCTGCTATCTCGTTTTTCCGCGAAATCCCAAAATTAAAGAGTTAATTAACGAATTTTAGAAAATTAGTCATCTTGTGGTTGCATGCTTTCTTCGAGAGGATGGCCGCCTGGCCGTAGAACTCAACTGCAAAAACGACATCTATGCTGCTCTAATAGCTTTTTTATAAAAATTATGTATAGAAAAAAAAAACCCGTATACGAAAAGAAAAGACTATGAAAAATAATTGTTGAGAAGTTGGGGCACTGTGGCATTATCACACCACAGCAATCCTCCACAAGAAATATTCCCTCATACAGTACACTTGGCATCTCCTGCCTCCCACAGACGTGGAACGATACGCATCATTGCCTCAACCACCCAAGTACGCTGCTGAGACTAACGAGGCAACCGCAACCCGCATGCACACGCGCTCTATGCGCCAGCTGGTGCAAATCGCGACCACTATAACAGGACAGAACCAGTTTAGACCCTCTGCGGAGCTTCGTTCTCTCAAGAACGACCTGGCAGATGCCCACAGAAGCAGAGTATCTCCCCTACTTAGAGGAACGCCGTCGCCATAAATCACGCGGGCTACGCCAATTGGTCTCGCCTGGACAGTGGGAGAAGCGGGCAGGTCCTGCTTGAGGAGCAGGTTATTGTCTGCCATCTATTTCACAGGAGAGTGCCGAGGAATTAAGCCGAGTGGAAGTAAAAGGGAATTGCTCCAGGGAAGAAGGGCAAAAGTAGTAATAAGTTGGGACAGACCAACTGCCGGCCCTCATCTGCAAAGAGAGATGGTTCCATCACTGCCAGCTGAGGACGGAACAATGAATCGTTGCCCCCCTCTTCAAGCTAGCGTTTCACGTCATCAACTGCATCCTTGAAGAGAAGGGGTGATGGGATCCTCTGAAAGTATTACATCGACGTCAATTACGACGATGCTCTGTGAGGCATTCTGGTCAGCGGGACGTTGTTTGTGCATTCACGTTGGAGGTTGAGCCGTGGTGTGGTGGTCCGCTGGACCTAAGCACCAAATAGGATAGTATGAAGTGCGCCTGTGAATGTCCTTAAATTTCAAAAAGTGAGCTTCCAAAATGTTGCTCATGACACCCTCTTTCAGGCTGGTCAATGGACTGTAGCGACATTTTGCTTTTTTATTTTTATTTGATGTCGACAGAAAACCAGACGACAGACAGCGAGATGAGATCACGTTCATGTTATCGTTTGAAAAGGCTACCGAACTTTGTGTATATTTATTTTTGGCTATACCGTGTAGCGCACGACAAATTCAGCGACGAAGAAGTGGAAAAGCAGGAACCTCGCGAAGGGAGCACTGGTGGTCGTGGTGGAGGAGGTGTGGTGGTGAAACTGCCCGCTGTGATCGGCCACGGTTGTAGCAGGCAACGTCACGGCTAACGCAGGAGGATGAGGTTAGATGAGGTTGCAGGCAGATGCTCATTGGCAGATATTGAGGCGACCAAGGATGATGCAGAGCACAGCACAACACATCGAGTTTCGATCAGATTAGGTAGACCGGGTGCCACACAGAAAATCACTCCGCGGTGACGATCTTGAGGCGGCCGTGTGGGACAAAAAGGCTCGGCTCATAGCCAGCAAAATAACACTGCTTAGATGCCAGGGAACTACGCCTGTCAAAGACGTGGGGTGAGGCATGCCTTTTAAGAAGCAGACTAGGGCAGCAGCCCGTTTGCGCTTCTCAGACGGCGTGACAAGAGTTTTCCACGATGGATGGCATAAGCAGGGCATTCGAGTACTACATGTTGAACGGTTTTAGTAGCTGCCTTGCATTGCTGACAAATTGAAGATGGCATGAGGTTAATGCGGTGAAGCCAGCTGCGTGTAAGGCTGATTCAGTCCGGATGCGGTGTAGTACAGTGGCGATGGCCCTGGTGCAAGTACGGGACATAAGAGGAGGGCCGGCTTGGGAAATAGCACGTCTGGTACCGGAAGATGTTATTAGTTTGTTGGTAGTGAGCCTGGCGTTCTCTTCTGGTAGGACTGGGAGCGTGAAGTTAGAGAAGGTGTGCATGAGCCTCCCTTGCTAGTCTGTCGGCTTCCTCATTGCCGGGTATACCAACGTGGGAGGGAACCCATTGAAGGGAGCATCCGTTTAAGGGAAGGCCAGCCATGGTTGGGTGAGTCGTGAACGAGTCTGTGCTCTGTGATGGCCCACGCAAATGCATTTCATAATTCGCATTAGTCTACTATCAAATGTGGGTTGAGGGTGGGATTTTGTATCCACTAGTGTTTCGTACTTGCCCTTCTCGGACGCCAGCCCAATTGACCAGATTTAGGCTTTGACCACAGTACACTATTACATTCGTATCGTAGAGTGTATACTTTTTGTATCCTGTATCCCTCTGCAGTTCTTTTCTGTGCCACCGGAACTGTTACTATAAATTAACGGCATCAGTGGCGTATCTGCATTGGGCTCATCCTATGTGGTACGTATAACTGTTTGCGTCATGGGATTGTTTCTTGTACGCGTTGAAGGGCAGGCGTGGACACAATGGGGAGCGACCACGTGCCCTTGCTGATTTCTTACAGTGGAATGACCGTAGGATCCCGAACAGCAAAATCTAGATAGTGGAACATATTCAAAAGAAAAGCGGAGTAGTTAGATTTCGTCACCGGTCCGGTATATACGGTAATGTGGATACAGAGCTATGACATGTGGGGCATGCACTAGTTATGACACAGGCAAGGTAACCACATGTTTCCGTTCTTAGGATCCAAGACTTTCTTCGCCGTTATGTGTGGCTGGGCTGACAACGCGGCGCCGGCCACCTGCTGCTTCGAGCTGCATTGCGACACAGGAGCTCTGCTCTCAGTTTTGCTATACAGGCGCATCATAGCCTTACTAGAGTGCCCAGCTGTGTCAACATTGGCCTTGTCGCCTCCTGGAGTTAGAGTCTACGTCCCGAGCCTTCCAGTGAAGAAGGAAGTCCCAGTACAGGTCTTCCGACAGCTCAGCCTGGCTCTATTAGACAGTACCGTGGGCAAATGGCCGACATGTCGACTACAGGACCTGGCCTCTCATGTGCGCTTGTGGCTCCAGATACGAATATCGAAAGTTATGCCCGTATATCACACATCACCTCAAGTTCTGGAGCTACACGCACATGGCGCGTGAAGTCATATCAATTATTGCCCTAAAAGTCCTCGGTTGTCCATTTACAATGATTAAAGCAGTGCTTTAAAGGCACTGGCAGCTATTTTTATTACGGGATCTCGGGCACCATTGGTGCAAGATGTACTGCGCATGCATAACTCAGCAGTTGCAAAAGGGCATAGCATCTAGTTTCAGTTGATCCCTGGCCGCTGTGGCATAGCGGGGAATGAGGCTGCCGACGCTGCTTCACGCCGATCTCTTCGTTTCCTAATACCCCTGTCTCTCCCTCGTGCAAACGGCGTCTTCCCTGCATATGCCACGTCTGAATGTCCCGTAGAGCACTCGACTCTTACATACACTCGAAAAGTCTGCTTCCCCTATAGCTCCAGCGAGTGTGGGGTTGTACAGGATTCCGCTCCCATCCACTCCTCGTGGGTTCCGAGTACGTCGACAGTCGCAGTGTCCTGGAAGCGACTCTGAACGCTTGACATTTAAAACATTCGAGCCCTTAGCCATTGCAGCAGCAAGCGCCTGTACTGCCAGCACTGGTGGTTGAGTTTGAGCTCGAGTTTGAATGTGAAACACTGGTGGCGTTTCTTGAAACCCGAAGATTTTGACTGGTCCGTGACTTTCCCTGTCAAGTGCACGCGGTCACTCGGCAAAAAAAAAAGGGGGGGGATATATATATTAGACGAAACAGAAAAAAAAAACGGGGGAAAGGTCAGCCAAACGGGACGTCGGCTTGCTATTCCGGAAATAAATAAATTAATAAATAAATACAGTCGACCCCCGTTTATCCGGACGGTGCCGTTCCCGGCGAAATCGTCCGGATACCGGAGCATCCGGATAAATGAAACGACCGAATAGAAACGTCCTACAAAGCAAGGTTTAATTAAGACACAGAAATCTCGTCAATGACAGCTGTTACATAGTAGTGAAGGCACTCTACTCCTGCAAACTTTTGCTAAGTGCATAGAGTTGAGCCACGCTGTTGCGCTGCTCGAAGAATGTCAGTGCGATCGCAAAGTGTCAATGTCGGAGCCTTGTTTCTTACTGGCGTCATCGGCACCGTCTTGCTGCACATCATCGGAGGCAACAGCAGCAATCACACCGTCATCAGTCATAGCTGCACACGCGTCATCATCCTTATCAACGTCAACGTAGAGAGAAACCGCAGCATCATCTACGGCAGTCGCACTGAGCCTCTGCATGAGGGATCGCAGCTCAGCTAGGGGAATGTCTTCATCGGCCAACGGGCCGCAAGCAGCAGGCCCTCGGGTTGGAGTTCTCCCCTCTAGAACCGGACAATTGCTCGAGATATTTCCAAATGACTCGACTGGTCAACGTGACCCAACGCACACAAATAGAAAAGGGGATCATCGTGCACGGTTGTCTCCCCTACGGAGGAATGTAGGTCCCTGACGTGTGACGGTAATAACCCCAAAACAGCGAAAAGGGTGACGAAGCGGGGTCAGCGTCTCCTCTTACTCATTGGTAGTCCGGATAACTGAAGCTGGATTACAAGAATTTTCGCCTTTCGTTCCCTGGAATTCTTGTCCGAGTCCGGAAGCTGAAGTCCGGATAAACCAGAACAAAATACATGGAGGAAAATCCGTTCCCGTGCCTTTTGTCCGGATACCGCGGGATCCGGATAAATGAAGTCCGGATAAACGGGGGTCGACTGTAAATAGAAATAAAGATAGAACATAGAAATGTAATAAAGAAATAAGAAATAAATAAATAGAAAAGAAAAGAATCAAAGAAAGAAAGAAATAGGAAGGAAGAAGAAATAAATGAAGAAAATTCAGAAATAAATAAATAAAAAGAAAAGGAATTAGGAAATAAAGGACAAACTGACAAATGATGAAAGAAGGATGAGGTAGATTAAAGACAAAGATGCCAAACAAACGGTGAAAGAATGATGTGATGGATCACAGAATATGACTTTAAAAGGAAAACATGAGGTTAATGCGTTGAGGGTGAGAGTGGGGCACAGAAGAATGAGATTGCACGACTGAGTTCACAGGCTGTTCATAAGACCTGAATCGCTCAAGAAAGTCAGAACTGCTTTGGCCACAGACCGCTGTGTGTGATCTCGTACTGGGCCGAGCAGAGTGGCCAGAGAAAAGTCCGTGCACCGCAGCTCGAGTAGGCGTCGTCTCAGCGTGGCTCGAGGGGTGTCGAATCTGTGACAGTCGAGGAGAAGGTGTGGAACATCAGCTTCAACAGCGCAAGTGGGGGATTTGGGTGACTGGAGGAGACCCATTTTACAGAGAAGTAGACGTGTCCTGTCGGCATTAAGGCGTAGTCGGTGTAGAATGGACGCTTCTTGACGCGAGCAGTGGCGTGTGGCAACGAAATCCATCGACGGGTCGATAGACCGGAGATGGTCGTTCAGTCGGACATCGTCCTCTTGAAACAGCCGAGTGCCGTTATGACGGAGTCGCTGTGTCTGTAACCAGTGGCGTAGCCACGGGGGGGCCAGGGGGGGGCTCGAGCCCCCTCTACCTGCCACGGACCGACCCACACAAATCGTGCAAGTCCGAGGACATAATATATGGGGGGGGGGGCAGTGTGACGATCGCGAAAGTTCTTGCAGTTCATGGCGTCTATCTAAGAAGCACTCTTGAATGGTTTTCAAAGTATAAGCTTTTCAAAATACTTCCAATCTCGTGACACCACCTCATTGGTCATGACAGCCTATACATGTAATCGTACTCTATTTTCGTTCCTTTTTTTAATCCTGTTTGCAGTGTGCACAAGTATCTTTGTGTGTTGTCGACAAAGGATCAGCGGGGGGGGGGGCGAGTTTTCGTATCGAGCCCCCCCTACCTTGGAGGTCTGGCTACGCCACTGTCTGTAACCGACACGATGAGGCTGAAAGTGGTAGGAGACAGTTATAGGAGGTGCCGTCCCCATGTGCCCGACGTGCTAAGGCGTCTGCGCGGGTGTTTCCGTGCAGGCCGGTGTGACTGGGTATCCATTGGAAACACAGGCTATGACCAAAGGATAGAAGTCGGTTGTATTTTGCGACTATCATGGTGTCTAGGCCGCCGATTGTTCTGGAACAATAATTTGCTAGAACTTCTAGCGCCACCTTACTGTCCGTGAACACAACCTAAGCGCCAGGCGCTGATACCGCTATGTGGTTCAACGCGGTCAACTCGGACTCAGATGACGTTTCGTAGGGGAGCTTGTGCGCCACTTCAAGGTTCTCCGCCTTGAGACACTGATCCGTCAGGGTACACAGGGAGTCGTTCAGAGTACGCTGAGTTAAGGTGCTCCAGTGTAAGTTGGTGAGCAACAACGGGAGGTACAGAGCTTTTCTTCAGAAGTCCAGGAATGTGGTCACATACAGGAGGCCTGCGAAGAGTCCACATTGGCTGGGCATAGGAAAGCACTGATGGGGCAAGGGGCAAGGGGTTTCCACCTGTGATTCCCATCGGTGGAATCTGCGCCTTCTCCTGCTAGCTCTCTCGCTCCTAGCTTTAATCTCATTTCCACTTTTTTGTTATTTCTTATCCTCATCTACTTAGTTAGTCCAGTGCTGGTGTCGCGACTCACCCAGTTTACCTACCAGTTTATCTACCGTTCTCTACAAGGGAGCCTTTAAAGACATGTATGGTACACTCTTAAAAATGAACTTCACCGCATAGCACGCTCCTAGCCAACCACAATCTGGAATGATATCGTTATCTGCCCTGATTTGTTGAAAACGGGAGGCGTACGCCTTTTTTGTGACACTTATGCGGTTCATAATTGTCACAAAAAAGGCGTACGCCTCCCGTTTTCAACGAACCAGGGCAGATAACGATATCATTTAAGATTATGGTTGGCTAGGAGGGTGCTATGCGGTGAAGTTCATTTTTAAGAGTGTGTTGTATGGCATTTGCTGAACCTGTAGCCATGGGCGTTCCCAGGATTTCTATCCGGGGAGGGCAAAGAAGTTCCAAGGGGTGGCCAAGCGTGCAGCCAATGGACACAAGACAATAGAATGACGATAACTGAAACCTCTGATACGCAGAGGATCCAGTGGGTAAGCTTCAGACTATTATAATGAGACACCAGAGTATATGTCATAACGACCCGCTAGTAAAAAGCGCGGAATTTCCAGAGGTGGAGTTCCAGAGGAGGCCACCTTGCCCCCTTTCGGAACGCCCATGCTTGTAGAACAGGCATATCGCACAGTGCAAATCGGTCAGAAATGCCACAGCGCAAACCTACTCTATTTTCCAACCCAATCCAATCCACCTTGCGGTTGTCCACGGTAAAACAGTGATAAAATAGATCCTAACATTGTCTAATGCATGCTGGACAGCGATATTTCCGAATTCAATTCTTTATTTTTCTGGATCCCATGAACAACTCGGAATATTTAGCTTTCTGACATAAACGACGGCAAAACATGTGTTTTGACGTCACCAAAGATATCTAACAACCCATTTGAAAACAACTCAAGTGTCTAGAATCCAAGCGAGATCTACATTAGGGACGTTCATGATCACTCATAGGACCTGTTGTAATCCAGCCTCGTGCCAAGCTGTCCCGCCGAGCGAAAACAAATTTGAGAACTAAATGTTCACCAGCCTAAGTGGAACAGAATTTCAACGAAGCCCCGAGTGAGCTTCCACCTTTTTCCACGTGCCCATCTCTGCTTCCACGAAGACGTTTTCTCTGTTAAGGTTAACGCAAACAGACAGTCCACTTCAGAGAAAATGAAGGGAACTTCTCGGAAAGCTGTCGCAGTGCAATGCTGCAGCGGTGCTGCAAATTCAATCGATACCCGCGTGCCGTGCACGGCATAGCGGGTACTGCGTGCGCTAGACGTTGTCTCGTAGCAGTGGATGCCTTTCTTATATTCGTTGTCGTTGCGGGGAAGCGCCACCAGTTGACATCGCGGATGATGATCTACATGGTTAGTTATAAGAGAGATATATATATAGAGAAAAAAAAACAGAAACAATTTTTCAAATCAAAGAAGAAGAACCAAAATAAACGAATATGATTGACTGTGATAAACCTTCATTGCTAGAAAGAAGGGCGAGGGGAGGGGGGGGGTATGTTTAATGCTGATAAAAAAAAGAAGGGAAAGGTTAGCCATGATCTAGGCTTGCTATTCCCAAAAGCCAAACGAAAAGGAAGATGAAACAGCAGAGACACAAAAATTAAGAAGAAATTGAGGAAAAGACAGCTCCTTCACTAAGGAAGAGTGAAACAGTTACTCAGTGCTGTTCTCACCATTTAAATTGCTCTCAAGGTATCCTAAGATATACTTATGCCATTCAACACACAAGGTGAACAACAGTGCGTTCTCTGGTGATGTTCTAGGCTAATCGTAGGGCAGCAACGAGCAAGGTACGTAACAGATAAATTATCTTTGCAAATGTGAATCACCCGATCTTTCTCTATTGGTTTGGAAAGGATTCATCTCTAAATGTTCCACACAAAATAAAAGAAATTAGTAGGCTCCTAAGTATCTCCACTAAATAAAGACACTGCTCTGTCCACAGCAGTGGCGCCGTCTGGTCTCCACTCCTTTGAAGGCAAGGGTTGTAAAGACGATCACAAGCCACCAGAACGTCTTCGGGACCCGTGTCATAAACTTCCAAAGCGCGCAACTATATGGAAACCGAAAAGAGGCAAAATCTCAGTTGAATATACAACTTTTGATAACATAAAAAAAGGAAAAGACTGGTAACCTAAAGGACGTTGTTCCATCACTCTGCGCATTCCAAGTCATGCAGGGCTTTGAAACAAAAAGCCCTTTCCACGGTTTCTTTCTCAGTTCCTTTCCTTTCAAAACCTTTTTCCTGCGTTCGTACAAAACACCGTAGGGACGAAGCCTTTGCTTCTCTTTCGTTCTCGACATCATCAAGAATCAAAGAAACAGAGGCAGCAAAGACGCGAGGCTCAATCTCGCTCTGCTATGCATGCAGTCGCTGCACGCGTGGCCTTTTTGTTAAAAGGTTCCGGTAGAAGCAAAGCGCAGTGAAAAAGGAAAGGAAAAGAAAGAGAGCGTACCGCTGTTGGTCATGCGTGTCAGTTTCCTTCGACTTTGCGCAATGTATACCTTCGTTATGAAGCGTTGTGAAACGGACGGGTATTCTTTGCATTGATAAGGGGTGGATTTTAATTAGCAGCCACTGACCTCTTTCTTTGCCACGTAAATCAGTTGGATTGCAGCGTAGTGACGTTTTGTTGGACACGAAAAGAAGAAGGGATTCGCCAGAATACGAACCTGGATCCTAGGTTCTCGCGAAGGCGCCGGTAAATTTTCCTTCAGCTCGTTTCCACCAATTTGCTCTAAAAGCATCGGAGGCGGTTGTAAATCATCTTTTATTCTGCTCTAACACCTCGATGCAAAACTGGCTGTGAGCGGAGCACAGACATGGCAGGCGGATCGGAGACAGAACTGTGAGGATGAATTAGAAAGACAGGGGGCGTAGTATAAGACCTAGGTAGACTTCAGGGTGTGCCGACATTCGTACGGAAAGTGTGACGAAAAACCTAGGGAAAGCCGCAGACAGCGCAGGATTCGACAGTACCACCTCCAAGTCCTCAGCATGATGCAGGTGCAACGAGCAGATGCAGTATACAATCGTTCACGTTGCTGGTCGAAGAGGATACTCATGCGTGGAGACGTTGCGTAACTCCCTTATTTTGTGTTTTGTGTCGTCTCTTCACTCGCGCAGCTAATTAAAATACAGCAACACAAATTTCTGAGGTCCATACGCTACTCAACCAGTTTCATCATGGACGTGCGTCTTTATGCCTGACTCTCTGTTTCTGTTTCGCGTTACGGAAGCACTGTAGCAGCTGTGTCCTGGAACAAGCTTCTTTCTTTGATAATTGTTTTACGTAAACAATGGGCACCCGAATTCCAGTGGGAAGACCAGTAAGTTATCAATTTATCAGTTCTTCGCTGGATAACCTAGAAGACAGCTCAGACCGAGGTAACGGAGACTATTCTTCTCTGTAGGATAACCGAAACGACCATGTCTCATTAAAAAAACCCAGTACTAAAAAATCTAGGGCAGAAATGAACTTCCCAGAGGGCAAGCGGCAGAAGCTTCACCATTGATCGGACAAGTATAAATGTTGACGACGAGAACAGAGAATATATGAAACAGAAATACTGGCTTCCAGGACCCCTTCCGAATAAATGAATAAGCTTCTCAATCAATACTAGCGACTGGGTCGATTATGTGTAACACTGATATAGGGAGGGATGTACGGGTATCGATCACAATATTGCGCTGGGGGTAACCTGCACTCTCGGTGTCGCACAACGGAGCAATGCGTTTGGTAATGAACGCTGCGTGCGGGAAGTTCAGCGTCGAGATATTCCAGTATTCGTGCACAAAGCGCATGGAACGTCCTGTCAAAAATTAGTCAATTATCCTGCAGGCATTCAGTGAGGCTTCGCTTGTGTTGTATATTCAATGGTTGCGTTAAAATGTTACGAAAGACTATAGACTTTGTGCCTTCACAGTCCAAACGAGTGGATTTATTTACCTCTTACAATTTATACCTCTATTACACGGGTGATCTTCGATGGTGAAATCAATGACCATTGAACGTGCTCGTAGAGCCACCAAGCGTCTTACGTGCCAACTCCTCACACAGCATTCGAATAGAATAGAATTGAATTGAAATAAGAAGAAAAAAATGGCAACGTAGGTCGCACTGGTGCGACCAGCTGTTCCATGACGCTTGATGTGCGAAAGCACTGAATAATTTAAAAGATTATTTCAGCACACATGTCCCTGGGACAGTTCGCTAGGGCATACTGTGCAGGTCGTTCGCGCTGCTTTGCCCAGCTCTCTAGTACCGTTTCAACACTAAAAGGTCGGTTGTCAAGTTCAGCAAGGGCGTCCTTCAGCGTTTGCCGACTAGAGCCGAAACGTCGGCAGGTGACCAGCACGTACTCCGTGTTCTCCACAGTTCCGCAAGTTGACACACAGCATTCGATCCAATGTTCTATAATAGGTTCGCACGTTACACTATGCGCAGGTTCAATGGTTATTGCTTTCAATGATAATTGAAGACTGTACGTGTGACATCGGTATTGCGTGTGTCACCCATGTATAGTCTCAAGCAAAAGTGTGTCAGATATGCATCCCTCCTCCGATGAAGACGACCGGTATATAGCTCTTGCAAGACGTATTTTAAAAAGAATAACAATAGCTTTTGGACCAGCCCGTCCCAGAAGGTCTTGTAACGCTCAACTGTTGTGACAACCATTGATTGCTGTGTCCATAGAACAAACCAGCGTGACTTGACATCTTGCATCTGTCGGTTCCTTCTCTTTGTCCGGCACACACAGACGCTGCGACGTTCACAGCAAAGAGTTTGGACGGCAAACTTGACGGCAAAACACGGACGGCAAACTTGACAACTGTGCCGTGCATTGCTATGCACTTCGTGAATCACGTGGATTAGGAAACTCGACGAGCCCTGTAGGGCGTCTTTTCTCAACGTAACGTCGCATAAGTAGCGAGCTGTCTTCATTTTTATCCTCCATTTGTGCTGCGCAAAATATATTACGTAAGGCGTAATGGAAATAACAATATGCGTCTTCTAACGCACGTGCCGAACTCACACTTCCTCGTAGACGCAAACGACGAGCCGTGCGCATTAACTACGCCAAGTCACACCTAATCAGCTCTAGTAGTTAAACACCAGACACGCAACAAATGGGCAACATCACGCACTCTCCCGTAAGCCCCTCACGTCTAGTCAATTAACACATCACGTTGTCACACTGCAGCCAATTAGCCCGTTGCGGGGGCCTATACGCAGAACCTTTTTACGTAAGAGCCAGGGCGCATCGGTTCCACCAGCAGTGATAACCATCCCATGACTCGCCGATGGATCAGCGAATAAAAGCGTTGCCCCGGCCAGGGACACATTATTTCCAAGGGCAATGAAGTGTAAGCAACAGTTCATAATAATCAGCACGGTAAGAGGAGAAGAGGGTGTCACCGTTCCCTTGACAGGTGATAATTCACGCAACGTGATGACTAATGGAACACCTCTGTGGGTCCCTATAAATCTCCAGTCCTACTCTGTTCTCTGCATGCTAGCTCTACGAGCATCCAGCAAGCGGTGAGTGCGGTAATGTGCCACTGTTATGGGGGGCGTTGGCCAGTCATCTAACGCAGAGCCGTATATTAAAAGGGAGTCTGGCCATTGGGAGGAGTCACAAAAAGAGGCGCGACTTGTCAATCACAGTTTCGCTCCACTGATTGGTTTGCTCTTTATCAAGGGGGTCGCCATGACACCTCACTGCCACCCAAAATGGCGACGAAAACAAACACAGTGAAGCGGGGATTTCGTCACAAAAAATTTTCACTGACTACTCTGATTTTACGCTGCAAATGTACATCCTCATATACGTTTCTTAGAAATCAGTTTCAACTGATGCTAATCCATCGATATCTAACCGAAAATAATACGTTTTGTCGCCGGTGTTAGGCCTAGTGAACACGGCGATCGCGGCGATCACAACGGAATCATAACAAAAACGGCACTGTGTCGTACAATCTTATATTTAATTGCTGGATTTCATGGATATAATCATTCTTGCCTTTTATATTCCAACTATTCATGTAGATTTGTTTCAAAATCGTACCGACGACAGAATGTGTCCCCAGCAGGTGGTTCTGCCGGCAGTGGTACAACGACGGAAGCAGACGACTTTCCTGACGTTCCCCACGCACTCTACGTGTCGTTCACCAAATTTGCACAAAAAATCCACTAGTTTTGCAGATAGCGAGAGGTATCTATTTCAATCCCATCCAATCCACTTGCCACCCAAAATGGCGCTGCCCATGTTGGATAGGGGGACAAATAGTGAGGATAGGTTGATTGATAGCGCCCGATATTTCAAGGCTCTATTGGTCAGAAAGCTGAAAAAGGTGGAGCTTCAGGTTTAGGCATGACCCATTAAAGGCAGGACTCCCTTTTAATATACGGCTCTGATCTAACGTTACGCCAAGGGGGCGAAATTGTATTTAAAAAAAAAAGAAAAAGAGAAAGAAGTAAAGAATGAAGGAAAAGAAAACTGGCGAAACATGACCCATAGATTTGGCAGTATGGGAAAACATGTTCAGGCAGTGAGAACGTGCGGGTACAGGTGCGGTATACAGGATGTCCCAGAAAACTTGTCATTGAATTTTATTTAAAAAACTACGCCACCTAGGATCATGCGGTCAACGGCATTTGTTTACTTTTCAAAGTTTACTTTTGTTTTTAAAACTATTACTAGGTTTTTGCCACCTCCTCATGTGCATGTCATGTAATCTAAGTTGAATTATGTAAATGTTTGCGAAGCGAACTCGGAAATTTGCCAAGTAAACGTCACTTTTTTACCCTACCAACATGAAGAGGGTGCTGAATTTGCTCAAATTCATGATAATTGACAGTGATATTCAGGATCTATCCTATTGGGAAAAATAGCCAAACATCATGCTTCTCGGGGCACTTGAGTGAAACGCGCGAGGACTTTCTGAGCGTAATCGCTGTCGGTCCGACGAAAGGAGGTTGGAAGCCCAGCCCACAGAGTGATAGTAGAAGAAGTGACAGTTCCTGGAATTGTGAGAGGGAAGGTATGGTCCCAACCGAAGCCGCACGCGATAAGCTATGTTTCTGTTATCTCTTTCTACCATGCCGGCGTGGGCTGGGTTACCGACCTTCTTCCGTCGGACTGACAATGATTTCTTCCTATCCGCTATCCTCTGCGAGCTCCATAGAACATGATTTTCGGCTATTTTTTCCGACATGATAGCTCCTCAATATTCCTGTCAATTATCATTAATTTGAGTAAATTCGGCACGCTCTTCACATTGGTGGGGTAAAAAAGTGGCCTTTACTTGGCAAATTTCCGAGTTCAGTTCGCAAAAATTCACATAATTAAACTTCGCTTACATGAAATGCACATCAGCAGGTGGTAAAAAACTAGTAAGAACAAATGCCGTTGACCACATGATTCTATGGGGCGTAGTTGTTTTAGTAAAATTCATTGACACGTTTTCTGGGGACACCCTGTATGTACGAAAATCCCGGAATCAAATCGGAATCAAGTCCCGATCCCAGACGTTTGAACCGGTGTAATTCCTAAATTGGCCCGAATCACAGATCCGAAAGAAAATACGCGTTGGACCGTAGTTTCCGCGTAGTAACCACAAGTTTCAGTCATGAAGAGGAAAACTAGTAAACACTTGGTGATACACACAGCTGTTAAACCAAATTGCTATTAAAATAGAGCCCACAACCGTTAATCCAGTGTACACTTGGGGATGGGGAATGTACTTTTGTTTGTTTTGGGTTTGTTTGTTTGTTGTTTTGTTTTGGGAGTAGCAGAACTAGTCAGGAGACAAGTTCAATTTCTCCCTGGTTTTCTTTTAAATAATCAATCAATCACCAGTGTACACTTCTTTGCTCCGTATCCCATGAGTATTTGAATTCGCTGGCTGAATTCGTACAATAAGTTTTTGATCAGGCCAGAGAACAGGACAGATCCAGTTCGGAAGCGACCGGAACAGTCCTGAACGACCTCGGATCAGTCTTGATCCGGCCGGATTAAAACAAATCCGTGCTGATCAAGCTTAATAATGAATTTTTGTACGTTGAAAGTGCCTATTTCTTTTGCAGTAACCCGGGAAACTGCAAAATAAATTAAGAGAATGAAATTAAAGAGAACCAAAGCGTGGTTGATATAAGCAAAATATTTACAAGATACTTTACTATAGTGTGTCTTTAAGTTTGTATGGCTAAGTTAAAAATGTTCTATGCGTCACCCTTTTGTCACATCACAGAGACTATTCGTGCTGAACTCAGTGATTGGCCTGTTGAGTGGACAATTCAGCGTTAAGGTAGATGATGATGCTGCTGGTAATGTAAGACTTCTACGGCGGAACTCCATCTTGGATGATAGTGGCCATCCGCAGAAAACGGATAGCTCACCATAGTCAACGCAAAAGCGTCACATGACACAGTGATTTATGCAGACCCCCCCCTCGACACCCCCCAAATGTTCAGTGACAGCTCCCTACCTTTTTCACCTATGCACCCCCTACAAGGGGTGCCCGTGACATTTCAGCTTTAGACACATGTCGGTAATGACATATTAAGCTGTAATGACGTAACTATAATAATGACACCCCCCCCCCCTCATTTTTTCCAACACCCCTCCATGATTGGGGTTCTGGATAAACCACTGACGTGACACGTCATGCGAAGAGATGACGTCGACCTATCTGCTGCTGCCACGGACGGCGACGACGACGACGACGACGACGACGTGCCAGCCATCTAGTCGTATCGGCATCGTCCTAGCGTGAGGCCACGAACCTCTGCCTGCTGAGACATCCCATCACTGCCTCGTGTAGAGGAAGACCATCTCAACTAGAGTTGATCGGTGTGTGATCACATCCCGAGATCGCCTGTGATCGCCATTGCATTATACCAATCATCAAAGATTGATTCACACACAGCCGACGCAGCAGTCAGGCAGCAGTCACCCAGTAAACACGTCGAGAACTAAGATCCTAAAGCAATTGCCTTCTCAAAAAAGAAAAAAAAAGGAAAGAGTGCCTGTAGCGCTTTGCAGATCTGCAGTCGCAAGAATCTTCATTCCAACAATATGCTACTACGCATGTTGCATGCGTATCTGTTTTGGTTCTATTTCATGTCAAAAACGTTTATTTCTTTTGAGGTGCGTTGAGTCGGAGTTGAAGAAGTCTGACGTCGTCTAGAGCTGCGGAGGGATATCGTTCATGTAGAAGTGTTGTTCTCGTATTTTGACCATGAGAACATATTTTTTTTCCTTTTCTCTATAGACCTATCTCATGACCCTTTCATGTCAGTAGACCTACTCATATCATACCCTTTAATTTGTTGTTATATAAGCGCACATTCTTTCAGCAGGGCCTACCGAGATCTGTCCGCTACGACACAAAAGTTCCGTAAAGCATTGCAGTTTTCAAGCCCTCTTATTCTTCTTTTTTTTCCCTTTGCTCCCAATGTACAACGTCAGCCCTAAGACTGACCGAATATATTTTTCCCACATAGATGTTCTCAGGGAACACTACATCAAGGCTCCTCTTTGAATTTCGCCAAGCCACACTGCTAGTTGACCCCTATTTCGACTCTATCATTTACATTCCCTCTCTCCTTCCTTCACGCTCTTTCCACACTTCCGCTGACGTCAGCTATTTCCGGTAATCCCATAGGGAACCACCACCCAAAACAGGCCTGGGGGGCAAAGATAAAAAAAAAAGAAAAACATGGACGAGAACGGCAAGTAATTAGGCGATGGCGTTAATTGAGTTTTGGCGCACATCTCCTATATCACGAAAGCACGTACACACGGACACGCATGTGCGTGTGGGAACTACAGCATCCTCCTACACACAGAGTGTCGTCTCTTTCTGCTTCAGCAGTCAGAGCTTGCGACCGCTCGAAATAGGATCCGTAATTCTGGCTTTTGTTCATACTTTCTGTGTCTTTTTTCTTTTAGCTTGTCTTCTGTCTTTCCTTTTCACTTTCTTTCTTCCCTTTGTCGTGCGTCCGACACCAAAACGGGTCGAACCTGACGGTGCATCGAACTGTTGGTACCTATAAAGTGTGAACACCAAAGCGCTCATTCGCGTTGGAATAGGGGGTTCGGCTAAAAATATAACGTGTACGGGTTAGCTGGCAACATTGAAGCCAAGCCTCAAATAATAGGCGATACATCATTGGCGGGTTTACGTCGCGAGACAACTATGATCAACAGCGACACCGCAGTTGTGCGGTCTGTGTAGTGCCGTAAAGCAGGAGACAGGCAGTTTATGTTGACGGCGTTGATTAACAGCTTGTTGCCTGCAGAGCCAGCACGACGATACATGTGACGGAGAACGCTTAATATTTTTAACTTGCCCGTAAAATTGCAGTGAAACGGCTTGGTGCGACGTCTGGAGGAAAATAATACCCAATAGACCTCTACCCGCGAAATGTCATCATGACGTTGGTAGACAGACTGAAACCGAGACAAATCGGAAGGGGAGGGCTGGGTTCCACGAATGGGCACTTGTTCGCTGCCTCCTATTCAAAGAAAAGTAGGACCGAAGGTCGCGTCCCTTTTCATAATCCCCTCAAGATCGTGGCTTTCGGTCGCCACCTTGTTGACCCCTAGCTTCGGGCGTTGTTCGAGTCTACCAAATTGGTGGCGCTGTGGAACAGTTGACGTCATTTGTTTAAAAACAGGGACACGTTAATTCTCCAAGCAGCTGGTCTATGTTCCCAACTGTTCCGCTGCTCCTGATGGCTATGTAGCCGACGCATAGCCGGCTTATTTCGTTTTAGACCCAGTGTTATGCGCATGTAATGCACTTTATGCCGCCGTACTTGACGAGCAACGCGCCGCTGGTGACGACTTCGACGCAGTGTTGCCCGTAATTTTGAAATTTTAATTTTGTGAAAACTATGAGTGCAAGTAGAACGAAAATCGTGACGCAAAAGTGCTGAAAGAGTGTTGCAAGAGTGCTGCAACAGTGCTCAGGGCTCATGATATCAAATGGATAAATTTTCAGAAATTGTACTTCTACTACTTTAATTTTGCTAACCTGAGGGTGTGTGTGTGTGTGAGTACAGTGGTGCGTTACTAAAATGGAGAAACGAGATCCCAAGCAGTGCTGCGCGGTCAAATTTTGCGTCGAACTTGACCAAAACGCTACGAAAGCTTCATAATACAAATGCAAATAATATGCAGGGCTGCACAAAGCGTTTCGGTCCTGGGACTATTCAAGACGAACTTCGTTCTTCTTGTAACGAGGGGCGGGGAGGGGGGATATGTTTATGTAACGAATTCAATCTCTCTCTATTATGTTTTCTTCATCAACATCAACTTCGTTCTTATCGAAGGCTCTGTCTGCATGCATGCCAAAGATGGACAAAAATGTGGACAAGATGAGCGCATGAAGAGGTCTGTTCCACGATTGACAATCAGGCAAAGGTAACAGACTCTTTTTCATTTCCAGTACAACCTCCGTTACTGGACCATATTTGCTTTCATTTTCAGTTACCACCATTGTTGTTTTCGTTTGCCTTACGCTTCCATTTCGGTACCGCCCCGCCGTTTGTTGTTTACCTCCTCCTCCTTCTTTTGTTTTTTGAAGCCTTGAGCCCATGACAAAACGTAATGCCTCTACGTATATATTCTGAAGTGTATTTTGATGGCTTTAGGGATACGTGCACACAAGAGACAATATTTATTCAAAAATATATACGTGCGGGTTGAACAGCTAATATGAACGATAATGTTACTCACAGTTGCAACTTACCATAAGCGTATAAGAACTATGCTTCTTCTATTTACTATATAGCATTTATTTCTGTGCTCCAGTTTCATAATTCATTTTAGTTTTAGTTCCGCTGTTAACTGTAGTTCGCTTCATTCAGATTAATTTAATAAATTCATCCATATGATACAATAAATGATTGTAATTATTCGTGTTCTGCAGTACCCGAAATATTTCCGTAAATGATTTCCGTTTCCGTTTCTGTTTGAAGTATTCCGAGTGCGTGATATCCGTTTTTCTGTTTCTGTTACCGCTACCTGCTTGATTTCCGGTATAATACCATTCCCGTTGGTGTTACCGTTTCTGTTACCTCTTCCCGTTGATAGTCACACGGCGGAGCTCTGTGAACGATCTCTGCCGTGTTCAACTTGAAACACGAAACTGTTCGTGACCTCCTAACTGGTTCATTCGATATGCCGAGAAGGCTACTGCTTCCCCTCCCTCCCTCCCTCCTCCATCTCCTCCCAGAGACGTGTAATGTAACCATTCCGATGGTCTGCCCGACGTTAACGTTACGTCGAAAAGTGCAGGGACGTCCGAACTTAGTAGGAATCGAAGAACAGGCGCGACTGATACTTCACAGCTGGACATGCTTCGACTCATTTATCTACAAACGCACTGGCATCCAGAATAACTGTGGTCTAGGTTCCCATCATCAGGGCACGTTCTCACGGAGGTGCTGGTGCAACGCCGACGTAAACAACATGGGTTCCAATGACCTGTCAACTCATTCACCTAAACAGTACGGGTTAGATTAGCTCGAACACAAACAATCGCTGGCATGGGAGAAAAAACTTGTTTGCCACATGCTTCATTTTTTAACGTCCCAATTAACTTCCCTTCTACCGTTACAGAAAACAAAATGATCTGGTGTTTGATGGTGCCCATTGCGAACCACTACGAACATCGTGAAAGGGCCGACATTTCTTTGAGCTGAGTAATATTATGGTAATACTAGGCCGCCATAGCAATACACAAACAACACGCGGAACGAAGTGGACGGCATCTTGGGTCACGAAGGAATCATGGCTAAACGATCCTGAAGGCGTTCCACTTGATGAGAGGCGCGTCCCGCGATATCCTCCCTTAGAATGGTTCTCTACGAGCTCCTCCGAAAACTAATAAGACACACCCCAGAATGGCCCTATAAAAGAAGTTCATCCCAATCACGAAACTACACTCTGGGGCCCCGTAAAAACACGCGCTCTAATTTGTGCAACGGGTTAGTCGATCCTACGCTTGCGTCATCCCCGAGGAGATTGAAACGAAAGAAGAAATTAAAGGCGCTTCGGCACATGCTGCTTCTTGTCATCCTGTGATCTGCAGGTCTTCATATCCATCGTTGGATGTGTTTACTGTGGGAAGAAGAAATGAAGAGACAGCCGCTGTTCCCGTTTGAAGATGTTCGAGCGAAGGCTGTTCAAATCGGATAGCAAACATCGCAGAAGGACATGTTTTTTGGTTTCGATACTAGGTGGTGGTGTAATCTGATTTTCTAGTATAGAGAGAAGAGCGGGTCGGCATCCGTTTATGTGGGTCAGAAACAAGTCAGTCATGGCATCGGTAAGCTCTGTCGAACTTGGTTGAGATATGCACAACAACTTCCTATCTCCCAACAGTCTCCGAAGCAGACGGCAGAATGTTTCGTCATTGTCGTCTGCAGAAAATCATCCTGTCCTAAGGTAGACCAGTCCTGCTTCATTGTGGCCTGCATGGAATCATAATAATCCTGTCCAGAAGGGCACCAGCAACATTGGTCCTTATCTGCACTGTGTGTTGTCTGCTTCTTCGTTCTGCGTTGAGTTTGAGTTTGATTATAGAAAAAAACGGAAGATATTGAATTCGTCACAGACGAATTCTGCTACTCCCTCAAAGGAAATGAAATGACTGAGAAATGAATGAATGGAGAAAGAAAACTGCAAAGATGAAAAGGTAAAAATAGACAGACATCACCCCTCCCAGTTCACCCCTCGTTCTGCGTTCTTTTCGCGCTGCTTGATTCACCATGTAGTACCATAGCCAACCACACCAATATGCTACAGCTAACGTCACCTCTGCGAGCCATGCATAATCGTTTGCACATAGCAACACCTATTGAAACGTTCCGTATTTGAATTCCTTCTAGCTTCCTTCTTTAACACTAACGTGGCACATAACAACGTAGCTACTAGATAATGCACCTCGTATTTCTTGCATACTGGAACTGGAGAAGTTAAATGACATCGCTTTGTTTCTAAGGGACGGCGGCCGCATGGCACACAAGTCCGAGATTTTTCAGTGGTGTCGGAGGCTGTCACGAGCCCATGGGTATGGTTCGTGTTTGGTCAGGTTTGGTCATATTGTGAACATTTCGTAAACAAGTGAAATAAATAATCTATTTACAAAAAGAACGTAAGAGGAGTTTGATGTAAATAGCAAGATCGTTGACGCAACTTAAAAAGGCCTGATGTGCCAGTGATGTCATTGGAAACACGCAGTTTGCTCTGGTGTCCTGAGAGCACCCTGATCTCAGCAGCGGAGCCCGCCCGATCGAAAGGATACATCCGGATATTCTAATGTGTACATCAAGATGATTGATGTAAGTGAAAAAGGAAGCCTGATGTCTCCCCCCCCCCCCCTCGGTGTCCTCGAAGCACACTGATGTCGGCAAGGGGAGCGAGCTACACGTTTCCCTGCCAAGACGACTCGCCGCTGCACAGGCTATCTCGTCCGCACGTGGCAAAATAGTTCGCGTGATTTCAAACGCGTGTAAATAATACCTCTATTTAACGCAGAAGTCCCGTGGTGGCTTCGTGTTACCATTGCAGCAGGAAGCTTTTGCTTTTGTATCCGTGTAACATTTTAATCTGTGCAAAACATTGCACCGCATGTAAGTGCAAGTGTTTCTGCCGACCTCCAGCAGGTTAATAATGTAACGCTATAGTGGATGGGGCAATTAAGCCTAGCGGCGGAAATCTTGCGTGGCTTCGTACGTTGAAGAGAGGGTACCTCGCACGAACGGGACACACGCACCTCAACCAATTCGCGCTTCGTCTTCAGCATTTTAGCCTTTTTTTTTTAGATAGATAATAATAATAATTGGGATACAGATTGAGATTGAGATACAGAATTGATCTGTGAGGCGTGCTTTCTTGCGTGTAAGTCCATTCCAATTCTTCACACACTTTTACCGCTGTTCGCAGCCATTACGAGAGCTGATCGGCAGATCGAATGCAAGATGAAATGCAGTGAGACCGGCAGCAACCGCGCTGTGTGCAAACTCTGTTACATATTTCGATGCACTGGCATGCTGTTGTAGCAGTGTCTTCTGAAATGGTATTTCTTGCATGCTAACTTCCCACGAAGCGACAGTTCAAGGTGGTTAAAGCATTTGGTTCGAGGTAGTAGTAAAAACTCATTCAATATCGCCAAAATTGGATGGCGTTCCACTCAAGAAAGGCAAACAGCACGGGAAGTCGCTGGTCCTTAAGTGCGCGAGACACGGACAAACATGATCGCTAATGAGCCGAGTGCTTGAAGAAATTTCTTTCGTCGTCGCTGTGCGTTGCTAGCATTGCGAACATGCCCCATGAGCTCTACGCCTTGTTCATAGCAGCATGTGTAGATGATGAATGAACGGTACGCCCTCAAAGGCATGGAAGTGCTGAATAAAGTTAACAGCAATAACTTCATTTTAACGATGATGATTAGAGAGTTTCATCGCCAGGGGCAACACTCTACCCCATTGCCTGAATCAAGTTATTTGTTGTTACTATTTACTGTCTTGTGTGGATTTTTGCGAGGGAGCCTTTCCCGCGGACGGGAATGGACCACCACGACCTGTAGGTTTAATGCTTGCTTGTCTGGCGTTACATGGTGCTTGACATGGCATTTGACTAAGGCGTGGCACGTTTCTGTAAAATTTGTGCTGCTGGATTTTTGCAAAGATGTACGGCACGTTATGATATTTACAGTGTAGCCGAGCTTAGCGCTGCACAGCGACTTTGGGTGTATATTGGAAAAATTCGTTCTAACTTTATTAATGCAACGCACCTTTCCATCAGAGATTTCATTAACAAATAGTGCGAAATGTGCTCCTTCAACAGGAAGGAAGACTTCTCTGTACAAATGACGAACATGTATTCGTGCCCTCATGCAGTGATTCTGTATATGGGATACTTTTTAGAAAAATATCCTGTGATCCAACGTCACGTAAATCGTGATACATTGGACAGTGACTGCACTGAGAAAGAACGAGAAAGCTACCTAAAAAGTAGATGGAGTACACAGTTTTATCTCTAACCGTCAACTCCACAGTGAAGTGAACCCTCGTTAATATGACTACCGCCGTTCCCATGGATTTTGGTCATAAAGCGAATTGTCATACTAACGAGAAACGCACCCGCCGGGCAGACCGCTACGCAGAACAAAAGCCTGCGTAGTTATGACGATTTATTTTCTGAAGAAGTCCATCACCAATGTCTACTTGGAGCAAGCATCAGTAATAAAGTTTTCTGAATGGACAATAGCACCATCAATTGCGCACTCATTCAAAATGTCCTTCTATTGCTCTAAGAATAAAAGTGCAACCTTTAGTGCTCGGTTGCCTCCTTCGCAGCGACGTGTGCAAATCTCGGTCATTGTCGCATAAGCGAATCGTCATACTAACGAGGTGGATGTACATGGCGGCGAAATGGTTCCCAAGGAAACCGGTCATAAAGCGAGCACGTCAGATTAACGGGGGTCATACTAACGAGGGTTCGCTGTATTACCACTTGTGCAACACATTTCAGATAACAGTGTGCTGTAGTGTACTTTGATATTGCAGTGTTCATGCCTTTGGTATATCTCTACCATCGAGAGCCGTCAATATGTGTGCACAGTTTTATGATATGCAGGTGTCTATTTCTATCTCTGCTTATATCCTGATGTAGATACCGTATGCCGCTCTGAGGAGCAGGAGGCCTTGTCGCTTTGAGGAGGGCGCAAGAGGCGCAGTTACGCCTGACGAAATTGGACTTTGATGTTCCGATGTCACATCAGAGAATCAATGTCTAATATCACATCAGAACGACAAGGTCTGATGTCACATCAGGACATCAAGGTTCCAAATTACAGCCCTCTGTTTACATCAGGACATGACGTCGTTCTTTGACAGGGCTCCTCGCATGTCCAGTGGTTCCACAAACACGGACACACCACAGAGACGTTTTTGATTTTCCCATCATTTCGAAAGCGTCTCCTGTACTGCCGCCCGCATTCACTTCCCTCCCTTTAGATCGGTTCCTCATTTCCTATTTTCCACTCAATTTTGTCTGCTCTTCGGGAAAAAAAGATCTTTTTGGACAACAAAATACCGGATCCTTCATTGTCCAAACGAGGTTCATACGACAAGAGCAAGAAAGCAGGGCTCCAAATCCACGTCGGCGAAATGAAGCAACTCCAATCGACCCCAGCTAGTGGACAGCAAACAGAAGCGTCAACTAAGGCGTTATAAACGGCGCTCCGGTTGTGAAATACAATAAAAAAAATTGAGGATATAAGGAAGCAACGGGAATAAAGAAAAAGAAAAAGGGGAAAAAATAGTGCGCGAAGGGGGCTCTGAAGACGCGTCAATAAAAAGGGAAAAGCGGGTCTCGGGTGCGAAGCGCGAACGAGAAGATCTGTCTTGGAAGAAGCCCGCTCCGATTACCCGCTGTTTGGAGGTTGGGGGATCGGAAAACGCATGGCTCACTGGGGAAAACTCTCGAAGTGTTTCTTCGCCTGAAAGCCTTGGAAAGCGGCTGCGGCTGCTGATTGGCTCGTGCTGGCCGTTTCTCTTCTTCCAAAATGGTCGAGTTGATGCTGTTCGCAAACCTTGAGTCGCGTCTTATCGCTGTTGTTCTTTTTGTTAATTACACGCGTATTAAATATACGTAACAATACCAATCATGACATCCAACTCACTGCACTCCACACGTCACTATGTATATTGCTCGAGTCGTATCTGAAAGGAAGAAGCAAAGAAAAGAAAGCAGAAAAACACGCTGGAGGTTCTTGTACAGCAGTTACTTCCTCGATTCGTTGGATCCATTCGAACAGTCCATTGACGCATGTGACGCGATCATCACGTGTGTGCTCTTTGGCACACTCTAAGAAAGGAGTAAAACGGGGAGTAATTGCAGCTTCTAGTCCCCTACATTGCATAGTACGAGGGGTGTTCAAGTCAAACCCGGGCATTCTGTCTCCTTAGTGCGCAAATGGCTCGCGCTACTTCTTTTTCACACGCGATAGGCCTCTGCGTGCACCACGTGGTGGTCCAAAGTTTGTGCAAAACAGAAGACACGTGCTGGACAAGATGGCCGACAACGAGGTGAGCGCGCACATCGAACAGCGAATTGTCATGAAGTATCTCGTGAATGAAGGCGTAAAGTCATATGAAATTCGCAGAAGACTTTAGGCTCAGTATGGCCACGATAGACTTAGCCGCAGCAAAGAGTTTGAGTGGTGCAAACGGTTCCGAGACGGCAGTACATCAGTGCAGGAAGCACCCCGAAGCAGTGCCGAAGCACCCCGTCTGCGGGTAAGGTCATGGCCACGGTTTTCTGGGACAAGGCTGGCGTAGTTCATGTTGATTTTCTGCCCAGTGGTACCACCATTAATAGTGCATATTACTACCAGGTTCTCAGGGATGTGCATAAGGCACTGAAGCAAAGGTGGCCGGGCCTCATCACCAAAGGAGTACTCCTCCTACAGGACAATGCACGCCCGCATACCGCGCGCGCATCTCACGACACGCACCATACAGGAACTTGCCTGGGAGTTGCTGCCAGTTACAGTCCAGACCTCGCCCCCAGCGATTTCCATCTCTTCGGGCTACTGAAGGCGTTCCTTGGGGGCCGCCACTTCAGCTGCGACGACGAGGTCAAGAATGCGGTCCGATCATGGCTGCTACGCGCCGGTAAGGATTTCTACGCTGCTGCCATCGAAGCCCTCGTGAAACGCTGGCACAAGTGCATTAGTGCAGCTGGAGATTACGTTGAAAAATAAAACAAATTTCTTGCCTGTAAGTCCATTTTACTTTTGCGAAAAATGGAAAGTCCCGGTTTGACTTGAACACCCCCCTCGTACTTCCCATTTTAGTCCCCTAACCCGAAATTTACTCCCCAGGACTACAAATAGTCACTGAACTTCGCAAATCGCCTCCTGAATGCAACAGTCTACGTAAATATGTGCTCTTCGCGAATTTGATGGAATAATAATAACTTAGCTAACTTAGAAATTTTCCACCCGCTCAAGAGGAAAAAGAAAATAGTTAGAGGTACTTTCTTGCGAACGTGCAGTGCCCTGTGTATATCGAAAGATTTTATATCACTCGACACACCACGGTTGACGGGTTGATTCAAAGTATTTTCGTTCATGCACACGACTTATGTACCTGGGACTGTTAGAACAGAGAGTAGATAGTTAGATATGCAGTAGAGTTAGATATGCACTCCCCACTCTCTGACATTCAATTAGTCCCACGCATTTCTCTCGAAAGGGACTAATTTTTGTGGCAGCGCAGTTAGCTCGAAAATGACTACAATTATTCCTTTTTTCTAGAGTGCAGGAACGAAGATATTGCGAGCCATAAGCCTTTGTAGATGATTTTCCATTGTCAGGTCTTCAGCGGAGCACACTTCATGTATACAATGTCCCATTGCTCACGCACAGCTATATGGGCCTGACTAAAAGACGTGTACATATAGAAGGGCTCATGGTCAACACGGTCTACAGCGCCCACTTTACAGGCAAGGATCGATCCTGGTGTGCTCGATCCACGTGCTCTAGGATGCTTTATGTTTGTATATAATCTTTAGATTTGGGGTTTTCCCCCAAAGCTACGCAAATCTTCTGTTGTTCTCTTATGCACAAGACAAACACAGCAATCACTATAGGAACCACTCATAGCGGGAGATGCGATGCACACGTTCATCCTCAGCAATCCAACCTTCAATGTGCTGACGTCATTGGGAGGCAGCGCATGTCCAGATGCAAAACGTACTGGGTGCAAGTTCCTGGTAGACACATGCAACCTCTCATCGTATTCGAGGCGAAACACATCATTAGCAGTGATCTGGAGTAATAAGTACGTGGGGATGAGAACATACATGCCCCTGTGTCACGATGAAATAGCAACAAGCCCAAACATTTGCTCTTACGAAGGCATGCTCTTGTTTCTTCCTGCCAGCACCCCCAACCACAGCTGCTTTTGAATTTTACTTTCCCGTCTGGTCCAACGTCCAAAGTTCAGATTATTCTGATTACTTACACCGTTCTGTCCAACTCTGTTCCATCGCCTAGAGAGAGAGAGAGAGAGAGAGAGTGAGAGAGAGATTAGTTATTTAATTAACGTACTATGTTGTGGGCAAGAAGCAAATTACTTTCACTAGGTTTGTGAAGTTAAATTTGGAGTGAAGGGTCCTAGATTTTGCTATATCCCTAATTGTGCTTCGGTAGGGTCCGTAAAGTCACATATACAGGCGGCATGTAACATCCTTCACTTTTCTATGCAAGTTTCCTTTCAGATAGAAACTTGGTCACATAGTGTGAAGTGATCACATGAATGCAGTCTTGGGTAGTAACTCAGTTACTTTTAACTTGTAACTGTAGCTAGTTACTTTTGGGGGTAACTAGTTAGAGCAACTAGTTACATTTCAAAAGAACTAACTTTTAACTGTAACTAGTTACTCTCTCTGTGAATGTAACTGCAAAATGTAACTAGTTACAAGAATAAATGTCGTTCTTTTTTTTTTTCTCTTTACCCTACCTTCCCCTACTTCCCCCTAACAGTGTCTACGTTCCTTTTATCCGTAACCGGTATATTCCCACTTGCCTTGGGCTCTCGATCGAGCAGGGTATTCCAGCTTTGCGAACAGAAATTAGTGAAGTTAGTGACCCTTTGTTAGTTACTGGAAGCAGTTAGTGGAAGACAATTTTTATCGCACTTCAGTAAACGTAGATAAATGTACGTTTTTAACTATGTTATCGCCCTCTCATGGTCATTTTCATAAAAAGTAGCTGTAATATAACTAAGTTACTTTCTCTCAGTAACTGTAACTGCAAATAGTTACTCGACCGAGAAAGTAACTATAACTGTAACTTAGTTACTATTTTTGGCAGATAAACTGTAACTGTGACTCAGTTACTTTTTAGAAGTAGACTTAGAAGTAGACCAAGACTGCATGAATGTATACACCGCCTGCGGATGCAGTAACTATGGTTCTGGCAAAGAATGTTCAGCTTTCTTTCTTTTGTTCTTCTCAGCTTTTGTTCAGCGGACTCTCTGCATTAGGGAAACTAGATAACAAGTTATCGACCATCAAACGGGACATTTATCTCTCTCTAAGTCTTGAGCAACACAGAAGTAACATAATAAGGACGGGACTCACACACTTCTCACTTGTCAGAAGTACCACCCTAGCTAGCAGAAAGTTACACCATCACAGAAACCCGCTTACTTTTTTTGATACCACCTCACATCCTCATCACTGGAGCCAGACATCGCAACGGAGGACATAAAACACACATAAAAATGCTCTTCACGATGCAAATGCGACCTCCCTTTGTCTTCTTTTGTTTTATGCCAATGGAGGGTCTTCATCTATTCTCGTTTCACTTGTTTATCTAATCCATCAAAGAGTTCCCTTCCTCGTCAGTTGCCAAGCTCGACCGCTCCGATGTCATTATATTGTAAGGAGCTCAAGCAACGCGTCTTTCCCAGGCCATGGCAACCCACAACGACTCCAGGGCACATCGTCTGCAAGCAATCTTTCTCTCATTTCCGCCTTCGAAGTATTCGAGAAATAAAGCGTCAGGGAAACCACGCACACCGAGCGGGTAAAAACAAGTATGCAAACACAGCGAATAGATGTTTACTACACATTTCTCGTCTCACCATGAAATATTATCAGGGTGTTCTGCTTCCTAATGCTTTTTATTGGCGAAGCGAATTATTCTGCTGAGAAGCTGTGACCAACTTCTCTACCTATGACGCCAATTCTTTGCCTTATAGGCTTCTAGGGTAATAAAATAAAGGCATGTGTGAAAATTCGAATTTTTCGACTACCGAAGCGAATAATGCTGTCTTCGATTCAATTTCTGAAACGAATACGTACTTCTATATTCGAATTTCGAATCGATTCGATATTTCTTCTTCGATGTTTCGATGATTTTCTCATAGAATAGTTCCGAGGCTGCACATGTCGTACGAAAACGGCACGAGAGAGGACATAAAAGAAAGTGAACGCTGCTTCATACTCTGATCCGTAGGAATATGTCGGACATACATTTTGTACACATATTTATATCCACACCTGTGCTGCATGTCTGTTATACAGCCATTCGCTTCGTATTCGACTCGGCTTTGAAATAATCATTCGCGCATGCTAATAAAATGGAACGAAATGGAATTTGGGAAAGAAGGTCGTCCCATTGGAGGCGGCATCCTTTCTTTCTTTCTTTTTTCTTTTACGAGTTATGTACAATGTGCACAAACACAAGCACCCAGGTGCAGATATGAAACTTCGGAATCGATAACTAAACCTTGTCCCCGGATAAAACGAAAAGAAGCGAAGCACACGATTTTCGCCAGAAGCGGCAGCAGCAACGATGGTACAAACCATGAGTCACACAATCGCACCATAAATCACTTCTGGTTATTTCACTCGCGACACTCCGCTTCCCACGACTTTGGGCACCTTTCTCTTTTTCGACGGTAGGCACCGGTAAGAGCGTGGAAAGTACCGGCGGGCAGGTCACGAGCCATTACACCCAACGTGCGATCGCGCAGAAAAAGTAATAAAATCTTCGAACACTGTACGGGGCTTCTGAAAGTGATGAAAAGGAATGATTGGGAAAGTGTCAACGAGCAAACGCGGCTGATAAATAAAAACAGGGGGAGCCTTCCGTCTGGTTTGCGCAATCGGTTCGATAACAAGTTTCTTCTCTCTTTCTTTTTATTATTCCGTTACATGCGGGACACGGGATTTAGAGCTATGCAGTACACGTTCCATTGGTCGAAAATCGAGATTACACTCGAAGAACAAAACTTACCCGCATCGCAATCTCCCCGCCAACCGCTGCGAGGAATGATACCGTTATTCCTTCTCTTCTTTTTTGTGGCAATCGATATAGTATGTCCAACTCGTTACTAAAGTGTACAAATTTCACATCGTGGAATGAAAGATACCGTTAACTATCGACACCAACACAAAAGGAACGGAGTTAATCAGTTGCGTCGTTCGTGATTTTTGAGCGAAGGAAACCACCTTTTACGCTTTCCCTTTCCCTTTGCTTCCCGAGAAGACCGGCAATGCGGAGCGAGCCCCCACTGGTCTCCTCCAACGACCTGTCCAATCATCGCGGGAGCCCATTTGAGGAGACCAGTCCGAGGCCTCTACGCACAGTCACGCTTCTTGAGGAGGAGAGGGAAAGCGCAACACGGGCAGTCTCCAATGATCATTGAAGCCAATGAGCATTGAAAGATGCGCATAGCGCCACCAAGCGTGCAACGTGCCAAGTTCTCAATGTGCATTGCATGGAATGCTCCTTGGCAGGTTCACACGCCTTGTGCTGCTACGCGCATGTTCAGTGGTAATTGGTTTCAGTGATCAATGAAGATTGCAGGTGTGACAGGAGTATTAGATCTGTACATGCACACCCTCCAAAAGGCAGTACGGCAATACGACCGAGTATCCCCCTGGCGAATGGGCTTTAATTAAGCGCTCGCAGAAATACAGGAATCCCGAACATCCCCGCAGCGTCACTACCAGACTGCGAAAGAATGGAATCCCCCAGGCAGGTAACTTGATGGCATACGTTGCAGATCTCTCAACGGTAAACGCTGCACGGCTGAGGAATCCAGCAGTCGAAATCCAGCGTCGCAGCTACCATAAATCCGGTACGCGTTCACCGCTATAGCGAATGGCACAACTGCAAGCACGCAGAGAGGAGCGCTGGTCGTGCCCCCTGCTGCCGGCACTGGGTATCGCTGGAAAAGTGGATGCCGCGAGTTCACAACGCGGAACAAGGCTGCAGGGCTCGAGGGTGACGCTGGAATGTAACCACAATGGGGATGTTGCCGGCATTGGTCTTCCATTCAGCTAAACTGCGCGTGCGCTGTACAATATGTTTTTGCTAATGCGCGTAATGTCTAATATGAGTTTTCCAAGCGGTTTGCCTCGTGCACGGCGGAATGTTGTTCGTGGAGACCGTGCCAACTTCGTGGGGAACTGTGACGACATTTTCGGAAGAAAGCCCAGGGGAAACACCCCGACAGCGATCAATCAATAAATAAATCAGTCTTTATTTTCTTGTGTGCGTGGAAGAAAGTGCAAACAGCGAGCAAGGCTTGACACAGGCATAATCCAGGATTGAAATATGGTTCGTAGCGTAACCAACAGCGTAGAGAGAAAATGATTAACATGCGGATGAGATAACGGACAGAAAAGTGGAGAACAAGATGGCCGCGCCAGCCGGTCGCCTCCGTATGACCTTCCGTGGCTAGAGTATAATGCATAGTAAAAAATTGGTATCAGTCACTGGGACCCGCCCATTGCAAATAAAGTCCGCAAAAAGGTCACTCGGTGCATCTCCTATTTGCGAACAGCGCTGTGTTGGCATTATCGAGCGTGTGATGATGGAGTGGAATCTGTTTGTGAATTACGTGCTGTGCCGTCCGGCGCTGTGCCGTCCACGTTAGTGTAGGTGCCTGCTCCCAAAATCAAAATTTAAACTCCACAGCTCTGAACTTCCAAAACTAAAAGCTGGATTCCTCCCATAATTTCCTTAATTGCAACAGAACACTCATTACCTAGAAGTGGCGACGCACACAACACAAACGAAAAGATAAATAAAAAGTGGCCGACGTTGTTTTCGCTCGCACAAACCCACACTCGAGAACTCACATACAACTCGCATAAAAGGGGATAGGCATTTCAATTTTATAGAACTTACGACTAAATGGAGCAAAAGCAACCGTTGCACGGGAAGAATTTCAAAACTAACGCTGCAGCCACAGTGGAAATGCGGCGTTCATAGCAAACCGCATTTAGAAGACGATAAGCAAACAGCGAAGAAAGAACTAAAAGAAAGCAGACGACGCGGTCAGGCCATCATTTCCAGCCAATTAGGAAGGCTGTTAGGAGGAACATTGCCGTTTGCGTTGATTTTCCCCATCGCTTTCAACTCGAAAGAGCAACTTTTCGACGCGTGCCTCAAAAATAAATTGCGAGAAGCGAGCGAAGAGAAACGAGAAAATGGCAGCAGATGCGTTCTGTAAAAACATTGCGTATACTTTCCAGAGGGAATCAAAGCTTTCATGCTGCTGAGGGCATAACAATAGTTTCAGCGGGGGTGCGCGATGCTACTGACGCATTGCTGGCGCATAATTTTATTTGCAGCAAAATTAAAGATACGCTTTATAAGAGCATCCGCATTGTGCACATTCGGATGCTCTTATCAGGTCAAGACCTGCAAGACAAGCAGGTGGTTACTCTGCAAGGAGCTGATTTCGTGGCTGTGCGTCCACTGTGGCTGTGGCTGTGCATGAGTTTACGCTGAAATGCGTGTTCTTCCTTTGAAGGAGCAATGAAATGACAGGCAGCTTGCTCGAGAACAATTTCACACTACCGTGCTTGTCGTCCGTGTGTTTCAATAATACAACCTAAAGTCAATCGAGCTACGTACATTTCAATGGATCCGTTTTGGGCTCCCTTAAAAACACGGACGAGAAAAGCGTTAGTGTAAAACCAGCCTCATTCATCAAGCATTGTATTAGGAGCCACCATGCAAAATATTTCCGCCGTACGGTGTCCTGTCACTATACAATTTAAGACCTCCAAAATAAGCCACGAGCGGTGTGTCGTGGCTTTGGAGGCATGGCCGTACCCAGGACCTCTTTCCAGGGAGGACAAAAAGCTTTCAAAAGGGGACAAACGTGCAACCAATAGATACTAGACAATAGGGTAAAATAATATACAGTCCAGCATGTTGAAACGTCGTCAAGAAAAACAATAACGAAAGAATTCATTCTTTCGTTATTATTTTTCTTGACACTATACTATAGAACGACGATATCGAAACCTCTGGATCCGGATCTGGATCTCGAAGGATCCTGAGGATAAGATTCAGAATATTATGACGACATATGACTATAAATCATGACAACCTGCGAATAAGGAGCTCGCAATTTCCACATATACTCTTGGAGCTCTAGGGTGGGGGTGGGGGCATTCTCCCTTTGCCCCCTTCCTCGGAAGGCCTGGAGTCCCGGCCCGATCTCCTGGTATGACGTAATCAGATCGGTGTGACGTAGTATCAGCGTAGCGATCAGCCACCACGCTTCATTCGCCAGCTATAGGGACACGGTGCGCCACTACCTGCGGCATACTCTACACATCACTCATTCATTTACGGGGTCTCTCAAGGAGTTGATGAGTTTCTAGAGGCCGAGCAGGTCCGGGACCTCGGGTGCACGCTGGTGTTTACGGTACGATCATAGTTCTTGTGCAAGAACGCGCGCTATTTGTGGCAGAATCCGGCGCAGTCAAAAACGAAAAATTTGCAGAGAGGACTTTGACTGCCCATTAAAAGTTAAAAGTGCTTCATCTCGTGCAGAAAGTTCGAGCTGTCGACCTTAGAAATTAGAAGAAACTTAGACGAATATAGCTTTTCCCTTTCGTTAGGAATAGACCTCTACCTGAGAAACGTCATCGTGACGTTAGTAGACAGACTGAAACCGAAAGAAATCGGAAGGGGAGGACTGGGTTCCAACGAATGGGCACTTGTTAGCTGCCTCCTACTGAAGAAAAGTAGGAGTGAAGATCGCATCCCTTTCAGGGACCATCGTAATCCCCTCAAGACCATGGCTTTCGGGCGTGACCTTGTTCGCCCCAAGCTTCGAGCGTAGTTCAACTCTACCAAATTGGTGGCGCTGTCGAACACTATGACGTCATTTGTTTACAAACAGGGAGAGGTCTATTGAACACTATCTTCGAGACCGAACTACCCTCTGCATGACCAAGATCACACCACGAGTGTAAGAAATGGACAAAGAACTGCTACTGCATTGAAGCCTCGATGAAAGCTCTCTTGCTGTGGCAGCATGGCCGTAAAGACTGGTCGTATTGGTTAATAGCGACATCATATTTTCTATTAAAGAAATGCATGAAAGATGAAACAGCTAATGTTGAACTAAGGAGCGAATACATATATTTCATCAGAAACGCCACAGGACGGAGATATGAAATTAATTAGTTATGACATTGCGCCTAGGAAGGGTTCTATAATTCCTAATTCAGAATTTTAATTTGTGGAAAACTTCCCAGTAATCTATTTCGCGGAATATTCGTTGCTACAGAAGCGTAATAGAGATACGAATATTAGAATATTGTATGGTACATGCCATAAGTACAAAGTTGCCATTATGCTATACTACGGAAATATTGTTTTGTACAGAAAACTCTATTATTCTTGTATTGCAGATCTAGCAGATGGTATGTAAGGGCAATTTTGATGTTGTATTGTTAACTTATTGTATTATTATTTTCAATAGCACTTTATTTGCTATGCTATTCAGAAAGGTTTTATTGAACATCTCCGCACGTATCACAGCAGGACAACGACCCGATATTTACCCAGATCAGTAATTCATTAACAACAGTCAGCTAATTAATTTTCACAAAGAAATTTTCACTTCAAGAGACCTACAGAGTAGGGAAAACATTCAGTAACGCGGTGATGAAAAAAAAAAAAAAAGAAATGGCTCCCACTGGCACCACTTCGCAATTTCAGATTCATTCCAGCTGTTTACTTTTTCTTTTTCCTTTTTCCATCTTTTTTATTATAGCCACCGACTGGAGCATTTTTACAAGATTAGAAAGCTTGAAAGCGAAACAACGAATCCAGTGAAGTTGAAACAAATGAAGTCATTCTCTGGAGGACATGGCTTCAAATACACATTCGGTTATATCTCCATGTTCATTCAAGCACGCGCACGTAATCACGCTAATCAACAAAAATTTGTATCGCACTAATTTGGATCCTCGCACTAGAAGCTTTCCCCACCTGCTGTAACTTGCATGGTCCTCCCCCCCCCCCCCCCATCCGCTCGACAAATGTGACGTCATCCGGACAGGCGTCATGCGTGTAGAGGACGGTCGAGTGGCGGCGAAAACACTCCCTAATTGCGAACGTAAATCATCGTCCGGCTAATTGCGCCGCTTCAAAACTGCCCGTGGAGGCAAAGCTCGAAAAAGCTCCGTATGCCGAGGAGGTAGAGAAAGACCGTCTGGCCCATCGACGATGTCTGCCGTACTTGCGCCGACAAAGCACAAAGAGAAGTACAGCGCCCAGAACAATGAATTGCCCACCAACATTCTGGGTGAGGTTTTCGAATTACGGGAACGAGCGGGCATTTACAGACGTTCGCGAGATACATATTTTTCCGTCCTCGGCTTTCGAGGATTCCGAATTTGTTCGAGCTCGTTGTGGGTCGCCGTACAAACATCGCTCGTTTCCCTAAAGTGATTGTTAATTGTTAAATGATTGTTAATGTGTTTTTTTATTCCGTGTTAGCGGCGCGAAGCAACTGTGGCTATGAGCAGCGTACCGATGTGGACAGATGGAGACAGGCCAGCAGGAAGGAATGGGGGATGGGAGGTTAGTATGAGTCCTGGGCCGACTTCCTGCGAAAGAACGGTGAGCGTAAGTAACCTACAGAGCGAGCGCGAGGGCTCTGCTCAGCACACTTTTGCAATATCATTTTCCACGTGAGAAGAGAGCACCGCAGAACGAGCGGACGTCGTGGCGTATGCTACTCCCCTCACGTGACCGGTGACGAACCGCGGCACAGTTCAAACGTGCATAAGCGGCGGGTGCATGAGCGGCGGGTGAGCGGCGGGTGAAGAAAAAAACCCACGGAGGAAGGAAAGAGAGGAGGAGCCCTATTGCTCTGAGAAGTGAAGCCGAGATTGGGGGCCACTCCAGTGACATCACCGTTCGCCTTCCGATTTCGGTTACATACATCTCTATGGGAGCCCCCAACGCATAGTTTCGGAATACTTGGAGAGGTGTGGTGGTAGCGCGCCGAAGTGGCCCTCAAACTGGCGTGTGCAGAGCGACCTCATTGGGCTATTCAGGTAACGTGACCCTCTCGTAGCTCCAAAGAAGCTACAGCTCACCTCCTATCCTCACGTCACTTGCCCCACGCTTCTCTGTTCTGTCGAAGGGCCGTTGCGGCGCCTCCTTTTCTTCTTTCCTCCATGGAAAAACCAGAGCCGTATATTAAAAGGGAGTCTGGCCATTGGGAGGAGTCACAAAAAGAGGCTCGACCTGTCAATCACAGTTTGGCTCCTCTGATTGGTTTGCTTTTTACCAAGGGAGTCACCATGACACCTTACTGCCACCGAAAATGGCGACGAAAACAAACACAGTGAAGTGGGGATTTCGCGCCAAAAATTTTCACAGACTACTCTGATTTTACGCTGCGTTTGAGTTGAGTTTGAGTTTGACTATAGAAAAAAAAATAAAAGAAACGGAAGATGTTGAATTCGTCACCTGACGAATTCTGTTACTCCCACAAAGGAAATGAAATGAATGAAAGGCAAAAGCAAACTGAAGAGACGAAAAGGTAAAAATAGGACAACATCACCCCTCCGAGTCACCGAACCGTACGTGCACATGCGTAGCTACATCCCCTAGAAGTGAACTGAATTGCGAGAAACTAACAGGAACGGGGAACTCGACGACATGCATGCCTAGAATGCGGTCCTAAAATACAGATTTTACGCTGCAAATGTACATCCACATATACGTTTCTCGGAAATCAGTTTCAACTGATGCTCATCCATCGATATATAACCGAAAATAATACGTTTTGTCTCCGGTGTTAGGCCTAGTGAACACGGTGATCGCGGCGATCACAACGAAATCCTGACGGAAACGGGCATAATGGGCACACAACCACGTGAAGAGTAACCACGGGACCAAAATTATTTTCACAAATGAGAGCCCTATAAAGCTGTCGCATTCAAACTAGAGATGTCACGAACTGTTTGCGAACCTAGTGGTTCGCATGGGTTCGACGAGCCTTCGAACTTCAGTCGGGTTCGCAGAGGTTCGCATAAGTTCGCAGATTTTGAAAAGTTGCAAATTCTGTGACTAATTAGCTTTTCAAATTGAAACGTCTGAAGAAACGAAAAGAACACAAGCTTGCAATGTCATTGCAATGTCTGTCTGTCAAACATGACAAAACATTGGTTTGGCTAGTCAGTACAAGTACACGATGAAACGAGCGCAGAATGAACAGGGACGGAGAAAGAACGACACCACGCAGGCGCTCAGTAGCAAGTACGGAAATTTTATTGAAAACAACAGTTCTTATAACCACAGAAATAGCAATCGAGATTGTAATAATGCGCCCGCATCTATCAAACCTACCCTTTACGTCGTCTGTTTGCGTCTGCTTCGGAACAGTTTGAAATCGCATGTTATGGAAACAAGCGACGCACAGGAAAATACGGTTGTTGTCCGGCGGCGTCTCAGCAGTGGGGTAGTGCCAGCAGGTGGCATTAGCCTGGCTGACATTTCCTTTTTTCCTTTTCACTCTAGTAAACATATAGATCCCCCCCCCCCATTGCATTATACCTTTTCCTTTTCAGATTTCCAATCCATCTTGCTAGTGTAATAATAATAGTAAATATGTATATAGCACGCAGAAAAATATAGAGCGTCATAATCTAAACATACCACGAGTACTTAGCAGCTTTTCGAGTAGTGAAACATATGCTTCCGCTTCCGGTAAGGAGATCGGCGCGCGTGCGCAGTCGAAGTCCAACTTCTGCGAACTGTTTCGAATTATCCGAAGAAAGGTTCGAATTTCGCGAACTTTTGCGAATTCGAACCTCCAGAGGTTCGTGACATCTCTAATTTAAAAGCTCTTCATGTGAAACACAAAGATGCAATGTTATTTTTCTCTTCTTCTTACGTGACATAGTTAGCTCAAGGTTAGCCCAGGGCCTCCTCCGCCCTCTCACATTGGGGGTGAAGTAAAGATGCGTCTCCGAGGATGCGCAATGAACAAAATAAAGAAGAAGAAAAAAAAGGTGTTCCTTCACGAATTTTTTCCGGACAGTCTATCAAACGAATTTTTGTTCTGAAAACGGCTCCGGTATCAGGTGACCGAAGGGACCAGATGTTCTCATTGGGACAACTTCGTAGCTTTTATAATCAAAAACTTGATTATTGAAATGTAAGTAAGACATTTCCTCAGGAGTCTGCTAATGCCCTCCTAAGGAATGCCCTTCAGCATATGCTATATTGCAATTGATTTCATCTCGGAAAAAATGATATACATATATAATATGCATATCACTTGTACATCATAAAAAATATATTCGCATTTAGCTGGGACACCCTGTATATAAATTAAAAACAATACTTTCGTGCCCTTCTTCAGGTTTGAGGACCTGTTAATAAGTGCAGCCTACTGCACGAAAGTCTTGTTTTTAATTTGTATATAGTAAACAGATGATGCTCTTAACCGTCTTCATTATTTTTGATTCTGCATCGCCGGAAACTTGCACATTGATTTGCTTCACGTTCTTGAAACATTTTAGTCATCCTTAAATCGTGTGAGCATTAAAGGAGGTAAGAACTCCTATCTGCATGTAGTTACAGGTTTAATAGATGTAATATTGTTCTTCTACACTTCGTAATTCTATTTACAATGTATTGTTCAATTCTTCTCCTTCATAACTTGTGCAGCGTTAATACAAAAACGCACTCTCTTTCGTGTTCGGGCGAGTAGACGCACCGCCGTCCAGATACCTCTATCCATCGTTACGTCATCTGAAGAATTGTAGCACCCAATCAGACGCCAACGCGGAAGTACACATAACGTTCTGCTTTACCCTCTTCAAGATGAACTTCACTACATGGCACGCTCCTAGCCAACCATCATCCCGAACGACAACGTTCTCGTCTCTGATTTGTTTTGAACGGGAGGCGTAGCCCATTTTGTAGCCGCGCATAATAGATACATAATAGGCTCTGCCTCTCGTTATCAACAAATCATGGGCGAGAGCGTTGTCATTCGGGAAGATGGTTGCCTAAGAGCGTGCTATGTGCTGAAGATACGCACCTATCAAATTCACCTATACAAAGGGTGTCACAGACAACACGTTGAAATCGCCGTTAGGAGCCGACACAGTCGGCGGGCTCGCTTCGTACAGGTCATAGCTCCTTTAAGCAAGACTGACGCGTGGTTGAAGCTCAGGCGTTTCTCACTGGAGCAACAACTTATTGTTTAAGGAAACTCTGTTCAACACAAACAACAATAACTTACTTTCCGCTTTAGTACAACGACCATTGCACTTTTATGTGACCTACCGGCCTCCGTACCGGTATCCAGTTCATTACGAATTACGTAAGACCCGAAGGAAAGCACAATTACTTATTTTTGTTAAAGCTTGTACGGGTGGGGTGGGGGTAACGTAGAGATCCGAGCGATCTGCCTGCTTAGATTGGCGGCACGTTGCTCGGGGTACACTCTTAGAAATGAACTTCACCACATAGCACGCTCCTAGCCAACCATCATTCCGAATGACAACGTTCTCGCCCCTGATTTGTTGAAAACGGGAGGAGGAGCCTATTTTGTGCCGTGCATAATGAGCACAAAATAGGCTCCTCCTCCCGTTTTCAACAAATCTAGAGCGAGAACGTTGTCATTCGGGGTGATGGTTGGCTAGGAGCGTGCTATGTGGTGAAGTTCATTTTTAAGAGTGTAGGAATAAAAGAGGACTAGGAAAGGCTCACACGCCTGCACTATTTCTGGTTAAAAATAGGGCTGTTTGGTTCCTGATTCCTTGGTTCCGACAGACACACAGCTGTTCGCAGTGCGTCAGTCGGTGTCTTGTGTCCGTCCAATTCTTTTTCTCCCCTTGGCACTGGGGTTTTATCGCCTTTAATTATAATATATGTATTTAATCGCAGGAGTTATCGGGAGCAGACAAGTTCCTTTGCGTGACTTGACGAGTGAAAATTCGAATTGTCAGATCAATTCATTATATCGTTGCGGCTCTGTTCTGCCGAGTTGAGCTTCGTACCGATGAGATAAAAGAGAGAGTGCACGGTAGCGCAGAGAGGCGCAGGTTAGGACGCTCCACAGTCCTACCCTGCGGAGCCATAAACAAGTATGAGTTGTCGTGAGTTCTTGAGCTTCCGAGTTAATTTCAATGGAGGGATTAGTGCTCATGACAAATGCTGGAAGGCAACAACGGCGCCTTAGAAAGTCGATGCTACGCCAGATTTATGAAATTTTCAACAGCGAACACTTCAATTGAACAGAGAGAAAGAGAGAAATGCTTTTTATGCTGCACGAGAGCGTTCCGTGCGCGATGCGAAGATCGCTCCTGAAAACATTACCAAAGAGATACGCTCTATATACGTAGAAACATTTGGCCCGATGTCGCCAAGACGGCGTAGTGTAATGAACATCCGGGACCTCACGGTCCGTTTCTAAATATAGAAGTCGCCGAACAGCAGAAGGCACTCCGAACGAAACGTTTCGAGGCAGACCCGCGGCACGTGCCTGGAACACATGGCACCGAGAGACCTCTCAAATATCCGCGCAAAATTGGTAGCATACCGAGCGCGCTAAAACGGGACCGTCTGATGTCAAGATGGAGCTTCCAGCTACTGTGCACGATACACACGGACACGAGGCAATATAGAAGAGAGGTTATCAGCAAAGCAAACTGGTTAGTGACGCAAGGGCAGTCGTCCAGCCAGAAACTATTTTGGGGGCGGTTCTATGGGAACATTACACGAGGGGGAGGATATCACCCCCATTTTCTTTTCCCAAATGCACTACCATCGACCATGTCGAACAATAAGTCATCGCTTGCCAACTGTATGGCTGGCTATCGCAGTTCCAGACATAGTTGCACACATAACATCATATTATGTAACAGTTTCGCGCCATCAAGAAAGAGCAGTGCGTATACAGTCACGTAAGTTTACAATGAACTAGAGAACTGGTAATTTATTACAAGTTAAAGTGACTGCGTGTTATACAATTCTAGATGTACAAAATGTTTATAAATGGCGTCAGCGTTTCGGCAGAAGACCCGCCTTCCTCGAGACTCAGATTATAACCCTAGTATCGAATAACTAACAGTCCCCTGAAGTTACAATAAATTAGTAATATTCTAGTTCACTGTAAACTTGTGCCAATAACTTACAAACTCTAGGTAAATCACATCTAAAAATTCTAAAAAAAGAAAAGAAGCAAAGCCACGTTAACATAGCAAATTTCGAAACCTAATTAAATGCATTAGATTTTTCAATTGAAGTTTAACGAAATTACTTGTAGTACGCGGCGAAAGTTTCCTACAGATAACTGTCGTTGATTTCCCCTTTTAATTGAAATAATTGACATGATCCAAGGTATATCTAAACTGGTAGCGAAAACTAGCGAAAATACCAAATCAGACCCATCGGCAAGGCCACCAGCAAGAGGCGCGAGCTATCGTGGGTGTTGACAGTAGAAGTACGGTTGTAAACAGAAAAACTTTACAACATGGGCCTGGCTTGTGTGTGTTCTAATAGGATTTCAATGTAGAAAAAGCTTTCTGTTGCCCCGCTCGTGCACATATACGAGATCATCTACCACTCCAGTACATTTCCGTATCCTGCTCCTTTGCGCATGTGACACAGTTGGGGCGTGTTTATCCGTGTGTCTCTGTATCCGTACCGTGTGTCCGTGCATTGTAATACGGAGTTCGTACACTCTTTGGGTTAAACAGGAAGCTACCTTCACATCTCCGTGATGTAGACCAAGATTAACAGGTGTGAACAGATGAATGCAACAATGCATCTCCTGTTGCTGGGCCCGCGAAAAAAGATTTCGTCATGGGACGAGCGGCCATGATGGTGTGAGTGTTAGCAGGAACCAGCTGTGCAATAACGATGTTGTGTTTTGTTGCAATGGACCTGTAACGGCCACTCACTAAATAAAGGCAAACGTCTAATCACTAGATGTACGTATAGCTCTAGGTGAGAAATGGGCCTTATGTGAGCCTTTCTAATTTCTTTGTGGTCATCACGACGCCTTTCTGTTTGGAGTTGTCTAAATCTGTGATAACTGTATGTATTTGAAATTGATATGATTCATTAAATCTGATATGCTCTTTTTTTCTGTGTTCTCGTCTGGTATTGTTGACTGGGCGCGGAAAAGGGAATACATGACAAGCGAAGTGGGTCAGTATAAACGTGGATGGCTAATTATGCACTACTTATTATTCATACTAGTGACGTCGTCTCTGACGTCATTTATTTACGATCGTAGTAGTCCGCGCAACGGATGGATGGCGCTGACCGTCTCTATCATGGCGTCATTCTGAAGGCACAGGGGCCTATGGGAGTTGCGCTACCTGTTTAAATATACCTTGCATGATCCATGAAGAAAACCGAGAGGCACAGACACAAAAGAAAGTGCAAGTTCTCAGAGAACTTGCGTGTGTCGTCCCCCACCCCCCTTCTGTGTCCGTGTCTCTCGGTCTTCGTGGATCTACACCAGCTAGCCTGCACCCTTTCCCTTGTTTCAATAATTGACATGATCACTGAAACGTTCTGCATGGGCCTATTCCCAAAAGTGAAATCAACATGAAATGTGCTCGCAGTTGTAACGTAAAGCCCCGAATTATTAATGAATTAATTATGAAACGTGCTTTCATGTGCAGCACGTCACGTGTTTGCAACGGGTGCGGGCAACGAAGTGTTTTCCACACACGGTTGTCAGACATCGTGGTAATCACGGATTCACGAGGCGCTATCTCACGCATCGATTGCCAGTCTGAGACCTGTATGCTATTTCGCAGGAGAGGCACGGCACCAGCTGACAAGACGTACATCCCGCGGTACTGCGGTATCGCTGCAGTGGATGCCTTCTCATAGGGGTGTTTCAGGGAAAGACCGAGCTGATGAGCTGGCCAAGCAGCTACAAAAATCGAACCGAAAGGCCAGGCCCATTCAAGTAGTTTCGCCTGCTCCAGAGCTATCAAGAGACATGTATGGAGGCTACATCCCGATACGCGAACGGGAGATGGGTCTGCACCAGGGGTCGAAACCGGAACTGGACCGTAACCGAAAACAGCAAAGAAAAAAAAAAAGAAAGAAAAAGGAACGTTATTTTTTGCCTAACCCAACCCGAACCGAACCGTAAACATTTTTTTCTCTCCCCTTGAACTGAACCGAAAAAATATGATGCGGTAACCGGTTCGCCATACGGTAAAAACGCCTATACCTTCCCACTCGACTGCCGTGCACCACCTTCCTGGGAATCTTGCCGAATTCATAGAGCGGGCAAATTGATAAACCAAGATGTGGTGAGTCCATGCACCTCCAAAAGGTTCACGACATCCCTGTACATTTTAGTGATTCAAGGTGTAAAAAAAAAGATGTGCGACACGACAGCTACACTTTGCATTGTTGCCTCGGCTGCTTCCGTTCATTCAGCGTCGCAGTGTGAAGGCGTCGTAAATTTCACAGTCACATCCACAAGCAACGCAGACCTCTAGCGACAACGGGAAAGAGGTTGGTGTGTGGTCCAGAGCATGGAGGAAGGAAGCACAGGAGCGGCCTCTTGCCCTCTTTTCAACGGGGAGCAGCGTGCGGGCCTGCGCATGGGACTCCTATATTCCTCATGACCACATGACCCTCTACCCATCTACCTCTCTCACATCTACCACATGACCCTCATTATTTCATTCCCCGCATCACCACCAGCAATGGGGTAGAGTATCGCCACTGGCGATTAAACTCCCCATTCATCGTCTCGAAATAAAGCAGTAGTAGTTGTTGTTGTTGTTGTACCACATGACCGCTTTCTTCTCGTTTTTTCTTTAGAAATTGGCGATAGGCTTTTGCAATGGAATTCAATTATGTGTTGTGCACCATTTCCCAGTACTTTTAGGTACAGGAAATGATGATCTGCTGTGAACTGCATGGTTGTTTGTACCTATGAAATGCAGAGGCGAGGGAGCAAGAGGAAGGAAGGAGGAGCAAGCAATCGCCGGAACGTGATATTACTCACACGTGGTACACTGATTAGCACAGCACACGTATACCGGTTCGCACTTATTAATATCGGTTCAAAGTGTTATTTTGGTTGCGCTGAACCCGAACCCGAACCGAACCGATAACTTTGAACCGGAACGTGAAACAAACCTCCAAAAACAACGGTTCCGAGCCCTGGTCTGCACCCCCACCCCGTGCAGCGAGTGGCCTCTCCGAGGCTGAGGTTTCCCTTCTGCTTCGCATCCGATCTCGTAGTGCCTACACGTGCGCCCACACTTTCAAACTCGGCCGCACTTCCAGTCCAAATTGTCGCAAATGCGGTGAGCCGGGAACGGAGGAACACATTATAATGGTGTGTCCTGCTACATCCGACGCCAGACGGGAAGTTCAAAAAGCAGTGCAGCACCCTGGAACATCAGAGCTACAGAATGAGGAGATCGTCCATCTACGCGGCAACCTCCAGCGCCGCAGATCCGTACAGAGAGCCCTGCTGAACTTTCTGAAGGCAGTGGACCCTCATCGTCGGTTGTAGTGCAAGGAACTGTAGAACCAGACGTGTGAGCCTTCCTCTTCGCCTGCCCCCTTCCTCCACCCCTTCCTTTCATCCTTTCCCACGAGCAACGTGCCGCCAATCTAGGCAGGCAAACCGCTCGAAATCCCCACGTCACCCCCAATTTCAAGAAGGAAAAAATACTCATAACGATTTCCATAAACCGGTGGCAAACACAAACACTGATTGTGAATAATCCTGTACCCTGTTCATCGCTGTTAATTATCACGTTGGCATTGTCTTTTTATCTTTTTTTTTTCTTTTTAAGCCAACACAAGCACTTCAATAGATGCACCAAACTGCCTTGACCAGCATCTTCACCGCATCTTCACTTTCATAACTTTCTCGTTCAATTCCACATCTAGATGCTGATACCTACGTCGAACTACCAGTGGCGATTTTCAGGTGTAAAAAAACATTTACTTCTCACGTAAAGCAGCAGCACGCTGTTACAATAACAGACTCTGCGCGCGAGCTTTTCGACGCCCAGTATTTCAACTTGAAAGATCTCGCAATTCAACAACGTGTCTCTCCGCAGCACATTGTTGCCTCCACCGCCGACATCGCTCTGGTTGAAGTTGAAACATTTCCTATCACACCCAGGAAGAACATCCATCTCGGGAAACGACCTTCGGTTGCGACGCGTGCACTGGTCGGAACAGATACGGCGACCCGCCATAGAAAACGACGTCAAAGGTCATCTCGCCTGGAGACCACGCGTTGTCACGCCAATGCGACATTATTCACTCCTCTCACTGTTATGTATATGCGTAAATATACGGGAACGCTTTTAGAAGGGCGAAGTTCCATCATAAAATGGAGCTGGTAATGAACTCTTTTAGGACGCTTTAGGGTATAGATAGCTTATTATTAGTCGCGTTCGTAAGAAAACGTTCGTGCCTTAGTGCCTCTTAATTGTCTTGGTGTCTTCTCTTCATACTCGAGGGGGGAATGTTACTTACAAGAAGACGTTCTGGGTGGAATAAGAAATGTTTAGGTTCTTTTTTTTCTGCAACACACACACACACGCACGTATACATTGGATGATGATGATGAGGTGGGCGATTCACCGCCGCTGTGGCGGTACACTGCTCAATTACTCATTTGGAACAGATGAGGGGATGATGACGGGGGATCACTTGTAGAGATCCGTCATTGCTGGAAGGTGTTAGCACTCTTTCTAGTCTCCCACGTGCCGGATTGGATGGGATAGGCTGGACCAACGGGGTAAACAATGATGAACAGATATATGATGATGATATTGATTATGAAGATGATGATGATGTAAGGTGTTTCGCCGTAGTTGTGCTACCCAACGTCTTTAAAAGTGGGTAATATTGTATGAGCGAAATGCGAATGAAATGGATGGAGCACACACACACGCACGTGAGACAAGTGAGGTACATGCCACCAAGTGGGTATAAATGTTGATAATTCGTGGGTTTACCCGTCACCAGAGAACCATGATCATGGGTATAAAGGCGCATGCATATCCAGACTAGTACCGTAGGATACATGCAGTACAGATACAGAGCTCAGATACAGTGATCATGTCTGCAACGTATGGTAGTCCTTATGCAAAATCAAAACACTGCGTTGTACATCTTTACTAGAATAGAAGTAGAAAGAAAAAAATGGAAACGCTACACTGGCCAGCTGTTCCATGACGCTTGATGTGCGAAAGCACTGAGTGGTTTAAAAGATTACTTCAGCACGTATGTCCATGAGGTAGTTCGCCTAGGGCACAGAGCGCAGGTTGTTGGTGCTGCTTTGGCCAGCTCCCCAGTACATTCACAACACTAAAGGGTCGGTTGTCAAGTTTAGCAAGAGCGTTCTTCAGTGTTTGCCGCCTGTCCACATTGTCTCTTAGAGGGACGGTTACGTAGCGAGGCGAGCTGCGTCAGATTGCGTGAAGTAGATTTTTTGAATAGTTCTGTTATGGTGAGCAATTCGAACAGCCTGGTCCGCTTTCTGATTTCCACCGATACCACAGTGCCCTGCGATCCCCTGGTTGATGATGTTGCGACCTTTTGTTTCAGCAGGGTTGTATGCTGCGATAACACTGTAGACGATCGGCGCAAGTGAGGATTCCGTCGAACCTTGCATTGCTTTGAGGCCAGATTTTGAGTCAGGGAAAATAATCCATGAAGTCGGGGTTTCTTTTGACGCTATATGCGTAGGAGAGCTCCCTCGATGGCGTAGAGCTCTGCAGCAGTTGAGGACGTCCTGCCAGACAGACGTATCGCACGGTGCTCTCCCGATGACGGAATGACGAATGCGCATGTCAACGACTCTTGTGATGTGGACGCTGTAAATATCTGCTGGAGTTCGGAGTACTGAGCAATCACATCTAGTGCGAGCTACCATTACAACATGCCCTGGAGTGTCCTTCTTTGACGTGAGACCTGGATCCTCTGGTGACACTCTAGGTAGTCTCAGCGTCCAGTAGGGAATGGCAGCTGTAGGCAGAGGCTTGAACCGAGATATTTTACGGAAGTAGGGCGCCAGACATTGGTAAATGCTCGACCTTGATCGCGTACGAATCTAGCGGGCCAACAGGTGCTTGATATGCCGGGACACCAAACGTGTAAAATGCCTGAGGTATTCGGTCACTTGCCAAACAGATATAGGTGGTTCTCTAGCTTCAGCAATAGCTGCGCGGTTGGAGGCGCCCGCGGGACGCCTAGGTAGAGCTTAACACTTTTGGCTAGTGCACGTTGTAGGGAAGTCTTCAAAGTTTGACATATGCCATGAAGGAGGGGCACGTGGTATGCAAGCATTTGCCGGGCCAGAGAGGAACCAGGAAGACCAAACATGGAGTGACATGCCGTGTCCCCATCTTTACTACGTCGCATGATGTTGAATAGTTTCTCGCTTTCAATGCCATAAGCATAATTTTGGTGCACTCAAAGAGAAGAGCAATGTTGGCAAGAGGTACAAGGCGTAGCTCCCCAGTCATGTCGTTGAACATTGCAACCCTTACTTCAATATTTTCCACGCTTTACCACAATCGGCTGAGGAAAGACTTCAATTACCTACGAGGATATTTTGATGCAAATAAATTCCGTATAAGAAATCGGAATGACCTTTCAGGGTCCTTGGAGTATCTCAATAAATAAGCAAATAAATTGTAAGTGAAATCATGCGCGTAGCCTCAAATGTATGTTCCCACGTTTGACGCTTTTAGCTCACCAGTGACATCTCAATCAATGCCATCTCTTTTTTTTCTTTCAATCATCATCATCAATGAATTCTGCATCGTGTAGGATTGCACGTCATGGCCTCGCGCCCGACCTAGGAAAGGTAGCTGATGTTTTCATGAATCCCAACCTTCACTTCAGCCCCATGGAATGTCGTTGAAACACATTCCTTTAGTATTTCTAGCAAAGGGCAATGTATTTAACTATATTTATTTATTTATTTATTCAGTGCTTCCACACGTCAGGCGTCATAGAAGAGCTGGTCGCACCAGTGTGACCTACGTTCCCATTTTTTTCTTGCTATTTCTATTCTATTCTATTCTATACTTATATATTTTTCGCAGGCAACGAGTAGAGGTATCTGTTTACTAGTTGCCTTCATTCTTTTTCTCTTTTTTTGTAACTCTTCACCAATCAAAGAACAAGCTGATAATTTAGTATTTCTTAACTCGAGACAAGCTTTCGAACTAAATAAAGGCCGCACGTGTGCGTTGAATGCTGAATTTTCGGCAGTGGAGACACCTTGCTCTTGGTGTATAGCACAGTTATTATCACTTGACCCTGCCTGGAAGATGTAAAATAGACTTCTAGTGAACATATGAATAGTGGACTTCTGAATAGCAACCACGTGAATAGTGAATAGCGAACGTGCGAGTAGAGCACATGAGAAGCATTTTTGGGGGGTAGGGAGGGGGTTGGGGTGAGAATTTATGTTGGGAGTAGCAGAACAAGTCGGGAGACGAGTTCAACTTCTCCTCTTTTTTTTCCTTAGAAACAAACAAAAAGACTCCCAAAAATTATGCCACCGTTTGCTGCCTACAGGAGCAACTACAAGCACAGGTTTCATCGTTACGAAGGGAAGACATGTAGAAGACATGCCGGAGAGTCATGGAGAAGGCAAGCTTATATAGGCTGTGCCAAAGCTCATGTGGTCTTCTCCATGGATCTCGTCCGGCCACCAGCTGGCCTGCGTCTATGCCGTCCTCTATGCCGGAGAGCCTCCTACAATATTTCCTTCTTTTCTCGTTATTAACTTTCGCGGGATACAGGATGGCGAATACGTATTATGTAGAAGCTGCACAGGTGACACTTGGTGGTAAGAGCTCTCATTAAGCGCTCCGCGCTCCGGAGTATTTCAGTTTCGATTTATGCACCGTACAGAAAATACATACTTCTATTTTGTGCATTGGCATTCAGATAAAAATGACTACCGGAGGAGTATTCAATGCATAACATTAACAATACTCAAAGCAGATATCACAAAGCAATACAGATTATTACAATTACTGTCCATCCTGGCAGCTTAACGACTATAAACCCGAATCACATGTGGAACTTTTCTCACATAACAACGGTAAAGCCTTATATTGGTCATTGGCAGGCAAAAATTACGAGTCTCGAAATAATGGGGCGCCACTATGTTGTTCTTTTCTTCTTTTTCTTTTTTTATTTTTTGCTTGTGCTAGTACGATGTGCTTGTCCCTTACGCAGTATTGTTATGCCCACTGCTCTTTTTGCCACATCGACCGAATTCATTATCGATCTGATGTTACCTAGTTTCGGTGATCAATACTTTTCTTTCTTTTTTCTATAATTCTTAAGTTGTCGGGTTCCGACTCTAATGCTCACAGCAATGTCGGGGAGGTAAACTTTGCTTCCAGCGCCGCGTGTCGGATATTTCCGGTGCAAGTGAAAAGAACCCCACTTGGTCGAAGTTATCCGAAATAAACCTTACGTGTAACGCCACGTCCTCATTATTATAGAGTAGACTGTTCATTACGTTACTGTGAAGTCGTTTTACACACCGGAACTAATGGCACCGTGCATGGCTCACAGTCTTACCCCGGAATTCATTCAAGGTCAAGCCACAACTACGAATTGGGGGTTATTCATTGATTGGGGGTACGGTAGATAGGGTGCTTCCGAAGCCACGTTATCAACGGTATACTAACACCCTTGCTTTATGAGAGAGTTTTAGTACATCGTACGCAAAGGCGATAGCGTACGTAACAGACAGCGTTGCTGGTTCTGCGCACTGCGCGAAGCTCTCTTTCTGTTATGGGCGTGCGCAGAACCATCAACGCTATCCCTTACGTACGCAAAGGCGATAGCGTACGATCTACTAAAACTCCCTATTCCCTGTTGCGTGGACCGAACCGTCCAGTTGTATCACGGCTACATCCTTCTATTGATCTTCAACGGGATTGCATCGATCACCCTAGTCTTTTTTCATCAATACATTTCTCAGCCAAACCCGCACAATATTGTTTTCCAACCGTGTGCTCCTTTCGAACAATCCTTATACTTTCTCACACACGCATGCGCTCGCTGTTTCCGGGATAAACAGAAGAATTTCCTTCCTCGAAGTTTAAAGCACCCAATTTACACACAAACACTCTTCAAGGCAAAGCGGAAGAAAGCGAGACTCTTCCTCTAACTCCATCCCAAAGTTAATCTCGAGCGTCTAGGCTTGTGCGACAACCTCATTTGCATATTTAACGCCTCCGTCGAGCGCATATAGCCACGGTGTGGTGCCAATATGCCTGGGACTCTGCGGGAAAAGTTTTGCCGCAAAATCCCTCATGACCAAGAAACAGCTCTCTCTCTCCCAGTTGTAGTGCCAGAGCAAATCCGTCTGGAACAGCTGCGCCAAACAGCTAAAAACCTTTAATCCGACCTCGGAGTCCTGGTCGTGCTCTTTCTCTGCGTGGTATCAACGTGGATTGAGACGTTTCCTTTTCGCGTGGTCCCCGAGAACTGCTCTTTGCTTCCGTTGTGCGCGGGGCATGAATTAAGAAGTATAAAGTAAGTGACGAATATAGGGTATATAGGTACTGCGACTGGTACTGCCTGATTTTTGTTCCACTAAACTGTGTAAACGGCTCTATATTCTTACTTGTTATCCCCTACCCACTGCAGTAACCATTTCCTTCTTCTTCTTCTTCTTCTTCTTTTTTTTGATTCGGTGTTAGCGCCGCGAAGCAACTCTGGCTATGAGCGGCGTACAGACGTGAACAGATGGGACAGACAGCAGGAAGGAGTGGGGGACATCTGGGGGGTTAGTGTGCGTCCTGGGCCGACTTCAGGGGGAACTGTGCCGACATTCGTCTGGAGAGTCTTCGGAAAACCCAGGGAAAACCTCAGACAGCGCAGCTGGTGACAGGATTCGAACCCGTGTCACCTCCCAGTCTCGGCGTGCACTGTGGTTATGAGCGGCCTACAGACGTGGATAGATGGAGAGAGGACAGCAGGAAGGAGTGCGGGGTTACTATGCGTCCTGGGCCGACTTCAAACTGAACTGTTCCGGCATTCGTCTGTAAAGTCTGCCGGAAAACGTCAGACAACACAGCCGGTGGTAGGATCCGAACATACCACATCCCAGCCTTGAGCACGACTGTGGCTACCAGCAACGATCGGATGATGCCCATTCTCTTAAAGTACGCCTTCACCTTACCAACACAATTTTTCTTTTCTTTCGTGCTTTGTACAGCCTAGGAGTGGAACGGTCTTCCTCGCGACATCATTGCCGTCGGGGATACGCAAATTTTCAAGGATGCCATACCTGGACTTTTTTTTAATAATTATTTCGTCATCGTCATATTGTGAATTTTCCTAATTGTCATACTAGGTTTCTACATTTACCTCTTCCTTCTACAACGCCTTTCGGCCGTGAAGGTATGAAAATAAATAAATAAATAAAATAAATTTTCTTTTTTTTAATAAATAAATTTTCTTTTCCAAGTACCTACCTTCATGTAATGCCCACACGGGCCCTTAAAGGGAGACTTCGCACCCAAAACGTGTTGAAGTAACAGTGCGACATCAATCCATGCCGTATGATGTTTCAGTGAATACAATTTCACATCCACAGGTGGCATAGATAATTAGAAAGCGGATATTTTTCTGCGAGTGATTCGGCGCTCCTCCACGGAAGAGCCTTCCAGCAACACTGGGCGTCATCTCTCCGGTATTCTTCGCGTGCGCCTTTCTGTAGGGTATGTTCTACCGGTGGCGCATACTTTGAAAGAAATCGGGAAACCACATGACTCGTGATCCATGTCACACAAAGAAGAAGTTACTAAGCGCGTGCTGGACAGACGACAAACCGCGCGAGACTACCTGTGACGTCACGAAGGGTACAGGAGGAAGGAGCTTTCAGGAGTTTCGGCTTCAGTACAAGCTTTCGGGCTTTTTGCGACCAACGAGTCCCCGAACACCAAATCAACTTTGTTTCTCATTTGTCAAGAATCTACCCAACTTATTTACACAGTCACTGTAAGAATTTCAAATTGTCCCGGAGTCTCCCTTTAAGGTATTTCACGAAGGTAAAATCGTGTAGATGAAGGCAAGCTAGCGGAGGAACTCCACAGTTGAAAAGCCTGCTTTTGAACTCTGGAGTATTTTCAAGAGCAAATAAAAACAAATACGTTGACATCAACAGGCTCTAGGTGCGTTGTATGTTGGTACCGTCAATAAATTTCCATTTAAATCAAATTGAAATTTAAATTAGATATTTAAATAAATTAGAAATAAAATTTCTAGTAAAACATTTTTTGTTGTTGTTCCCCTTTCGTTGCCGTTGAATTTGATTTCATTTGAATATCTGGAATGATATAATAATTGGGTGTTTACGTCGCGAGACAACTGAGATCATGAGCGACGCCACAGCGGTCGGTCTGTGGATTGCTTTTGCCCACCTAAGGGTTCTTTAACGTGCGATGAAAGCTCACCACACGGCACCCCGTATTTTAACGTCCCTCGCGGAAGACGGCGTGTCTAAGCAACTTGTACCCTACCACCAAGTTGCTGGCGTCCTCGGCCGGGTTCGAACCCGCGATCAGAAGGCGAACACGCTACCGACTGAGCCACCAAGGCCGGTTTATCTGGAATGATGGATGGCACACTATACACTGTTTCGATGGTATACACTTGATGGTGAAGGGGTTGCGGCAGTTGATAGATGATTGTTGTTACATCATGCACGCATTGTACTGCAAGCCAGAGTACGGACGAAAAAATAATGATTTTTATACACGTCGCACATGGCGAAAATATAATTAACCCTCGAAAACAGGACGGACGCGTCAGAGGAGGACTACGGCCATTGCTACCGGTTAGCCCATTTGACCGGCCCATTTTTTGGCCAATTTTTCTCATCGGTCAGTCCTGCTGATGTCTTCATGCTCCTACTTCTTCTGCGCGTCCTTATTATTTTAGGCTTACTTTTCCTTGTTCATGTGGGGTTTTGTGTTTGTAACGTTTCGCGACGTTTGGGTTGTTGTGGAGTTTGCTTTTGTAACGCGCATTAGTCTCATTTTGCCGCCGTATTATGTTATGTGCAGCAGGATTCAATGAGTTGCACATAATGTAAATATTGTTATTCACTCACTCATGTCATTCTTGTACGGAGCGCCATAAACCAGTAAACGTTTGAAAAAAAAAAAAAAAAACGACAATCACGAAGTGCGGGTCCGACACCTGCCGTTATCTGTTTTTTCTTTTGTTTGTTTGTTTTCGACGACTGCCGTTTTTCAGTATTTCATGTTGTAGTACGCCGGTCACACGGACACCCTTCAATGATGATTGAAACCAAAGGCCAATGAACATGCGCGTAGCACCATCAACTGTCTAGCCTGTCAACTTCTCAAACAGCATTGCCTCCAATGCTCTTTGAGAATTTGGGACGCAACAGGCTTGGTGGCTGCATGCGCTGCGCGCATACTCCATCGCTATTTGTTTCAATCATCATTAAAGACTGCCCGTGTGACAGGGGCACCTCGAGGCTTCTGTTGTGTTCGTCTGCTTGTGTGTTACAGCCGCAGGAAAGTTTCCTTTCCTCAACTGGCGAAGGCGCCTGCAGTGATGCGAGAACAGGATGAGTTACGGTATCTGCGGTGTCGATTTTCTATGCATCTATTACAGCGTTCGAAAACTTGGAATGCAGGTTCACAACCGTGCAAATGATTGTCTTTTGCGTTCATGTGGCAAAACATGGGAGGAAGCGTCGCAAAGCCTTTAAAGTGGCAGCAAATCGCAAGCATTCATCCTCGCGGGATGACAGATGCTGTGACCGTGACACCAACACAAAAGGAACGGGATTCATTTATGACCAATTTATTACCAATCATTTATTTCATAACCGAAATTTAAGCTCTCCCTCCCCCTTTTCTTTCTCAAGAAGGTCGACAATGCGGAGCTGTCTCTCATTGGTCTCTCGAATGATTCGGCCAATCACCGCGGGGAGGCAGGTCTCGCTGAACGACCCATCTAACACTTTGCTCTCCCCGACGAACTCATGCACCCTCTACGCATCTCCACCCTTCATCCTCTGTCCTTCATCGAGCCTATCCTGCCATTAGCCCCCCCCCCCCGCCCCGCGGGAGATCGTTCGTTCATACAGACCAATCCGAGGCCTCTCCGCATTGTCACGTTTCGTGAGAAGGAGAGGGAGAGCTCAAATTGCGGTTTCTTTTGCTCATAAATCACGAATGACGCAACCGATGAATCCAGTTCCTTTTTGTGTTGCTGTAAAGGTAACGACATCATTCATTTCCCAAGGATACATTTGCGCACTTGCGTCTCCTTTTAAGCACTCCAGGCGCCCAAAATAGTTTAGTAGTTAAACTGTTTTCGTGATTCCACGGTATGAAATTCACATGTCAGTTTCAAGGAGTGTTTGCGCTTTATTATTAGTCGTACTACCACCGGCATGGCCGACCCGCTCGTTGGCGGTAGCCAAGGTCGTGCGGAAGCCTCGGAGGTGGTGGGTTCGAATCCTACTACCGGCTGTGCAGTCTGATGTTTTCCCTGGGTCTTCCGAACACTTCCTAGACGAATGTCGGCACAGTTCCCCTGAAGTCGGCCTAGGACGCACCTGTCCTCCCCCACACTTCCTGATGTCCTCTCTCCATCTGTCCACATCTGTGCGCCGCTCATAGCAACAGTTGCTTCGCGGCGCACCGAATAAAAAAATAAGTCGTACTCTGTCTTAGTGTCCTGCCCTGAAACACTCACGCCATGGCTAAGCTGCGGAATACAGTTTTCTGCGTAGAAATTTGGGGTAGTTGGTTAGTGTGCTTATGCCCTCGGTTTCCAACGTACATTTTCCTGCCCTAACGGCATTGTATCTTATAGTTACAGATAATAAACCATTCACAGGGACCGTGCAAATGTCAGGATATATACACAGTGTACAAATATGAAACAAACCGGCTCCAGGAACAAAATGTTCCCGGAACACTTTTTTCGGCATCCGTTTCTTAGAAGATGTGTCCACGGCTGTGTCGTCCCTTGACAACTTGACACGAAGATCCAATAGAGGCTAGAAACGATTGAACAGTACCAGAAGGCTTCGTGCGACGAGACAATAGCTGCGTCCATTTTAGTCGAGCGTTGACACAGGGGACACTAACGCCGACATGAATGGGAGACAGGCACATTCCGCGTTTCTGTAGCGGAATGCCGATAACGGCGTCGCGAAGCACTGACGGTGGGCAGGCCCTGGCAATACTCGCGCTGGGCGTTGCGGAGCGGCAAGAGCTGCGGAGGGCTCCAAATCACGTCGCGGCAATCTCGGCTGAATGGATGTTGTGACCACGGACAGGAGCATCTGCGATTTCTTCTGGAATTGGTTGACTGCCGGAAAGGAATCCGCGAGAGATGCATATGGAAAGCAGGATCAAGGAATCATGAAATATCTCTTAAGTATGTATAGTCATAAAGTTAATTACAAAGCCTATAGACATAATAAATAACAATTCGAAGTAAATAGGGTACAAGCAAAAGTACGGTAGTAGTAAAACGAAAGTGCTCTTCGTTATTTAATGTCCTTGCCCGCAGTCGTCCACACGCATCCCGATGATGGCTAAGTGAAGCGTGAAGTCATGGCTACACTTTCATAAACAGCGTCTGGGCCAAGGGTTACGAAGCACAGAAGAACGTTGTTCTGCGTGCGTCTTTTGCATATCCTTTCTTAAAGGAACTCTGAGCAGAAGTTGGACAAATCTTTCGTTTGCATCTATTATGAAAGTACAATATGTCTCGAAGGCACATGCGAAATATTTTGACTGTGTGCAGCAGCGAAGATTGCCAAACGGGGAACTAGAAAACCGGCTCGGTTTCCCCCTCTAAACTCGCGCAATCGGCGCCGAAATCTAGCCTCTTTATAGCGGCTTTCCTCCTGTGTGACGCGACAATGAGGCTCATGTTGATTGGACGCCCGGATCGGAAGTTCTGTTTTTAGTTAGGTAGTGAAAGCGGCATCGGAGAGCGATCTTCAAAATGGACAACAGCAACAACGACGATAAATGAAGGAGAAGTGCTGATGACATGGGTTGTTTCCCCATGGTAGCCACTCTGCTCTACCCCACTTCACAGAGGTAAATATCAGATGGCGAATTATCGTGAACGCGAAGCGACGACAGGTCGGAGTTCCGTTTAGAGCTCTTCGAGGAGTCCAGTGGGTTGCATGAAAGCAAAAAGAGAGCGAAGAGCACGGCACTGATGCGCAGGGCAGTTCCATGGGCCAAGTACTTTGGACAAGCTGAATGGTCTATGGTCAAGGCGCTCAGGTTGGCGTCGAAACACCCGGCGTTCACACGTGTACCGGTCAGAGTCATCGATGATATGGAGGATCGTAGCTGGGGTGCGGCAAGCTGGGCACAGCGCCGTGTTACTGTAACCCAGCTTAACCCGGAACACAGGGGTGAAGGCGACGTTGAGTCGTAGACGCCGCAGAAATGACGTAAAGCTGCGAGGGAAGCCACCTGGCATCTTAAATGATAACGACGGGTCTATTGCATGGAGGAGTGACCAATGAGTGATGTCATGGCGCCATTGCTAGCGGGACAAGGATGACACCAACGCAGACAAGTAGAAGCATCTATCTCCGTTGGAGAGGATAATGGGCACGGCTCTGGAGATACGGTGAGTCGCAGCCGCCGCCAAATCTGCCTCCTCGTTACCCTGAATGCCAGTGTGGCCGGGGACTCACTGTATAGGGTCACCCGGATTTCCTGTTCGCCAAGAACCTTGAGAACAACAACAACGACAACATTGAGCGCCGTCAGGATACTAATTACTACCGGGGCCAAAGAGCCGCGGATGCCCATGCTTCCTACACATTGCAGGGCTAATTTTGAGTCAGTGTATATATCACCCAGGAGTGAGAAGGGTAGTTCAAGACAGACTTTAGAGATAGCTATATGGCATACAGCTTCGCAGAGGTCGACGAAGTGCGATGCGACATGCGAAACCCACATGATATTGATTCGTCCAGTATGTGACAAAGGCAGCGGAGGAGTCATCCGACGTACCAGCTCGCGTGGCTCAGTTAGCGTGCCAGTGCGTGCGTACCAGTGGTTAGCGTGCTGGCCATGTCACGTTGAGACTGGGAGGTACCCGGGTTCGAGTCCTGGTGCCGGCTGTGCTGTCTGGGGTTCTTGCTGGGCTTTCCTCAGACGCTTTCAGACATATGTTGGCACAGTTTCCTTGGAAGTTGACCCAGGACGCACATTCCCCAGGGCGTCAGTCGAGCCCTGGGGAGGCGTCAGGCGAGCGTCAGGCGGCGTCAGGCGAGCCCTTTCACCATCACCACCACCACCACCATCCGACGACGCAGAGGAACCATCTGTGAACAGAGCAGTGCGGCCAATGTCATTCGGGATGGTGATTGGCTAAGAGCGTGCTATGTGGTGAAGTTCTGCGAGCCTATCCTGCCATTACCCCCCCCCCCCCCCCTCTGTTTTTGGAGTGCAGTTCGGGAGCCTTGCTTTCGAAACGTCGCCGATGCCACGAATGCAAGCCGAAGTCGAAGCTCCACGAACGTCGAGCACAGATGAAGCAAACACCATCAGTCGCCTGTCCTCGACAGACTGGTCGATGAGCTTTTTAACGCACATTATGATCGCAGATGTAGAAGTTCTCTGTAAATTTCGTGTCCTCATATTTAATGTGCAGTTGTTGTTTAAGGTGCCGGTGCAGTTCATGTGCCATAATGCCCGGGGAGATCGAATGCTCGTGGTGCAAGGAGCTCGCGAAAGCACTACCGAAGAACTGCAGTACGATTGCATTACAAATCATGAATATTGGCTGACCTCTCTCAAGACTTAAAAACAATAACCATGAATATTTTCAATTTCTATGCCTCAATACGACTGTCTTGAAGGTGGCACATTTCACATTTTGAACTCCGTGGGCAGCGCAAAACTATGAGATCTCATATTCACAAGTAAGTCCCATGTGTTCTTAATTGTCGAACGATGTTACAATTAAGGAGCTAAAAACTGCATGGCTTGGGCCTGCATTAAAGTCGACTCGGGTGGAGGGCAACAAATCAAAAGACGACACAACACACAACCCTGAACTCGGGAGAGTTGTGTAATTGTCAGTTCAGTGCCGTGTCTTGAGTTGCCTTTTTATGTATTGCCCTGCGCTTAGTTTTTTAGCGATGTTAAGTGTCCTTGCTTGTACTCAGTGAAACGTAAAAATGCTGGTTTCGAAAAGAATATAGTGTAGTTTAATATACAGTGGGTGTGCAGATAAACTGCAGTGTCTCTCAAATGCCACTGGAGTTTATCTGCACACACCCTGCACTACGGCTGGTTACCTATTTCCCTAAAGTATATTTTATGCACATTTGTGTAGACGATACACATACACTACATATTGCCGGCTTGCGAGGTGAGTTTGACACAAGCTTGGCAAAAACAAGAGGATGGGCATCCCAGCCTGTGCAGTGAACAGAATCCGGCAAGCCTTGCTTACAGAACCTGCCACTGACTTCAAGTACCCAAGATACTAACTGGAGGTACCTCTTGGCACAGCTCGTCTATCGCATTTACAATAGTTCAGCATCTGTAGTTTAGGATGATTTATAGCTCTGCAGGATGATGCATGGCTATGAGTTCCAAAATATGTCACTGTCCAAAATAACACTAAAGTCCTTTCTAATGAGTCTTGCGGGACGATAGATGAGCTCTCCTTTCGTGACATTGTGTACCATTGCTACGAATGAACAATTTATTGACCAAGACTGATGAACAAACGAAAAGCACAGTCTATCTTCCAAATATTAAAACCAGAAAGAGATGCAACATCTCATTTATATATGTAGGTTACAAGCTTCCACACAAAGACTCGCCGAAGAAACCTATGGGCGAAAGCTTGTAACTTACGTGATAAATATATGTTTCATGTCCTCCTGTTTTTCAGACTTCTTGAAGCATTAAACCCATTACACATGATAACAAAATTAGCCTACAAGATAAGTGGCCATTAATGTTGCACGTTGTTACATAGCAGAAGTCACGCTAGGAACAGTTGCCTGAAGTTGATATGTTCTTGTTGCATGTGTTGGTTGCATGTATAGTTTGCTTACCATGCATCTGTATGCGAAGAAGATACGTGCAATCTTTTATATAGCTGACAATACAAGCACATGTGATAAGCTATATAGCATTTATTACACACAGATCTGTAGGTACACCCTGTAAGCATCCTTCACTACAGTAAAAGCATGGGAACTGCACGATTATTCATTGCACGGAGATGTTGGACATGCGTGAAGTTAAAAATTTCCCTTCTGTGCCTGTTTCGACGTTAATCACTGAAAATGCCCCCTTTGTTTTTGCGAAATTACATAAGTCAAACCTAGTGCTAAAATGTAGTGTTACTGTTGGTGGAGCCTGACCACTAGGAAGTGGCGAAGTACAGTAGTGGCGTGGGGGAGGTAAGCATTGCTTCCATCACTGCGTGTCAGAAATTTATGGCAAGCAAACAAAGAAGGCGTAAACGATAAGGATGGAACGTTGCTCTCACGAGAACGTCCTGTAGTGACCAAGCCTAACCGGGCATTGTTAAACAGAAATTGTGCAGAACCTTGAAATTTGCATTGTTTAATCATACCTGTAATGTGCGTTTGTAGAGATACTTCATTAGTAGATATACTACATTAGATTTATGGATGTAGCTCCCTTGCAGATTGTATACAATATGTCTTAGATCAAGGCCTCTAGGAAAGGATTATAGCTCTGTGGACCAACATGATTAAATTTCAAATTAGCCACCCGTGTAAAGTCAGCGCAGGTGTGCTGTATAGTATGCCGTGTTGCATTCCCTATGTCAGTTACATCATTGTGTACTCTTCCATAGCTTAGCTGTGTTATTCATCCATATCTGACTTGACCTGAAATGTTAACATGAAAGAGCATTTGCGAAAAAGCACATCCGCGAATCTATGGATCACACAGCGGATTCCCGTTTGGGAGTTATTGCTGTTTCGTTTTTCCTGAGTATTGCGAATAAAACAAAAGCTTGTTGTTATTTTGTTGTCAAATGCTAAGCTCTACTGTACTATGTGCTTGAGGAACAGTAAATATCGCACATGTAAGCCAGTGTCATTCAGGGAATTATGCTTGAGATCAGGGCTAGAAGATTTGTTTCCTTCTCATTTTCTTTTTTTGTCTCAATCTGCACCTTCCGTAATAGTCATTCGATGCTCAACATTCTATGCAGTTTTGGAACCAAGGAAGACAAAAACGCCTTTCTTAAAAGTGGATCCCACCCGAAACAACTTTGTGGATACATAACTATGGGCATCCTCTCTCTGTGGGAATAATATACATGAACTGTTTCACAGGAGGTATGTTGTCACACCTTGCCTTATTGTGCCTAAAGCCTAGTTGCTAGTTGCAACTTTTATATCATCTCTACGAGCTCAATCTCCATAGCAGTATAGGGATATAGGTTTGACATATTTGCAGCTACTGTAGCTTTCCTTGAACACATTCCTTGGTTAGATAAGTGAATAACTATAAAAAATCAAATAACCCATTTCCTGGGCAGTTGCGACACCTCTAGAACAGCAAGACAGAACCGCACATATCTCACAAGGCAAAAATCACAGTTAGAAATCGTAGCTCCTATTTAAAATGTCTAGGGTATGGTGGATGCCACTATTTACACACGGCTTTGTCGTGGAAAGATTTGCTGAAGTTTGCATCTCTGTGCTAGCCCCTAAGCCCGAAGAAATTACCTGACATGGCAACAGTTACTGAAGGTACTGTACAGAGATTCTGAGAGTAATGAGGTACTACATAAAAAAATGGGGCGAAAAGTAAATAAAAAATCAAAATCGGACACATCTAAACTTAAAAGAAATCTTGGTGCTTTCACGGGGCTACACAAGACTCAGTCCTGGATCAGATCCCCGTAGAAAACGACTTTTCTGAGCCTCAATGACTGATTCCCTTGATTGACCCGACTGTGAGGCACTACTCACTGGCTTGGTGGCAACTGGCAAGTGGGCTTGCGTCTGACAGTGCGGCTTGGAATGAGGGGAGCAAGGGGCATCACTCAACGGAGTCATGAAGAAGGATGCCAACATAACATGTCGAAGCACATCATTTTATATTGCGTTCAGTAAGTAGACTAGAACACTGTTCATAGAAGCAGCGGCCATGCATGTTGGGGAAGCATGCTGAAGGTACCGCAGGCAGTGCTTCCCGAACTGGAAGTCAGGGTCAGAGAGCACCTTGTGAAAGGGACAGTGGCAGTGTCCAGTGAAGACACTCCAGGAATTTTGCACAGGTTTGGGGGTGGGGGTGGGGGTGGGGGGTCACACCTTTTAGAACTTCTGATGGATAGCAGGGTGTGGGAAACACTGACCCCAGGTGTATGAATTCTTCTTCTTGTTATTTACAACCGGGTACCCATGTTCTAGTAATCTGAAAAATCCTTAGCTCTCTGGCGGGAAATTGCTAATTATTCTGAGTGTCTTTTGTGGAAACACGTTGTAACTGCCTTTCTACCCACCCTTCTTAGTTGCCCAACAAAAGCAAATATCTAATTCGGTTCATGATTGCCTTGAGTGTTTTCAGACTTCTGAAATGGAGCTACCTGGTGCATAGGGTCTGCCATGTAAGCAAGGTCATATCTCAGATTGCCTTTACTTTTGAAAATGGCCCTTCAGTGCTTCACGTGATTGCAAGAAACAACAGGCAATAAGAATGATTTCTGCAATATAATGAGCTTCGTAAAATAACAACTTTATTTAAATGATGATTAGTGGGGCGCTTCATCCTCAGGGGCAATACTATTACAATGTGATGAAATGGAATAATGAGCCTTATAAAAAAATACTTCGCAGTATATTTATTTATTTATCATACGTTAAAGACCCCAATGTGGTGTTACATAACGGATGGGCATGTACGTAAATATACAAGACCGATCACCAAAAGGCCTTGCTTCACATTATATTGTTACAAGGTTCCGATCCCTTAGTCTAGAACCGAAGAAGTCGAAGCTCCACGAACGTCGAGCACAGATGAAGCAAACACCATCAGTCGCCTGTCCTCGACAGACTGGTCGATGAGCTTTTTAACGCACATTATGATCGCAGATGTAGAAGTTCTCTGTAAATTTCGTGTCCTCATATTTAATGTGCAGTTGTTGTTTACGGTGCCGGTGCAGTTCGTGTGCCATAACGCCCGGGGAGATCGAATGCTTGTGGTGCAAGGAGCTCGCGAAAGCACTACCGCAGAACTGCAGTACGATTGCATTACAAACCATGAATATTGGCTGACCTCTCTCAACACTTAAAAACAATAACCATGAATATTTTCAATTTCTTTGCCTCAATACGATTGTCCTGAAGGTGGCACATTTCACATTTTGAACTCCGTGGGCAGCGCAAAACTATGAGATCTCATATTCACAAGTAAGTCCCATGTGTTCTTAATTGTCGAACGATGTTACAATTAAGGAGCTAAAAACTGCATGGTTTGGGTCTGCATTAAAGTCGACTCGGGTGGAGGGCAACAGATCAAAAGACGACACAACACACAACCCTGAACTCGGGAGAGTTGTGTAATTGTCAGTTCAGTGCCGTGTCTTTTTATGTATTGTCCTGCGCTTAGTTTTTTAGCGATGTTAAGTGTCCTTGCTTGTACTCAGTGAAACGTAAAAATGCTGGTTTAGAAAAGAATATAGTGTAGTTTAATATACAGGGGGTGTGCAGATAAACTGCTGTGTCTCTCAAATGCCACTGGAGTTTATCTGCACACACCCTGCACTGCGACTGGTTACCTATTTGCCTAAAGTATATTTTATGCACATTTGTGTAGACGATACATATACATTACGTATCACCGGTTTGCGAGGTGAGTTTGACACAAGCTTGGCAAAAACAAGAGGATGGGCATCCCAGCCTGTGCAGTGAACAGAATCCGGCAAGCCTTCCCTACAGAATCTGCCACTGACTTCAAGTACCCAAGATACTAACTGGAGGTACCTCTTGGCACAGCTCGTCTATCGCATTTACAATAGTTCAGCATCTGTAGTTTAGGACGATTTATAGCTATGCAGGATGATGCATGGCTATGAGTTCCAAAATATGTCACTGTCCAAAATAACACGGTCCTTTTTAATGAGTCTTGCGGGACGATAGATGAGCTCTCCTTTCGTGACATTGTGTACCATTGCTACCAATGAACAATTTATTGACCAAGACTGATGAACAAACGAAAAGCACAGTCTATCTTCCAAATATTAAAACCAGAAAGAGATGCAGCATCTCATTTATTATGTAGGTTACAAGCTTTCACACAAAGACTCGCCGAAGAAACCTATGGGCGAAAGCTTGTAACTTACGTGATAAATATATGTTTCATGTCCTCCTGTTTTGTAGACTTCTCGAAGCATTAAAACAATTACACATGATAACAAAATTAGCCTACAAGATAAGTGGCCATTAATGTTGCACGTTGTTACATAGCAGAAGTCACGCTAGGAACTGTTGCCTGAAGTCGATATGTTCTTGTTGCATGTGTTGGTTGCATGTATAGTTTGCTTACCATGCATCTGTATGCGAAGAAGATACGTGCAATCTTTTATATAGCTGACAGCTTGCTTCACATTATATTGTTACGAGGTCTTCTTCTTCTTCTTCATCCTCGGGGAAATGGCCGTTATCCACTAAGGGCGATTGGCCAGTACCAGATGAGGGTCATAGGCGTGGATTTTCCTGAACGCTAGCTATATATGAGAGGAGGAGGAGGAGGAGGAGGAGGGGGTTGAGGCTTGTCGGAATAATAATAGGTGTGGGACTCGCGGAGGATAGCCGTGAAGTCAAGCGCAAGAGAAAAGGCGAAGATACGTTCGCTGCTCAAAAGCGCTGGCTAAGAGTCATGAAGGCAGCCACACTAGATGCTACCGTCCAGTTCCATCTCCCAGCATGCGAAGACCCGAACGATAGAAGAGAGCCTAGGCAGAGGGGGGCGCCTTGCATTTTCAGAGGGCGAACCAGATAGTTCTGGCGAAGTCGATCGTAGAGGCGACAGTGGAGGAAGAAGTGTTCCACTGTTTCGTCCTGTTACAAGGTTCCGATCCCTTAGTCTAGAACCGAAGAAGTCGAAGTGTCCGTGCCCTTCTCCTCGGACCTCTTCCTCATTCTCGTAACAATATTAAAATGTGATGCGATTGTAACGTGACAAACGCCGCGTGGTGGCGATATGATAGGTTCTCACGAATTGTTGGCATGGTGGTGGTTAGTTAGGAAACTGCACATCCAGTCAATGGTAGCAGGATCAAATTTAATGAGGCTAGTTTGATCAACAAGCGGGCACAAAGAACAGTGTCAAAAGCCTTTGCAAAAAATAAAAATAAAAATAAGAAAACAAAAATATTGCGTCTATGTGAACGCCCTAGAATCAAGACAGTTTTAAATGCCGTGAACGAATTCCACTACGTTAGTTTCGCATGAGTGCCCTTTTCTAAAGCCATGCTGGAACTAAAAAAAAAAGAAGTTGATAGGTGGTGGTGGTGGTGGTGGTGGTGATAGGGCTTGCCGTTGTCGGCCTCACGTATGTGGGCAACGTCACGACTCACGCCCTGGGGGAATGTGCGTCCTGGGCCGACTTCTAAGGGAACTGTGCCGACATATGTCTGAAAGCGTCTGAGGAAAACCCAGGAAAAACCCCAGACAGCACAGCCGGCACCGGAGTCGAAGTTGATAGACTCGGATGGTTGACAACGTGCTAGCATATGATGTGCTCCATTAGTTTACCGGGGACACTAAAAGGTGGAGCAGGTCAGTAGATTGAGGGAACATCGTGGTCGCCTCATCTGAAGGCAATGAATTAGCTTCAGACCTATGTCCTCGACTCAGACACATACAAAGCATATTTCGCACAGATTAACGTATCTTCGTTCCAGCACTTTTACTTTCGAGTGTTCATCACTGTTGAGTGGTCTATCATACTTGTAACACAGATCTTCATTGAAATACAGACTGTGCATAAGGGATGCTCTGAAATGAAACTGCTTGATATTAGTTCTCTTAATATTTCCAAAAACCAAAAACAAACTTCACAGTGACTATTCTTCTGAAATGATCAACTCCAGAACGAAAGCAAAACATATGTCTGGCCATATTATAGCATCCAACTGAAATCTGGCACTTCGATTGAATAATGGCAGTTGAAGAAACGGCAGAAGCAATTGTTGGCATTGTGTGGCCGGTGTCGAGTTTGTCACATGTTGAATAATAATGTACGCTAGATATGCTACAGTATAAAAAGTACAATGATATACAATACATTCAATATGTGGTGGGGACATGTGAAACCAATATGACACGTACGTACATTTCAAACTTTCGTGGAAAAAGCAGTTCAGGTCTGTCGGATTTGTCATATTCGATACGAAGCCAGTAAGCTGTCTCATCTTTCGAAAGCAGAGGTGCAGCCACCACTACCCTCCGTCATCTCAATGCTTCAGAGCAGCGTTGCCCAGTAAAAAACGAGAAGGGTCACATAAAGCATAACTGGGTTTATGAAGCGGAGGGTTCTGTGGGATGTATAAGAAAGCATACGTGTCACACAGCAGCTACGAATCTCACTGGGGCACTCTGTACATACGCTCCTAACTTGCGTGCACGACAATGATCAGATGCACTTGCACGGTTTTCAGTGCGTAGAGTTGGAACTGAAAAATAGATTTACCAACCTTCTTTAACCTACCTTTCCTTCACGACTGCACGAGAGCACACTTGGTTTCTTTCGATGAACGTTCAAAGAATTCAATCGCAACATTTGCACTGCATCATCAGGTACCGATGCTCCTTTGAGATTTCGCTTAGGCGAGTGCGACTGCCGTTGCGGTTCGTTGCTTCGTAGCAGATCAAGAACGCGCCGCAATGATAGGTGAAACGCTCAGAATATGCAGCTCGAAAATACTTGTGACAACTTCAACCCAATGACCCAAAAAGGGCAGGATGAACCGGGAATCACACAAGTTCGCAAGCTCGTCATATGACAGCCATGACAGCTGACCCGACATGGAACCATACGGAACGCCGTGCACAGATTGAAAGGCTTGAAAGGCAATCGTAAAACCTACTGCAGGTGCTGAATGCAGGGTGTATTTTTCACGCTGTAACAAAAATATATTAACATATAAATGCCGTTTCATGAAGAGAACTGATATAGTATTGCGTGGCCACGTGACGCTTTCGAGCCAATTGTGAGTGGTGCTCATGTAGACGTCGTTTTGTTGGTGGACCGGGGTGGATATTTTATATAAACGTATGGTTTCTCGGTTTGTCGCTAGGCGTACTGCACTCGGATGAAGCCGAATGTTCGAAATTCGAATTTAGAGAGACCGTGGTGTTTTAACGCATGAATTTTCGCATGGAGAGTTCCTTTTTGGGTGCTTGATGGACAGCAAGTACCAAAGCGCTCCCACAGCTTCTGATCAGAGTCCCTTTAAACACTACCTACATTCCCAATTGTATCACTGCCATCTGCTACAGCTTTACACAAGAACTGCTATGTTCCAAGAAAGACGTCACCACCAAGGGGCTCTATAAAGAACTTGTACAGAAACAACTGAAGTCGGCTTCCAAGATGCGAAAAGACAAAATGAAGTTTGTAGTAATCAAACAAATTTTTGTCAATTGGGCCAAACAAACACGAAGGGACGACAAACGAAGACACGTCCGCCTCTTCCGCTCTTGAAACAAAGCGCTGGGACCACTTCTAAGGATCGTCGTGGAGTGACGCAATTGAATTTGCAAAGTCCAACGAAGGAAGTTACCCGTGCGAAAGAACGAGCTACGTGTTGACCGTCCTCCAGTTCGGAACAATAAGACGCAACTGAGGGGCGTTTGACTCTCAACGAAGCATGCGCAGAAGGCCGAGATATGTGACTGAGTGCGCTATCTATAGCACAGGGTCTTGTGTGCGCTCAGTTTAAGAAGCACGTAGTTCGGTTCGCCAAACACGGTCTGTGGTAGGACTGTTTAAAGCGAAAAAGGAAAAGAAGAAGAGGGAGAAGAAACGCTAAGAGCGGGCACTTGAGTGTTTATCTTAATCCTAAGCATGTGATAGAATTCCCTTACGCCCCCCCCCCCCACGCACACACATAAAAAAATAAAGAACTGTACGCTATCAACAGCCATACCGTCGAATGGAGAATTAGTTTCTAGAGGTAACAAACTCAATAGAAAGGGGAAGTGATTAGAGGAAGAGTATTGGCTTTTTCCAAAAGTACACGATGCGGTGTTGCTCTTTAGTGTAAAGCAATAAGGCAGAAGTTTAGGATTGACTTTGATATAGGATATGAAAATAATTGGTCATTCGCCGAGGTTGCAGGTTAAAGAAGATGAACTCACCTTTTGGTGGCTCATCTAATAAGTCAAGAATACAAAAAGAGATAGTCGGTCCTGCGAACATCGCAATTAGGGCCGACCCACATGGTGCGTACTTTACTCGGTCGGCATTTAGTAGTGGCGTAGCACAAACGGCCGTATCAAAGTGTTCACGAGCACTTTATACTAAGCGGATATTTTAACGCGCACAACATTATTTGGGGCGGCCGACATTCAGATGCAAGGGGGCTGCTCCTTGGCAATCAGGCTGAAGAATTCGACGCCTTCAGAATGTCTCCTCCACATTCTTTCGGGGTCCTCGGCATTCCATTTGCTTGGATAACATGTGTTGTTCGGCGGACATCGTCAGGAGTTTGTGCGGGATGACGGACGTGAAGCAGTATCGGTGGGAACGATGCTGCTCTGCATGATCACTCGTGCGCAAAAGACACGCTTCGCAGGTGCAGATGCAAAGCGTATGCGTCGCAACGTTCAGCACAACTTAAAGTGCCACTGCGGAGTAAAAAAAAAAAAAAAAAAGAAAAGGTTCCTTTCATTTCGCATTATAAATGAACCGCTCTCAGGGCTCAGAAACCAGCTTGCGTGGCGTAGTGGTTAGGATGATCGCCTTCCACGCCTGACTGGGAGGTGATGCGGGCTCGAATCGGCTGTGCTGTCTGAGGTCTTCCCTGGGTTTTCTGGTAGGCTCTCCTGAAGAATGTCGGCACAGTTCCCCCTGAAGTCGGCCCAGGACGCATAATAACCCCCCTGTCACCCACTCCTTCCTGCTGCCCACTCTCCATCTGTCGACGTCTGTACGCCGCTCATAGCCATAGTTGTTTCGTGGCGCTAACATGCAATTTAAAAACAAATTGAAAGGAAGGCTCAGCACGCCAAAATGTCGCTGGGGAACGTCACAGATTCATAGTTTCGCATTCTCAAAGAGTGAGTGGCGTCACCCAGGGCTCTGACGTCTGTCTCCTCGCAACAGCGCGCGCACCTTCCCGGTCTCCGCTCTCCACCCCACGTTGGAAGACTGTCCGCGGCTGTGGCGAGGACGACGGAAATCGACCTTTCAGGAGCAATGTTGTTGCCAGACGCGCGTGGCGGATTGATACCCTGTGACATCATACGTCTCGAAACTAGAAAGTAATTTATCAGCGTCGCGTAGATGAACAATATTTCAGGAGAATACAAGTGTGAAGTACGAGGATTGTAATAATAATAATAATAATAATAATAATAATAATAATAATAATAATAATAAAAAAAAAAAAAAAAACTCGCTAGGATTTTCAAGACACGAAAGTTAGCCCGCAGCGTCACTTTACCTCCAAGCGAACAGACGAGAACGGCGGCGCGGAGACGAATACTTCACAGAATCGACCCTCATCTCTCATAGAGGTTACCACTAGGATGCCCCGAAGTATTATTCCACCGGCTCAGACTGAATGACCCATTCGCAAATGAATTTTTCCGATGAAAGTGGCGCTGCGACCTAACCAATGTCATCAACCTGCGGCGTGAGAGAAGAAACGCAGCACTTCGGTAGAATGCGATCGCTTTCGTACGAGCTGGCAGGCGCTTCCAAGAACCCTGGATAGAATATATTTAAAGGAAACAAAAACAGTTTTTGTTCTTTTTATGTTATGCACCAGTTAGTTTGCGCCCTGTCCCTTCTGTAAATAGACTATAGATTAGATAGAAGAGTGTTACTTGTATAGTATTGTATCGCATCGTATTCTAATGTGTATCTGAATGTTTATTAAACATATTTTGACCGGAATAGATTAACCTTTTGATGCTGTGAAAATGTTGAGTGGTGTCGTCGAACAAGTTTCCAGAACGAAGAAAAAAGAGGGAGCATGAGACACATGAAATTGGTCTCAGTAGCACGCGATTGAAATGTCTAGCTCTAGAATTATTTATCTCGAAAGCTGTTTATGCAAGATATAACATTCATGCGAGTTTTAATAGATTCTCATGCAAATGCGTCACTCTCGCTCGATATTGTGCTAATTGCACACCACAAAGTGCTACGTTCAAACTTATTTTGGGGATAATTGACGTTGCTCTCTCGAAAGGAAAGTTACGTAGCAAGCGAGCTGGTGGTGACGATCCATGACTTGAAAACTCAGCTGAGTTTCAGACCGTGTTTGTGTTTGTTTGTTATCGTCCCTACCTCGTCTCGGGTTTTCAAGTCATGGGTTGCTCTCTCGTTTTATTTCAATGCGTGACTCCTCCGTATGTGCATGGAATTAGAATATATTAGGTCCAATCTTGTACATGTTTTTCACGAGATTCTCATATCTCTGTGTTTGCAGTTTGACGGAGAGGATGAGAAGGCGGAGGAATGCTTTTCCATTTTGAGTATTCATTGTTTATTGAGAATAGACTTTTATTTCCACCGTGCTGTTGGCATCCTGTTCAATACCTAGCAGATCGTGTTAGTTGATTAGGTACTCTCAGCCTGTATTTTTTTCGGTGCAGCAGTACCGGTACCACCTAGAACCAGATAAAAAAATGTGCAAATTAATACGTACCAGAGAAAGTTGCCAGAATCGACTTGAGGCACGTCCATCTTCCCGAAGAGAGCGTGTACCCAGGAGATCAATAGTTACCTAAAATTCATTAATTAACTATTAGTTACAATTAGTACAAAAATTACCTAGAATTGATAATTAACTGTTAGCGACAATTAGTACAAAATGACCTAAATACATTAATTAATCCATAGTTACGATTAGCACCTAAGATTCATTCATTAACCCTCAGTTATAGTGACAATTAAATTACTAGAAGTAATGAGCGTACTGCGCTACCTGTAAAACATAAATTCAAGCCGACGCTAATCAGTAATGCAATGGAAAACAGCACACGAGAAGCGCGTCTTCCAGAGTGAGAAAATAAAGGAGGACTGAGCAATATCTTTTTCCGTTAAGTTACCCGATAATAAGCTGAAGGGATATGGGACACGAGTAGAGCACTCGAAGCAGACCAGAATTTAAAAATTTAAACCGCCATTTTAATGTTCGCAGGTATTGACGGCTTTCTGTTGTGTTTATTTGTGTTTCAGCCAGAGCTCGGCTGCTCTCCATCAATTTCAACGCTTTCAAATGTGCATATTACTACCGTAGTAATGGTCAAGCCTTCCACGAAGGTAATCATCATTATCTATTGCGCACCTAAGCGGTGTGACAATATTTTCATATTACTGCTGTTTGGTACTTGTTCCTGTCTTACTTCAAGGAACGGGGTTGACAGGCACGGGGCTAATAGTATTGCGTAAAAAACTTAGATAGCTCGTTGAACATGCCACTGCCATCCGGTACGAACCTGATAAAAGGCTGCAAAGGGTGCCTGAAAAAGATGCAAATGATACACTCGTCGTCTTACCCAAAAATTACAACTTCAACACTACCCAGGCTCATACGCAAAGCAGTGAATACCGTGCATACTCTATAGGTCAGACAAGCACAAAATCTGCTGTTAGCCCGGCAACACAGACGCATCTCCTGTAAAGCGTGTTTTCCCACTAATAGAGCTTTTCAGGGGTGAAGTAAACTTTACACCCGACACGTGTTCGCAGCAAAAGTGGAGAAAGGTACTGGGAACGAAAATTGACAACGAAAACGAGACAACCGAGATTCTTGTATTAGGAAACAGACACATGTCTAGCGGAAGTGTAGCTGAATTCAACAACGTTCCCGAATGTTAGAGTGGAGCAACGAATAAGTTTCTCTGTCTTCGAATGGAATCTTCGGCAGTGGTGTGTACGCTCGGAAAGTTCCGCTCTTACGTTTACTTTCGCATCCATCCAGTCGTTTACGGTGATTGGATTTCATTATGTTCCAGTTATCGCCTCCAGCTACGAAACTCCCCAGTCATCGTCACGAAATAAAGTTGTTGTTCTGTCTTCGAATGCGTCATAAGGAATGAAGTGCTGGATAATCATCCATTTAAGGGTCTGGACCGATAAATGTGTTATTGCAGCATTGTGTGTGCCAAGCACCCTCTCGAGAGCAAAGAGTATTGAGACTAAGTTGGGTCAGTGGAAAATATAGATGCACAATTGCCGTTCGTACTTACTCACATGCGTACTTATTTGACGCGTTCATGGAGTAGTGACTGATGACCAGACGTGTAAAAATTACTTTTCAAAAGTAATTGAATCGCACTTACAATTACGTTTGCGTAACAACAACGTTTGCAGCGTAAACACAATACTTCTCGCCTTGAGTTAATGAATTTGAGATGTAATCCCAGGGAAATGATAATATCGTCAAAGGAACGTTTTCCTGCGATTACATTGCGTAATATGCTCTGTAGTGATCCACGGAAATTCTGGCGTTCCCTTTCACAAAATAAAGACGGTGAATGGTGTGCATACTACTGACAAGGAAATGATTGTTACTCATTTTAACTTGCATTTTCAGTCAGTCTTCTCCAAAACCTGTTGTTGATAATCGCATTGAGTGTACTGTTGAATATCAGATGGATGATATAGATATCTCAGCTGAAGCTCAAAGCTCTTTTGACATTTCTGGACATCATCGGACTTCGATCATTATTGTGAAGGGGCTCCTTATTTTATTCCACACCTCCCCAGCAGCAATGGGGTAGAGTATCGCCCCCGGCGATGAACCTCCCCACTCTCCATCTCAAAATAAAGTTGTTGTTGTTTCAGCTGAAGGCGTTCTTAATCTATTACTTGAACTTGATGCTCGTAAATCCCCGGGACCAGATAAGATACCGAATCTGTTCTTGCGCAGATATGCGGAATGGGTGGCAAAATATCTGTACGTTATTTTTATTACATCGCTTAGAGATTCTTGTCTTCCTGTGGACTGGCTTACAGCCAAGGTTATTCCAATACCCAAAAAAGGTGATTTACTCAATGTTAACAATTATCGACCCATTTCAATAACATGCACATGTGTCAAAGTTTTAGGGCATATCATAGCGAAGCAGATTGTTAACTATTTCGAGACCTATCAGTTGTTGCGTTCTTGTCAGCATGGCTTTCGTCGCGGTAAAAGTACAGTAAGATTGTTGTTAGAGGCGACTAATGATTTTACAGCATCTTTAAATAAGTTAGGCCAGACTGACGCATTATTTATCGACCTCTCGAAGGCTTTTGATAAAGTGTCTCATCTCAAACTTCTTGAAAAACTTCATGAGTACGGTTTCCCCGAACGTTTATTGAACTGGATACGAGCATATCTCTCAAGTAGAGCCCAGTTTGTGAGTTTGGACGGAGTATTTTCTTCCTCTTTGAGTGTTACTTCCTGCGTCCCACAAGGAGGTGTTTTAGGACCAATTTTGTTTTTGCTGCTATACAGGGTGTCCCAGAAAACGTGTCATTGAATTATAATAAAAAAAACTACACCACCTAGAGTCATGCGGTCAACGGCTTTTGTTCTTACTAGGTTTTTGCCACCTCCTCATGTGAATGTCATGTAACGTAAGTTTAATTATGTAAATTTTTGCGAGCTTAAGTCGGAAATTTGCCTAGTAAAGGTCACTTTTTTACACCACCAATGTGAAGAGCGTGACTAATTTAGTCAAATTATTGATAATTGACAGGGATATTCAGGAGCTATCCCATCGGAAAAAATAGCCGAACATCATGCTCTAAGGAGGTCGCACAGAATAGCGCACGATGAATTTTTCAGCGCAATCTTTGTCAGTCCGACGAAAGGAGGTTCGCAACCCAGCCCTCCCCGACATCGCAGAAAGAGATAAAACAGGCACGGCTTATCACGTTCGACTTTCGCTGGGATAATGCTTTCCCTCTCCCAATTTCAGGAACTGTTACTTTTTCTACTATCACTCTGTGGGCTGGCTTCGGAACCTCCTTTCATCGCACTGAGAGCGATTGCGCTCAAAAAGTCATCGCGCGCTATGGTCCGGTGCTCCGAAAAGCATGATATTAGGCTATTTTTTCCGATGGGATATATGTTGTTGTTGTTACGATGGGATAGCTCGTGAATATCACTGTGAATTATCATGAATTCGAGTGAATTCGGCACGCTCTTCATATTGGTAGGGTAAAAAAGTGACCCTTACTAGGCAAATTTCCGAGTTCAGTTCCTAAATATTTACATAATTAAATTTGGAGTACATGACATTCACATTAGGAGGTGGCAAAAACCTAATAAGAACAAATGCTGTTTGACCTCATGATTCTAGGTGGCGTAGTTTTTTTATTATAATTCAAAGACACGTTTTCTGGGACACCCTGTATGTCAATGATTTGCCCGATAGAATTTAGCTCCAATGAAGATTCGACTATTTGCAGATGATTGCGTCTTATAGTCTGAAATCAGACAGCTTTAAATGAGTCCCTGCGTGCTGTGTGATAAATTTAGTATGGAGCTTAATGTCTGTAAGACGTATTCAATGAACATAACAAAGAAAAAAACACCACTTGAGTATCAGTACATGCTAGATAATCGTGAAATTCAGAAAGTTAATCAAGTAGACTATTTGGGTATAACTTTAACAACAAGTTTGAAATGGAGTTCGCATATAGAGAAAATTTGCAATCGCGCTACCAAGAAGCTATGGCTTTTGTGACGGAAGCCCCGGTCTGCCTCATATGAGGTTAAGCTGGCTGCGTATAAAACATATCTTAGGCCGATATCGGAATACGCCTCACACATTTGGGATCCGTATAATAAAAATGATATTGCAGCGTTAGAGAAGATACAGGGAATGGCTGTTCACTTTATGTCTTCTGATTACAGAAGGACTGTTTCTGTTAATGATTTGTTGTGTAAGTGTGAGCTTGAGACCCTCGCTGTGCGTCGTGGAAGGGCAGGGCTAAAATTTTAGCATTTGCTTTTTCTTCAGAAACTTGAATATGACATTGTAAATGTCTTAACTCGACGAGTTACAGGATCCAGGAGACTAAATCATGCGATGTCTCTCGAAGTACAGTCAACAAGAATTCACGCTCACGAATTTTCATTTTTGCAACGCACAGCGGGGGACTGGACCAGGTTGCATGAGGAAGCTGTCCTCATTCAAGGCTATAATGTTTTTGTGCATGGATTAATAAGAATGTCCACACCTGCTAGGACCCACACCTGGGTCTGCAGTATAAAGAAATAAATACATTACGAAATAAGAATTGTAACTCAATTAGAGCTACAGTTAACTATAAAAAGTAATTGAGTTGCACTTTGCCTGACTAACCTTTCCTTTCCGTTTTAAAAAAAAACATATCCCCTAATTTGGATAGATAGTTTTGTTATATAACTGTTGACATACTATAACACAACAGTTATAACATTATAGTTATATTATACACAACAGTTATAACCGTTGTGTATGTAATGTAAAGACAAACTACTAGTGAAATAGATGAAAGACAGAAAAATGACTTGTGGTTGTGGAGCACACTCTTTAGCATATGGTACAATTATAGATCTGCTAATTACTTAGCAGAAACGTTAGAATATTAGACAGCGGAAAAGGACGTTTTTAAGTTTCGTCAAGCAGAAGGGTTATTTACACTACTCCGTGTAGTGACGGAATGCTGCTCATGCGTCAGCTTATAAGGACCGTTGGCCTTTAGAGTTCTTGTTCGTTATATATAGCGGCACGACTGCTGATTATGAATAAACCACCAACAGAAAACAGATGCTGCATTGGAGCACAGCTGGGTACCCCTACATCATACTTTATGAAGGCTTCGCGCAGGTTGACGGGTACCTTTAAAATTATTTCTCCCATGGTGCGGCACTTCTGTTTTTGCCACACTCAAATGTAAAACCTTCAGTAGCCCCTCATCAGATGACTCGTGACCTTCCATTATAGAAGCTGCAACTCTCATTGCATTTTTAAAACATGGCCTTGCATATTGTTTTAAGTTGTCACATGAATCCGTTCTGTTTTGAACCTGGAATACGCGACAGAACTTGCGGTGAGATCCTTGATGATGATGATCATCATCCTCAAGGATCCTTGTCTAATATTTGCTCATTACCTCCTTGGTTGGTAGCCATGCCAGCCAACAATACGCGGACGACGGGGGACACGTGAAACGCCTAGGACCGGATTGTCCTCGCTTTGACTGCTGCATACGCAAGGACCCTCTGAGCGCTGTCTTCTCTGCGCTCCTTGCGGCTCCATGCGGCTTAGGTTCCGGCCCATTTAAATCGACAATGGATATTTCAACGTGCGTGGAACACCCTGTACAATACAGTCGCCTTCGGTGGTACCATGTCTACGTCAGTCAGTCAAGCTATATGCGATTTGCTACAACTGTACGTTATCTGGTACGAACAACGTATTTGTTAACTCGACACCGCGAGCAAAAACACAGGCCAGAGCTACGAACCAGGAAAAAGAATTAATTATGCTAGGAATAAAGCTTAACAAAATATGTAGCAGATGTCAAGTATACAAGGAGGGACAGGTTCGGTGAAAGGTATAACACTAAAACACACACACACACAGAAACAAACAAACGAAATACTGAAACTTCCTAAGTTTAATATGGACGAGCTTTCGTACAAGGTACAAGGTAATGGAGCGTTTAATTCTCAACAGCGTCGAATGGTACCTGGAGTCGAACATGTTACTTCTGGACTGCATCGCATGGTTCCGGAAGTCCCGCTGCGCAATGGACTGCATACTTGATTTAGCTACAAGTATTAAAGAAGAACAGGCTAACGGACGCCTAACGGTCCCTGTTTTCCACGATATCAAGAGTGCCTATGACAGTGTCGTACACGAGCATGTGCTACACTCGTTGTATAAGCTGGGTTTAACCGAACGATCATTTCGGTGGATTGCGGCATATCTGCAGGATCGCAAGGTGTTCATGCGCACAGGCAACTGTGACAGCCATTATCATGCACAGGAAACGGGAGTGCCTCAAGGTGGGACTTTATTGGCAGAAAAAAAAGAAAGAAAGGAAAGATAAAAGGGGAAAGGTGGTGTTCTCAGCCCATTGCTTTTCAATGTACACTCTTAGAAAAATGGCTAGTAAAAAGGTAGTAGCGACTGCGGTTACTATTCTCGAAGTGCGTTACTATTTGGTCACTAGCTGAGTACTAGCTAAGAGTTGTGCAAAGCAGTAAATGCTGCCGTTACTAGCCAGAAAGTCTTGCTTAGTAGCTGTTACTAGATCGATACTTATGTTTGCTACATGTTATTTTGTGCCCGTTAATTTGTGATGGAGGCGGTATTATCCAAGTTAAACGGTAATTTGATTTAAAAACACATGTGTCAGTAGAGTAGCATTTTATTCAATACGGGAGAGACTTACGGAAGCGTGTAATTTGCTCCTGAGACAACCGTATGCGCGCATCCACACCCAAAAAGTCGCTTCGCGGCTGGTGGCGGCTTCGTAATCCCCGAAATTGCGATGCATTATATAAGTATCTGTTGTCCAGCGAATGGCAGTCTGCTAGGATGAGCTGTCTTTTTTCGTTCACACCCATGCTTTGGGAATATGAGTTTGTGTAGGCGCAGTATCCCCCGAATACACCCCCCCCCCTCCCACACAACCACAGCTAGAGGTGACAGATCTTCGTATGTTTGTTCCCAAGCAGCGCAATGTACTGAAAGTCGAGTGCAATAGGGGTGGACGGGTAGGTCGAAGACCTTGAACGAACTGTTGAAACTAAAGAACATTGATAAGACACATACCGTCCACCCCTATTGCACTCGACTTTCGGTACATTGTGCTGCTTGGGTTTGGGTGCTACAATTTGGAAAATATATTGGCACTGAAAAAAATTTAGCATTCCCTTTTTCCGAAATTATACGTAAGGCGTGTATGCTTTTTTCTTTCCTTTCTTTTTTTTTTTACCAGTGTACACTTTGTAATTTTCACTAAGCGAAGGTCGCGCTTTTACTAGCCAAAGGCAGTGCTATCAGCTAAGACCTACTGCTGGAGGTAGTGCTCTTTACTAGCCTCTTCAGTTAGTAAATGTTACTACTGCCACTTTTACTACCTACGGTTACTAAGATCTTAGTGGCTGGTGTGACAAGTAAGTGCTTAGTTTTTAGTTAGTAAGCGCGCCGACCTTATTTTTAAGAGTGTAGTACTCTCTTTCCTGCCACAGTTGCTGCCACAGGTAGTGAAAATCAGTTTCTATACGGATGATATCTGTCTTTGGACTTCAGGAAAGCAATGGCCGGCACTGCAGTCCCGGCTGCATGCCTCCCTTGACCTGGTGATGAGGTTTCTCACAGAACGGGGTATGGACGTCTCTTCGGTAAAGACAGTCTTCCTTCCGTTCACGCGGAAACGGTTGCCAAAACCTTCAGCCTACAGCTGTTACAGCTTCAGGTTACAGCTGGAGGTAAATGGACATGCTGTGTCACGAGTTACGCATCACCGGTTCCTAGGAGTCATCGTGGATCGTTCGCCCTCATGGAGACCGAAAGTCCTAAGCCTCAAGACCCAGTTGCATGTTCGTACCAATATCCTACGCTTTTTGGCAGGTTGTCGATGGGGCCTCATCATGTACATCAATACTTACCCTCCATACTGCTTTGGTACGATCTCCTCTCACATTCCACCTCCCAGTTCTTCATGATCTTGCGCCGTCGCCGGAAATGATTCTAGAACGTGCGTTGGCAAAGAGCATCAAGATCTGCCTTGGTGTTCCCAGATTCGTCTAATGCAGTTGTTGTAGCCAAGTCGAGACATCCTCCACTTTCTATGCTACTGGTGGTAGAATCGCTGCGCCAATACGTTCGACTAACAACGAGATTTCGTCGGCACCCGTTGTCAAGAGCTCTTTCGACACGAAGCTTTTCCAGGTTTCATCAAGCTATTATGCCCGGCCGCACTTACGTCCCCCTGCATAAGCCTTTGCCAGTGCACTCCAGCCCTCCCTGGACTTTGCTACAGCCTCGGGTGTCCGCGAAAGCACCGGGCCTCGCGCGAAGAAAGTTCGTGCCCTCAACTGTTGTGCGTCAGCAAACTCTTCAGGTAATGCACAGTAAGAGGGACAGGGTGTGCATTTTCACGGATGCGTCTACAAATGAGTCAGGACCCACGTGTGCATATGTCGTCCCTGAGCTCTGCATTGAGAGTTGCGCACGATTGTCTCATCGCACGTCGTCCACGGCCGCAGAGCTCCATGGGATGATCATGGCGATGCAATTTATAGAGGCACATGAAGATCCCAAATAATTGGTTACTTATAGTGATTCACAGACTGGATTGCGAGCATTACAAGCCCAAGGCGGATCAGCAGGTTTTGCTTCAATCGTACACGAGAATTACAACGCGTGTGTAGCACAAGGACACGACATCATCCTTCAGCGGATCCCTGGCCATTCTTACATACATGGGAATGACGCGGCGGACGCAGCAGTTTCTCGGGCACATCAGTCCGGTTTGTTTCGTAAGGTGTATTTACCCCCTTTGACACCCGCTTCATGTTGTCAACTTTAACGAAGAGACTAAGCAGAGACCTGTGGCCCAGTGATTCTGGAAGGCATCCACTGATCAGCATAGATCCAGACTTTTTCCTTCGTGGTCCCAGCCTCGTTTCCTTGGTCCATGGAGACCCTAATCCAACGGTTCCGTCTGAAGGGATACAGTCCCATACAGCCTTAGCTTTTTACACATGATCGGAAAAGCAGCCCCCCAAACTGCTCCATGTGCGGCTTTGTGGAAGATGTAGAGCACATTTTGATGTCCTGCGTATGATACACTGAAGCTCGTCGCCTTCTACAGTCGGAGCTGGCAGCAGTGGACGGCCGTCCGCTCAGTGTTTCAAAAGTACTTGGGCCCTGGAATCACAGTGTCAGACACCGGGCGTTCTCCGCCGTAGTGAAATTTTTCCGGGACATCGATGCAGACAACAAGCTTTGAGCCTATGAGTGTTTTGTGGGTTTTGCTGTTTGACTGCTTGCGTGTCGCGTGTTTGCGCGTTCTGTGACATCTCAGTGTGTGTGCAATTGTTTTCTGCCGGAATCACCACCACCACCACTAATCGTCATCATCAGCATCATCATCACTACCACCACCATCCTCCTCCTCCTCCTTCTCTTCAATGGCATCATCATTACAGGAGGTTTCCACCAAAGTAACTGGTGCAAGTGATGGTGGAGTTGCGGGCCTCACACTAGGGAAGCCAAAATCTCCATTTCATTTTTCTTAGAACCAAACCCAACCACACAAGCTTTCGCGTGGTGGATCACGCTTCATCGGGTACTTGATCAGGTACCTGACTACGCGTGGTCCACCACGCTACGGCATGTACTGTAGGGGACAGGGTTGTCTAAAATCAGCTCTCCGTGGTTTATCGCATCTCAAATATCTAGGTGTTGTAAGACTATTTTTTCGAGTAATAAACACGTGCTGCACACGGCCTACCTTCAAATAGAATATTGGCACGTACAATACTTTAAAGCGCAACCAAGGTAATATGTGACGGCGAAGTAGTGACAGGCGATTTTAGCTAACCGTGTCCCCAACAGCACATGTTAAACTTAGAAAGCTTCAGAATTGTTTTTTCAGTGTTATACAAAAAATGTAGCAGTAAGGATTGCGAACATCGAGAACAAGTGACGGACGGCGATGCATCAATTATATTTTCTTTTCATAAATCAATCAATCAATAAATAAATTAATCAAGTTGTGTTTGCTGGAAGGCACAAGAACGAATATTGCACACAACGCGACCCACGTGAAAACTGACACTATGTCATGAAACTAGACGTCCATTGTAATACAATCAGATCTACGAACCAATGCCGCTTTCGCTAAAATCGTGCGCCACATTTGTGACGTCACCGGCATGGGTTTGTCTAAACTCTAAAGGATTCCATTCGAAACAGATTTGGAAATGCCCAAAATTGTAACATTTTAAAATCTTCCGGTGGTGTAAGTTCGCAAAAACTTGTTTTAGTGCTGTTTGCGCAAAAAGGTTTTTCTTTGAAACATTCAGAAGCGTTTGGTTCTAAAGAAAATGAATAATTCCATTTTAAAAAACTGCTGCAAGAACGTAAAACCCTGGTATAGCACACTATAACCGTTGCACCGTTACAGTCTAAGCTTCAGAGTACACCGTTAAATCGACGTTGCGACATTTCAAAGAACCTCACCCTATTCGTGAGTTAGACAAACAGACGCTAAGCTCGCTGTGAATAACCCGTTAACTGGTTTCATCCTACAGTTGGCAATACGACAGCCTCCCGCGGATTTAGAAATACTCCTCGTTGGCGACGAATTTGAGCGATCTCTTCTCTCATTAGAAGACTGCATCTAATGATACCCTGTCAGTCGGTACGCGGACGCAAACTTCATTTCACGGGTATTACACTCGAGCCATTTAGACACAAGGCTCCTTCGTGATGAGCCAAGGCAAGTGGTCCGTGAAAAGGGTCTCGATGCAGTCCACTGAGCAAGACCCGAAGAAGGACCAGCGCGTGTTGGGGTGAGTCCAGTGGGCAAATAGCGAAGGTCTCACGAGAGGAGTCCGAGATGTAAACACCGTTCCGTTTTCTTTCGTTACGGGTGCAGCGTTGCAATGAAGGTTGAAGGAGCTGTATAGATTAGAGATCTGTGCAGCTCGTATGGAAGTTACATGCTGGGATCCACAGGGGCTACAACACGTTCCCTACATCTTTACGATAGCCAAGTCTGTTCGGCGTCTGAATGCGTCCGCAATGTTAATACATTTTGTTTCCGATGGTAAAACATATAGCTTCACTCATACTTCACAACGCCTCCCTGGGTGAACTCTAACCAATTCCGTGTGTTCTTCTTCAACTGTTCATTCAACTTCGTTCTTCTTCAACTTCTTCACTGTCGTTCGGTGCAATGGTTGGCCTTTAGCGTGTTATGTGGTGAAGTTCTGTTTTGAAAGTGTAGAAGACGTTTCTAGGATTGGATTAAATTGGATTAGGGGAAAATGGAGATTGTTTAGTTTCCTGATTGTTTCGTTTCCTGATGAACCAGGAGGGAGCATAGGAGACCTCAATTAAGGAAAACGTCAGGCTTTTATGTGCGTGTTGCAAGATTTTTTTGTTGGTTTTAGGGGGGGGGAGGGAGTGGTGGGGGTGCTGAGAAAAGGGTATCCTGACAACATATGATTTATTGCGGTGTTTGGGCTTCGTTTCAACGTTTATGGAAAAGAAAAGATAGAGATAATAAAGGTAATAACAAGGGGTCGCACCTGTGTTGATAACTCGATATTTGTATTACAGCACAAGACACCTGCATCTGCAATGATGGTTTCCTTGTCCCAAACACACACGAAATGTTCTTCTTACTTGGTAACTTCCATAACTTCCTACTTTGTCCAATGATATACTATATAAAAGTTTCATATCTGAAGTTAAAGTGAGTACCACTTAAGAATACCGATAGCTTCTATAGCATAGCTCCTGTGTCACGTCCTCAAACACGTGTCACGTTCGTAATCAACTCCCTCACTTGAAGAAGCGCAAAATAAACTTTTTGGGGGGCGCGCGTGCTTTTTCGTCCTTCATGAGGACTAACGGTCCAATATTCGTAGCATGTCAGCCGCCTAAATTAACAGCGTAAATCAGATACATCTCTCTTAGAAGCATCGTCCTTTCAGCAAACAGCCTACACGACGAACTCGGGCAGCGGCGCCACTTTCGGTGATGGGTGCATCGACGCTGATAACCCGCACCGTGTGGCCCCGAATAACGAGGTGAGAGATTCGCACAGCAGATGCGTACACACGAACTTGTCCACCCCTGGAGTGGCCCTCATTCGCATTTTCGCAGTCTGAACGGCTCATGCGCCGACATGATCAATACCCATCGATCTTGGCAAGGCGCGGAGCAGGGGAGATTCTCTCTGCGACGTAGTATGTGGAAAAGAAGAAAGACAGGAAGCAAATGGTTAAGGCGTTATTAATTGAAGGAACTTTATTTCTCTTTATATGGAGGTTTACCGACTTAGCAGAGCCACATGCATGACAAAACGAACAGTTGGTCGACGTAACTTGGAATAATTATGCGGCCTAAATAACGAGACAATATTTTTTAGTGCAAGTATTTGCTCCCATCCTGAATCGATTCAATGGGAACGTTAATTGGATGGACTGTTAATTTTAATTTTTCTTCGCAATAAACAACCAACGCTACAATTGATTGTGTCTTTTAAATGAGGAGTGAAATATAGTGCATTTTAGAAATACGGTAAATCTTTAACTTATTTAAGATTGAAGGGACATTTCACGGATGACTACATACCACCCGTACATATCCTCGAGGTCAAGCTGTAGCAAAACATCATATCTCATTGCGAACGTTCGTTTATTCAACACACGGGCCATGGCGTGACGTGTGGATCGCGCGCCTACTTAAAAAAAAAAACAGCAATAACCGTCGTTATGTGCGAACTTAAAGGGGCACTGAAGTACAAAAGTGTGTCCTCACTGAATGAGAGATGCCGTTACCTTGACACCAACACAAAAGGAACGGGACCCATCGGTTGCGTCGTTCGTGATTTATGATCGAGAGAGAAAAACGCAATATCCGCTTTCCCTCTCCCTCTCCTTCTCACGAGGCGTGACAATGCGGAGAGGCCTCGGATTGGTCTCCTCAAACGATCTCTCGCGATGATTGGACAGATCGTTTGAGGGGACCAATGACGGTCTGCTCAGCATTGTCGGCGTTCTCTAGAAGGAAAGGAAAAGGGAGAGCGTAAATTGCGGTTTGTTTCGCTCATAAATCACGAACGACGCAACCGATGAATCGCGTTCCTTTTATGTTGATGTCAAGGTAACGGGTTCTTTCATTCGGAAATGAGAATTTTCTGTACTTTGGTGATCGGGGCCCACGTGGTGTGCGGCACTGTCGCTGCTTCAGAAACGATGCGCATTTCATTTCTGCCCGTGGCAGCTACAAACCTGGCGCATTGATGCGACCGGAGTCTGTTTTGCGAGAACGGTGCATTGCCAATGACGTTTCATGATTGAACACGGAGCAGATAACCTGGGGTTCCGGGATAATGTTTTGCGATGCATAGATCTTGGCATTAATCCGATTCAGCGGTGATGGGGTCGGGAGTACCAAGGCTTTGTGCTGTGGGCCCGTCGCTCAGTTCAACGAGGCTCTTGGGCGATCACCCATTTGTATTACTAACAACGTCACAAGCAGGACGAGCTTTGACCAGAATACGTTGGTGAAATGCTTCAGGTCGCCTTTGACACTTGCGCTGCTCTGCGTGATGGTTAGAGGAGGGCGCGGTAAGATAGACAGCATGCTTCTGCCGCGTCTTTACTTTTCAGCGTACGAACTGTGGCAGGAACATTATGTCATCCCCTGATGTGGAATAATAGCAGTTAAAAGAACAGCAATGCAAGGGATGTTACACTTCGGCACCGTTTTATATTGACTGGGTGCTGTCAATTATGACTACTCCTATAGGGGACGTCGGTAGAGGGACTAGCGCTTACTTGCGGATAAAGTGCGGATATCTGTGCGCACAACAAGGAGGCGCGGTTTTATCCGCATTTAAAGGGACTATCGCATCCGTCCCGGACGATTCCGAAACTGTAGTGCTTTTTTACTCCGCGTTCATCACTGATAATAACGCCGAAAACCCGACGCGAATTGGCAGCGTTGTGCCTGTGTAGTTTGATATAAAACTTGGCAAGAGCAGACGACGCATTCCTGGATTCCCTCACTGGAAACGTCACACGGACGAGGCCAATCACTGCGCGCCCTTTGACATGGAGAATACCAATCACGGAGCGGCCGGAGGGACCTTGGTAGCCTTGGCAACAGACCGACAGGCAGGCGGGCGAGGCGGAATGCTAGGGGACGGCGTCTTCTCTGTTACCGGCTCGCGGAATGCTGTTTCTGGTTAACGTTGAACGTGTTCGTACAGCCAGGAGCGTAACGCCGTGTTTCACGTAACATGGTTACGTCTGCACTCACACTGGTAAGCGAAAGTCAGCGTATTTACCGAGGACTTTTCACTCAGTATATTGCGATGGGAACGACAAGCAGACGATCTCGGAGACAATCGCTTGCGCTGCGCTCCAATTCGTGCGCCTGGCTTACGTCATCATCGTCGTGGCTGCAGATGGAATGCGGACCTTTAAAACTCGTTTACTTAATATGTAAGTTGTTTTCGGAAGAGAAATTTGGCAAAGTTGACTCTGCAGTGGTGAGGAACATTACCCTTTCGGTATCGTACATACGTTCCCGGATGCGATAGTCCCTTTAATCCACGCGGATTTCCAAGTGTCATATTTCTATCCGCAAACCAGGATGACATGGGTTTATAACCGCACTGGCGCACGTCTAGACGGATGGTTATCAGACAAGCAAAGCATATGGGTCGGCACTCTTTCACGAACTCACTCAACATCACATCAACATCATACCCATTATTCGACCCCCCCCCCCCCATCAACGTTACAACCAATCAACTTCCAAACCCGACTCGACTTCAACTTCAAAACCCTCACTGCTCATCAATTTCCAATCCCTTCAGTCGACTCAACGTCAGCATCACATTACAGCATAGGTCATTATTCAAAATCAACTTCAACATCACAACACATCGCAACCTATCACTCAAAATCACATCTTCCTCCACAATGTGATGGTGAATGATGTGAATGATGACCATCATGAGTGAATTTGTCGACCTGTGAAGCAGAGCCGTCTGAGTCTATCGAAAGCCTGCAGGTCTATTGAAGGTGAAGCTGCATGCTGGGACGTGCTTGCGTTTGGAATGATGTCAACAGTGTCTTGCCTGTTAGCACTTGTCAGAAACGACACCTATCAACAATATGACAACTGATCAAGAAGCGGAGACAATACCGCGAGCTACTAACGCGGTGAGTGACTTATGGTGAGACACATATCGCTTAGTTCACTTCAAGACAATAACATGTTATGTTTAACTCCTTCCACATGCTATATAGAAATGGTAAAAAAAAAAAGAAAAAGAAAAACACGCCGCCGTCTCTGCAATTACGAACGGATTTACCGCAAGAAAACACTAGATATTACCGTAATAAAATACTCGTACTGCTCCTATTCTCAACATCGACGACCTCCGTTGCATAAGGAAAGCCCTCTGAGGCAAGAAAAGGCGATGGCGAAGAAGCGCGTCTTATTTACGCACCATTTGTGACGAGATTCCACTTCCTGTGTTTGTTGTTCGAATCGCGTGGCTTCTTCGCAGTCTAGGCAGTACACGTTAGAAATCGCAAACGGTGCGTTGCTCGAGGCGAAATGAAATTTCGCTCATGTGTAACAAGTTGCGAAATATAGCTGGCGCTTTCGCTCGGGGAAGCAGCGCTCGTTCCCGAAACAAATAAGGGAAAAGATAAGGAGACGGGACTGGAATTTGAGATTTTAATGGGTGGCTTGACAAGATTATTAGTGACGGGAGTCATGCGTTTGCTTTGGAAAGGAGCGAACGACGCGAGCACGCAAAGGAACGCTAGAGACAGCGTTCTCGACGTCTACAAGGCAAACAAGCACGCTCCAAGGGCAAAAGGAGCAGTCCGTTGTCATCCCCATGGGTCCCTTTCGGAACAAAAATGCACTGAAGCTTATGCGAAGTTTAGGAACTATTTCCAGTTCTTTGGCGTAAATTTCCAAAAGTAGTTACTAGTTATAGTTCAACCACAAAAGAAGTAGTTAGTAGTCAGTTTTAGTGAATCATTTCCGCTCAAACTGTTCGCGAACGGTATCGCGGTTGACCAATGGGAAGGGCAACTTGCTGAATCTTACAGTGGAGTTTTGCAGCACTAGACTCTGCTGTTACCGTTGCAAACTGTGCTGTCGCATTGTGTTATGGAAGGCATGAGTTATCAGTCGAACTCCTACATGTCTTGTGCAGTGCCGTATGATGGGCAGCACAGTGCTCATTTGAAATAATCGGGACCCGTGAAATTAAGCTCGCACTACGACCACACTATTAAAACAGAACTTCACCGCATAGCACGCTCCTAGCCAACCATCGTCCCGAATCGCCAACATCGTTCTGCCTCCTGATTTGTTGAAAACGGGAGGCGTGCTCCTTTTTGTTACACTTATGCAGTAATGTTAATCGTCACAAAAAATTCAGAGGACGGTTACGGCTGTGTAACGCGAATTTCAGCGACAGCTGTTTTGGGTGAACGTTGACACTTATATCGCTGGTGTACACCCTTACAAATGAGTGGGGGGTAATGGCAGGATCGGCTCGCCGTTGTTGGCCACACCGCGGTGGTGGTGGTGATGGTTGAAAAGGCTTGCCGTTGTCGGCCTCACGTATGTGGGCAACGTCACGACTGACGCCCTGGGGAAATGTGCGTCCTGGACCGACTTCTAGGGGAACTGTGCCGACATATGTCTGAAAGCGTCTGAGGAAAACCCAGGAAAAACCCCAGACAGCACAGCCGGCACCGGGATTCGAACCCGGGTACCTCCCAGTCTCGACGTGACGTTGGCCACACCGCACTTCACCGCATAGCACGCTCCTAGCCAATCATCATCTCGAATAATGTCGTTATCTTCCCTGATTTGTTGAAAACGGGAGGCGTACGCCTTTTTTGCGACACTTATGCTGTCCATAATTGTCACAACAACAACAACAACAATAAATGAAGAAGTGATGATGACATGGTGGTGATTGTCACAAAAAAGGCGTACACCTCCCGTTTTCAACAAATCAGGGCTGGCAACGATATCATTCGAGATGATGGTCGGATAGGACCGTGCTATGCGGTGAAGTTCATTTTTAAGGGTATATGCACAACTACTTTAGAGTGACGAGTACTGCCTTGTGATATGTGAAGTGAGTTGTGATGTGGTCGATATTCTTGACGAGGTCTCGCTCTTGGAAGACCAAATCAATGCAGGTCTTTCTCGAGGTTCTTAGGGCCCCTGTTGTGTTGGGCAGTTCCAAGATCAACGCTTCTTGTAGAACTGTGATGAAGTTGGTGGTCTTTGCGTCGATGTTAGTACCCCAGGAGCAGAATCGACGATGGCATGTGGACTGTTAAGGCGTAGGTGATGAATGTTATAACTCGCGGAACTGTTGCGTTGTGTGTCTGTGTGTGTGTGTGGTGGGGGCAAAGTAGGCGGCCACGACAATCAGCCCAGTCTCAAATGGCACCGCACACACCTCAACCCCGTTTTCGCAGTCACCAAAGAAGTCTACGGGTGAAGCGCTGAGTACGCCTAACCTCTGCTTTTGCGGAACGCACGTTGGGATCCTGACGTCGCACTCTTTTGTTTGCAGTCGCCGCTACACGACAAGCTGGGTCTTCGCGCACTCTGCGCTTCCGTTCGCGTTCTCGTGCCCGCCGCAAAGCTCGTGCGTCAGCAGGACCCGGTATCTCTATGGCGTCTGAAGCAGAATCACTAAGAGTGTTTTTTTACTCAAGCGCCACTTTCTTCCTCTTCCCTCGTCGCGCCTTCTCTCCTGCGTTCCACTGTCCTCTACTCACTCCTTCGCCTCATCTCACTCCTTCCATCTGCGAACGACCTCTACGCCGCGATCTCGAGAAACGATGCACTAACAGCCAGAGGTCGGCACTTGTGACTCCTGCTCACTCATCCCCGGCTCATCTCTTTGTTTGCTCACTCATCATCAGCTCAGCTCCTTGTTTGCTCACTCATGCTCACTCACTTCTTGCTCAGTTCACCGTTTCATGAGCCATGCTCAACTCATTCGTCACATTGAGCATAAGCGAGCATGAGTTAGCATGCTCATGAGTGTGAATCTTGTCAGGTATGCCACGTACCGCCGTATAGCAGCTGCAGCCGCTTTCGCCATGAGACTAGTCTTCGCCTATGTTCGTCTTCTGCCATTGTAACCGTTCCGCATATCGAGATTAACTTATCATGATGATTAGAACGATAGTGGGGAGCGACCAACTTATTGGTACATGCCCAGATCATCTACATAGCGTCCGCGGTAATCCGCAGACTTTCGATACCTCTCACTACAGCTCTCCATTAGCTCACCCAATGCCAACTCATTCGCCACATTGAGCATGAGTGAGCATGACGGAGCATGCCCATGGGTGAGTCTTGCCGATGTATGCTAATAGCTGTAGCTGTGTACGCCCGGAGGTTTCCACAACTCAGCTGGGCCCCGATCTTGAACTCTGACCTAGTAAGCGTTATCGTTATATGTATTTAAAGTTCACGCGCTCCAAAGCCGTTTTGGTAGCCTCGCGCAAGAGCGCGTTGCGAATCACGGGCGAAGTCGCGTTATGGGGATAACTACGAGCTGAAGATCAACGATATCGTTCTGTGCAATGGTTGGCCTTCACCGGGTTATGTGGTGAAGTTCTGTTGCAGAAGGCAGGTCTTGCTCAACGAACCATCAAACACTTTGCTCTCCCCAACGAACTCATGCATTCTCTGCGCGTCTCCGCCCTTCATCCTCTATCCTCCATTCGTCTTTCTTTCTTTTTGCTATAGTCGTGACGACGCCCACTTCTGTGTGGGCAACAACGGCTAGCCAATCCTGCCATTACTCCCCCCCCCCTCTGTGTTAAGAATGCACATTATGCAGACGGCCAAGCCAATTGAACAAGACCTATGGCCCAACTCCGAGACATGGGGCGTGTTACGTAGCGGCTCCGGAGCGCATGGAGCCAGCTCCTTTTTACTAAACGGGACATCACCTTTTGCGGAATGTGGCGCTCCCCCGCTCTTACCCACAAGTCGGAGTGCTTCTTCCGCTCTCCTCTCCGCGGGGACCCCCCTGCACCTTGATTAGTCTTTTTAAGGCTGCAGACAGCCGGATCGAAAGACGGCTCTGCCGGAAAAAAAAAGCATTCAGTGACACCCAGACCCAGAGACCCAGGCATTCTTTGCACACGCGCAACCCTCTCTTGGCTTAAAAACCCGTTTAGCAGAGGCTCCGGTGCGAGAGGGACAGAGTGGACGGAGCGTGCTCTGCAGATCCGGTATAGTTAACGCGCCCATAGACGTCCACTCCAAACAATGGCCTGACCGCGATCGCTACAGCAACGATCTAATCCACAACACCAATAAGACAGTGGAGCGATATCGGCATTATCTGACATTTCGCTTTACTCGGAAAGCCATTAAAATGCTGCGTCTAACATAAAGGAATGAGTGGAGCCAGCCAATATGGCTGGTCTTCCACGATGATGCCAATACATAGGAACGACAGTCTTGCATAATAAGGTCAATGCTGCTATGAACGTAAGAATGGCCACTAAACGATTTCGTCCCGTCGCGAGAACATGCAGAGAAGACTATTCTCTCAAACCGATTAGCTTGGGCATTGTGTATTTTTCGTGTAATTTGTGGCTCACTACCCTACCCAGGGTTCGCTGGCCACAGATATGAAATCATGAGATGATGGGTGAATAATGGTCCCTGGTGCGACAAACTTTGTGAATGCAACAGTGTACGAAAACATGTGCTATAGCTGCGGTATCTTTGACGGAACAAGAAGCTATACTTCAGCAATTTTCTGTCTACAGGGTAAAAAATAGTTAGGGGTTCTTTCTTATCAAATTGTGCCCTATGCATGTCACAGGAGTTTATAACTTGACAAATATCAGTTTACATATTTCGAAGTCAAAGTATTTTCATTTATGCGCGCACAACATATACATGGGACCGTGAGGACAAATGTGTGAGGAATGCGGACCTCACTCCTTGACATTCATTTTGTGCCACGCATTTAGCTCCTACATGCAACATCCGTTTTCTCAAAAGACCCCAAATTACACTTTTTCCCCTTGTACCCGGCTCCATATACAGTCATGTGACTATTCAGTTATGTCATAGAGCGCGACCGCCAGACACTTGCAAAAGAATTCTTCAGTGGGCAAATTACACAACAGCCATCAGCTATACACTCTCAAAACAGAACTTCACCACATAGCAAGGCCAACCATTGTATAGAGTGATACCTTTATCACTCTTGGATTTCTGGAAAGCGCGGTGCATACACCTTTTTGTAACAATTAACATAACTGCATAAGTGTCGCGAACAGGCGTACACCTCCCGTTTTCAACTGTCAACTCATGTCATTTGATGATTTGATGTCAACTCATCTCACAACGATGTCATTCGGGATGATGGTTGGCTAGCTGCGTGCTATGCGGTGAAGTTATGTTTTAGAGCTCACGGGATCTGCGTTCACGAACTCGTAGCTGTTGAAGATCGGCTCCAGGGAGGATTCTAGCTGCAGTCACTGTCATCATCCGGAAACTATCGAACATATCCTGACAGAATGCCGCGCATACCACACTATGCGGGATACCCACCTCCCACGCTCCAGGCCTGAATAGTGACGATCATCCTATTCCCCGAAGATTCTTATGCAGAACGGGCTACCAACACTCGCAACCTCGCGCGTTTCCTCCAAGAAACGGGCCTCGTACAAAGACCCCTTTGGTGCAACCCTCATCCACAGTGCACTTCCGTCTCATTAGTATCGCTCATCCTGCCTATGCCTCACCCATCAACTCTCATCTTCCCCTTTTCTTTCTTTTCGTTTCTTGCTATAGTCGTGACGATGCCCACTCGTGTGTGGCCAGCAACGGCGACCTATTTCGCCCCCCCCCCCCTCTGTTTTAGAGTGTACAGTATATCTTAGAAGAGTAAATGTTTGGTCCGGTTGGTACATAGTGTTGGTGTAATGTAACCAGCGGTAAGGACGAGACAAAGGAGGTAGAAGGAGACAAACGCGCGCTGGTATATCTTAATTGCATTTATGATCATCATTATGGATGTGTTCAGCGTCATCTCTTTCTATGGCAGCTGAAGCCCCCTATATCAGGACTACGCAATACACAGCAACCAGGTAACCGAGAAGGGACGAAATGGGGACCTCGCTATATACGGCAGGGGTGGGCAGTAATACTATTTTTTGTATTGTAGGCTAATACAAATACATAATACTGCTCAGAAACATGTATTATACAATAATACTTCTGAAACAGTGCATTATAATACATTATGGGAGTTCATTATCATCTCTGTTCGTCTCTGGACATCATCCCTTTGTGTTTTCATCATCTCATCATCGGTTTGAACTTTCTGTATTAAGTGTACTGGGGTTGCCAGTTTGACTTCGTCGAAACTAACATCCCCATTTTTTCTTTATTCACATCACATCACACACATTATGGGAATACAAGGAATACATAGCTTCTTGGAAAAGCCCAGGGCGTGCACCAGATTTATTTCACAATTTACAGTGCCCGTTGATGAAACGATAGATGCATTACTGTCTGTTTGACTGCAATAAGAACATGTTCTAAAAAATCCAATCTTCGAGTGCTCGCCTGTTTGGTCGAAGCAAAGAACGTCTTGTGGCATATTTGACATTACGTTACGGTTAGGTGATCACCATGCACGCGGAGACTGGGAGGTGCGCGGGTTCGAATCCTGACACCGGCTGTGCTGTCTGAGGTTTTCCCTGGGTTTCCCACAGTTCTTCCCACACTTCTTCTTCCCCACTTCTTCTGGGGTTCCCACAGTTTCTTCACGGCGCTAACACGGAATTAAAAAAAAAAAAGACATTTGGCCTTGCACGTCGGTCCCCTTTACCTCATGAACCACCACACAAAATTTACCATTCAGAATGGTACGACTTTCCATGGTGGAAGTGACAGCAAAGATGAGGTATTCCACCTCCCTCAGCAGGTCAACCATGACAAGTTTGAGACGTTCACAAAGGATATATGCAAGACTCCTGACGACATCTTTTAACTAATTGCACTTTTGCACTGTTCCATTTCCCCCGGTCTTAGTCGCAAATCGGCACACTAGGCGATTATTAGTAGTATTAAGTATTATAATACACATTTTCAAAAATTATTTTATTATAATGCGCCAAAATATGTATTACTTTAGACAGTAATACTTTTCGGCTTCCCCAGTAGCCACTGGCCATTGCCCCTGTATGTCTCAGCCATAGTACGCGCTGATAACAAGGTCCCATGTTCTCGCGAGATGGGTTCATGTCATTGTACTTTCGCAGTGTTCCATTTCCCATTTCCATTTCTATTTCCAGTGGAACACTGCGAATGTGCAATGACATGAACCCATTTCCCCAGAACATGGGACCTTGTTCTCAGCGCGTCCTATGGCTGAGACATACAATGGCAATGGCCAGTGCCCAGTGGGGAGGCCGAAAAGTATTACTGTCTAAAGTAATACATATTTTGGCGCATTATAATACAAATACTTTTTGAAAATGCGGATTATAATACGCAATACTAATACAAAATGTATTACTTTAATACTATTATAATACGTGCCCACTCTATTGAAGACTGGAAGATCGACGAGGCAGTGGAGGGAGACCTACGCATTGGAGCAAACAATGCGTATGCCGGGGTGCTCTATATCAAATTTTGTGTCCATGGTGGTCCAGCATGAACATGCTGAACTGTTTCCAAAAGTGTCACGCGCACTGTTCTAGTTGCGAAATATGAAAACGTGAGGATCGTTGCGTCATGGCAGACATTCATCAAACAGTCGGTATTCACGCGGAACAGTCGGAGAACAGAGAACACAGTCAAAACCGGCAAACCTTTAGGAGATGAACGTGCAGGTGAGTTTGTAAGATAAAGAGATTCTGTCCGCAGCACTCTATGGGAAGTACGAGACTAGATTTTCGTCCCGTAGTCCAGGTCTGGTAATAGTCTTACGTGGGGGTTGTTGTTGTCTAGACATGTTGTGCTCTTCCATTCTGAGTGCACTTCTAAAGCGCTGTTCAAATTATAGATGCGCGATTTCTGTGCGTGGCGGACGCAGAAATGGATTTCAAAATGTACTGGAAAAAATACGCTATAACCAAACGTATACGTCCCATCAAGAGAGAGAGAGAGAATAGCAGCATACCCCTTTGGACATGCCAGCTTACAAGCCTTCGTAACTCATCAGTACGTCAAAGTGCGCACGTCAGTCTTCCCAAGTCAAAGTCTGACAACGAATAAGAAAAAAAAAATCTCACAAAATTCGAATACGAATTTTATCCAAAGTTCAAGCCAACCAACCAATACTCGAAATCGAAAGCATATCCGGAGACACGTATACAAAAAGAAAGAAAGAAAGCAAAAAATAAAGAAGAGCAGCGAATCCCATCTCTGGTGTGTGACTCCCACGAGACTGGAACGCGCATAGCCCGAAGGCATCTTGAACGTTCTTTTCGTTTCTGCCTTCCATTTTGGTGGCCGCCACTTTTGCATGGGCGACGCGTGAAGCACGGCTCTGCTCCCAAGTAGGGCAAACACTTAGAGGCGATGCGTTTTTCGATCCCAGCATCACGCACGCCAGCAAGACCCGCCGCCAAAGACCCGCTGCAAATGAGATTTCTAGATCCTTCCTCCCCTTTTTGCCATAACCATATTTCGCTCCAGGAGATGCCGCTGCCTCACTGCCTTCCAAACGCATTCAGACAAGCAGGATCATAAAGCTATACCTCTGCTCTCGGGCTTCATCTTCTGGTGCGTGTGTGTGAATATGGCGTGTTTTCGGGACCTAGCCACGTGGTGTTGCGTTTCTGTTTGTACTGCAACACATTTACGTCATTTTGAGATAAAATTAGGGCCATAGTCTGGGGAAGAGGATCGTTGTAGTACTTGTACATATACACACACGCACGCACGCACAGAGAGAGAGAGAGAGAGAAATCATTACCCCTGATCACGCTTCTACACTCTTAAAACAGGACTTCACCACATAAACTAGGGTTTGTGGTTTTCGGCATTTTCTTTCAAGATAACTCGGGGTGTGTTTACCGGCATTTATATGGTTCACCAAAAAGCGGATTCTTTCGGCAGCTATATTCCGCCACGGATGCCCGAATGCGGGCATCTATTCAATTCCAGACGAAGCTCCTGTTGGCTTGACCATATGTTTTAACGGGCCTCAGAAACGGAAATAAGGGTGAGTCTAAATCGTTATTGGAGGGGTGTAGCCAGAAGAGTTCAAAGAGTATCAAAGTCGAACTAGAAGTCTAGGGAGCCAGTGATCGGCTACCGTTTGGGAATTTCGAGCATATCCTTGCGATAACAGACCTCACAACCAGGTCATCCTTCTATAAGTGCTGAAGCACAACTAAACAAGGGCAACGTCCGCAGATAATACGTCCGGAGTGAGTTTTAGTGCAATGTTGGCTACCGCCTGAGCGTACGTAAGGGATAGCGTGGTGGTTCTGAGCACTGCGTGAGGCTCTGTTCACGTTTGCGCGTGCGTAGGACCACCAACGCTAAGGCGATAGCGTATGATACATTAAAACTCTCTAATGCCAGGCTCGACCAACGGTCCACAAGTGGGGCATTCCAACGGGGATTTCCCTTTCCTATTCAAAGAATGGCAGCTGACATGGTACTGCATATTCGGATTTTTTCGGAATATCCGAATTTGAAAAAAAAAAAAAAAAGTCATTCGGGGGGTGTTCTTCGGCAGTTTTCGGTAAATGTCGAAAACCACAAACCCTACACATAACGCGTTGAAGGTCAACCACTGCATAGAATGATAGCGTTACCATTCTTTGTTCGAGGAGAGAGCAGGACGTACGTCTTTTGTGACAATGAACGTAACTCCGTACACTCTCAAAACCGAGGTTGTGGTGGTGGTGGTGATGGGACTGCTTGCCGTAGTCAGCCACGCCCAGGCGTGCAACGCTAAAAACCGAACTTCACTGCATAGCATTGAAAATGATTAATCGCGCGTGTGCGAGGCCCTCTCCATAGTTAAACTTAGACTACGAGGAACAAACGGGGAACAAGGATGAGACACTTTGCATAGCTTTGATGCGCCTTGCATAACCGAACGAATTTTCATCTGAAGCACACTCTCCGGGGCCAACTGGGTGCTGATATGTGTGAAATGCTCTCCTGAATACGTCGTTGCATCCAACTTCTCACAGGATATACATCGTGAACAACAGTAAACATCAGGGAAGTTCCGCTGCAGCACCACTAGACCAAACAGCCGCCACTTTTCCTTTCTTTCCTTTTTCTTCCTTTTCTTATAAGTTTTTCTTCTTAATTTTTTTTGAATAGCAGTCCGGCTCTTCTCCTGGCTAACCTTTCCTTTCTTTTTTCTTCTTAATAAACAAATCCCCCCCCCCCCCCGACACTTTGCTTCGAGACGCCAATCGGTCGTGGATGCGGAATAAAACGGAACGACTCAGAGCGAGTGGGTCGTTCGCACGAAACCGCGCTCCCCCCATTCCCCTCTGACTCGCGCTCACCGACTCGTAATGCGCATGCGGGACACTTGAATTGGTGGTTTCGTTCGAGCGAAAACGATTTGCTAGAACTCTCTAATATCGTTTTATCTTGCGACAGGAAGGAAAGGTTATACATGCATAAAAACGTGTGCAGGCCCCATTTCTCAGGTAATCGGGAGACAGAGCGATATCACCACCACCATCACCCACCTCTGTGCCCACCTCTCTGCCCACCTCTGTGAGGCCGACAACGGTGAGCCATTTCACCACCACCACCACCACCACCACCGTATTAAAAGGGAGTCTGGCCATTAATGGGACCTGCATATACCTGAGGCTCCACCCACTTTTTGATTTATCTAGCAATCACAGGTCGAAATACAGTTCCCTATTATTCCAGGCCATCCAGTACTTATACCTCACCCTTATTTACTGGGTACCGCCATTTTGGAGAAAAGTGATGGATTTGGATTGAAACGGATATCACTCGTGACAGACCAAAACGACGGATTTTGCGTACACTTTTATGAACGCCATCTGCATGGATAAAGGCATGTTGGGAAGACTCAGAATTGCAGAAATGGTTGCTGGCAAAAGTGATTGACCAGGAGAGCGGTAGAACCGCTTCTTCATAGCAGACAGCTCCCGGCATGAACTTTTAAATCACATAACGTAAGTAGATTTAATAAGAAATGCTAAAAGATGTAGGTATAACTAAAATTCAATGATATAATGCAAAATCTTACGTATCATGGGCGTCTTCCTTGCTACTTTCTTGGGATCGCGGTCTTAACTCGGACTAACGTTAGCGACGAAGCATCTCATTTTGGCGTAAATAATGATGGCGGAGCGAAAGGAAAAGCTCATTTCGCTGATGCGTACATGAGGATATATACTCACAGCATGAAATTAAAGCGGACTGCGAATATTTTTTGTCACGAAATCTCCGCTTCGCCGTTCCAAAGCAGCATTCTCCATTTTGGAGAAATGTTGGTGTCATGGCGATCCCCATGAAAAATGGCAACCAATGAAATGCACCCAAGTTTGATTGACAGGTCGAGCCTCTTTTTTAGGCTCCTGCTAATGGCCAGACTCCCTTTTAATGCACGGCACTGGTGCTATTCAGAGCGGTTTATTAGGAGGTTTGGCCATTGGGAGGACCCTGTCTCAAAGCGCGCCATTTGACGTTACACGATGGGCGGCGCCAAGGCCAGTGGCACCATTTTGGATCAGAGCTATCACCTTGAAATCTCCCATTCCGCCATTTTGGAGCAGAGGTACAGCCTTGAAATCCCCCCGTGCCGGCGCGGCTCGCCTTTCATCCCGATCAAGTGGACGGAGCGATGAAGGCTCTGACGTCACGGCGGTCCCCATCTCTGGGCGGTAAAAGATCACAGAATGGCCAAATCTGCCATGCAGTCGGGAGCACCCCCTGTTAGTACCTAAAAATTCGCACTCTGATGATAATTGACACTGAAAGGGGGGCTCCTCCCATCATCATCCTCTCATCCGTTTCCAATGCGCAATAGGGCAGTGTACCGCCTCAGTGGCGGTGAATCGCCCACCTCATCATCATCAATGTATGTGTGTGTGTGTGTGTGAGTGTGTGTGACACTGAAAGGCGTGCGCCCGCTTTCTCTTGATTCTGTGCAATGGTTGGCGCACAGCGTGCTATGCGGAGAAGTTCGGATTTTAGAACTCGTCAACTCTCTTCTCCCTCATTCTTTCCCTCTCTCTCTCTCTCTTTCGCTATAGTCGTGACGATGCCCACTTCAGTGCGGCAAACAACGGCAAGCTACTTCGACCCCCCTCGGTTTTAAGAGCCTTTTCACCACCACCACCCATCGGTTTTTAGAGTGTAAGCGTCACAAAAAAAGCGCAAGCCTCCCGCTTTCGACAGATTAGAGGAGCCAAGCCTCCCGCCTTTGGCCATGAGACAGCACTGCCTCGAATTGATGGAAAGGCACAAAGGTCGTGTAGCCATCTTCACCGACGGGTCCACGACTCTATCCGGGTCTGCCTCCGCATTTGTAATACCAGAGCACAAGAGGGAAGGCATAGCACGATTGTCTCACAGGACCTCATCGACGACAGCGGAGCTGGTATCCATACAGCTAGCCATGACTTACCTTGCCACGCTCGAGCTGCCTGCGCAATGGATAGTGTACTGCGACTCTAAAGCCGGCCTTGAAGCTATCTCATCGTTCTTGGAAAAAGGCCGTACGGCGCCAACAGTACGAGACCTCCTGTTAGGGTATGTTAGGGTATCGCAAGTGCACAGACATCGGTCACGACGTCATTCTTCAGTGGATACCTGGCCATATTGGCATAAGTGGTAACGAGAAGGCGGACGAAATGGCGAACATCGCACAACTGTCATCGACAGAACACCTTGTCATGTTTTCTAAGCAGGACATCAAATCTCTCCTAAAATATATGACTGATGACATCCGCATGACAAAATGGCACCAAGCCGAAGTGGTCCGTCACTGCTGCGCACGCTAGACCCGGAGCTGAATTTTACCATACCTTCAAGAACCCCCAGACACATAGAAATTCTCCTGCATCGTCTACGCCTGAATGTGCCCTATGATCGCCAGTTTCTTCATAAAGTGGGCAAGGTGGACTCGCCCAACTGTCTACTGTGTGGGACAGTGGAAAACACTAAACATATCATCATGCATTGTCCAAAACATGCTGCACAAAGAGGCATCTTGAGTCAGACCCTTGGCCATCTCGACAGCAGGGACTTCAGCATAGAGAAAGTCTTAGGGGTATGGGACGCTAAGCGCAGGGACGCGGCCTTCAATGCTCTTGTCAATTTCATTCTGAAATCTGGACTAGAAACCCTATACTAGACGGTGCGTGGACATTACTATGATCCTTGATGCGAACGGCGCGCTCGGTCCTGCGTGGTCGCGGTCGAGACGCTCGCCCCGGTGAACTTTTGTGGTGCGCTCGCACCTTCTGTGGTGCAATCGTACCGTTTCGTTTCTTTGTTTGGGGTAGCAGAATTCGCTAGCGCGAATTCAACCTCCCCTTGTTATTTTACCAACCACCAACCAACCAAACAACCAGAGGAGTGAACGATATGTCATTCGGGATGACTAAAGAGTGCCATGCTGTTAAGTTCTCTTTTAAGAGTCTAGTGATCACCATTACGAATGACACCGTTCTCTAGCTCTGTTTTGTCTGTTGGAAATGATAGGTGAACGCCTTTTTGTGACATTTATGCAGTTAGGTCAATTGTGACGGATAGGCACATATGCCAAGCTCTCTCCTTCAGTTGGGATCGATAACGGCAGTGATGGGCAATAGTTAATTACATGTTGTTAACTTACCAATTTAGCTACTTCGCAGGCTCTGTCGGGCCTTGGCGTGTCCAAGAGCATGCCAAATGCCCTTGAAGAAGTCGGGGAATGCTGGACAAATGCCTCTTTCGCATGCTACAGGTCAGCATCTTTTGTTTAGAAGAGCGCTGTTTTGTGTCTCGTGTCACAAGCCGCAGTCGAAACGAGAAAATTGCTGCCTTTCGCTGCTCTTTTAAATAAGTAGCTGTGTAGACAATATCAGCAAGCTTGGCTTATAGTGTAGACAAGACTTTTGTAAAAACATTAATCAGGGATGTTATCCTGTTTTACACACACACAGCATCCTTACCATCATCTTCGGCTCATTGATATTGACTGTCCGGACTCCAGCATTGGTATTGCTGTTGACCGCATGAAAGTGCACCTCCCCACCACACCATCAGTGATTTCCTATGCCCCACCAATGTGGACTCTTCGCAGGCCTCCTGTATGTGACCACATTCCTGGTCTTCTGAAGAAAAACTCTGTACCTCCCGTTGTTGCTCACCAACTTACAACGGAGCACCTTAACTCAGCGTACTCTCAACGACTCCCTGTGTACACTGATGGATCAGTGTCTCAAGGCGGATCTACTGCAGCCTTTTATATGCCACATATATATGTGTGTGACACTGAAAGGCGTTATACTGACCATATATTGACTTGACATATTGACTTGACCACCTAGAAGTGGCGCACGCAAGCTCCCCTACGAAACGTCATCTACTGAGCCCGAGCTCTTCGCCATACTGACCGCGTTGAACCACATAGCGGTATCACCGCCTAGCGCTTGGGTTGTGTTCACGGACAGTAAGATGGCGCTAGAAGTTCTAGCAAATTATTGTTCCAGAACAATCGGCGGCCTAGACACCATGATAGTCGCAACATACAACCGACTTCTATCCTTTCGTCATAGCCTGTGTTTCGAATGGGTACCCTGTCACGTCGGGCACATGGGGACGGCACCTGCAATAACTGTTTCCTACCACTTTCAGTCTCATCGTGTCGGTTACAGACACAGCGACTCCGTCATAACGGCACCCGGCAGTTTCAAGGGGACGCTGTCCGACTGAACGACCATCTCCGGTCTATCGACCCGTCGATGGATTTCGTTGCCACACACCACTGCTCGCGTCAAGAAACGTCCATTCTACACCGACTACGCCTTAATGCCGCCAGGACACCTCTACTTCTCTGTAAAATGGGTCTTCTCCAGTCGCCCAAATGCCCCACCTGCGCTGTTGAAACTGATGTTCCACACCTTCTCCTCGATTGTCACAGATTCGACACCCCACGAGCCACGCTGAGACGACGCCTACTCGAGCTGCGGTGCACGGACTTTTCTCTGGCCACTCTGCTCGGCCCAGTACGAGATCACACACAGCGGTCTGTGACCAGAGCAGTTCTGACTTTCTTGAGAGATTCAGGTCTTATGAACAGCCTCTGAACTCAGTCGTGCAATCTCATTCTTCTGTGCCCCACTCTCACCCTCAACGCACTAACCTTATGCTTTCCTTTTAAAGTCATCTTCTGTGATCCATCTCATCATTCTTTCACCGTTTGTTAGTCATCTTTTTCTTGTGTCATCTTTGTCTTTAATCTACCTCATCCTTCTTTCATCATTTGTTAGTTTATCATTTATTTCCTAATTCTTTTTATTTTTATTTGTTTCTTATTTCTTAATTTATTGATTTATTTCTTATTCCTTCCTATTTCTTTCTTTCTTTCATTCTTTTCTTTTTATTTATTTATCATTTCTTAATTTTCTTTCTTTGTTTATTTATTTATTTCTGGAATAGCAAGCCGACGTGTCGTTTGGCTGACCTTTCCCACGTTTTTTTTCCTTTTCGTCTAATAAATATACCCCCCCCCCTTGTTTTTCTGCTCTCGAAGCGCGTTGGTGTTATTTGTGGGCATGTCGAGAGCTTAGAAACGAAGGAATGAACTGCGATAGATCCAGTAGTTACGCGAAGATTCTGTGGCTATGACGGGCGTACAGGTGTGGACAGATGGAGTGATGACAGCAGGAATGTGAGTTGAACTACGATATCCAAGAGTAGTTAAAACACAAAAGAAGTAGTTATTGTCCACTTCTGGAAAAACGGCGTTGTTCATTGCAGGACTTGGTCTTGAACGCTATACGTGGTGAAGTTTTGTTTTCAAAAGTGGAGCCACTTTTAAAATCTAAAGAAAGATTTCGTTTTAGGTAGCTAAAGAAGATCTGAATGATAGCACGATCCGTTCCCCGGATTTATTACACCACCTTCGAACTTCTTACATCTTAAAATTAAACTACAGCCACGCGTTACACCTTACTTTGTCCCAAGTGCACATGAATACAGGTCCACGAGCTCGTTATGTTCATTATGCAGCATATGACCCGCACATTCGTACATGGGATTTCTTGCACCCTGTACTATGGGCAATCGTACCCTGATCCACAGTGCGCAGCCATCACATACACCTGGTGCATTATACCACGAGAAACAACCGTTAAGCAGTGTGCGCTATGGCACGCCCACGTTAAATCCGATAAACGACCTAATCATCCTTATCTCTCGATTTACCCGAATGAATCCGAATGAACGTGGGACGCTCGAATTCACACATTGGCTAAATGAAAGGAATGCGGCCGTACAGAATGATAATGGGGCTCCGGCGTTAACGCTCCAGGATTTAGTGACAAAGCATTAGAGTTAATGGCATTCTAGTGGCTTGTGCCGGAAGGATTCCAAGCTATATGCTGCGCAGAACGCCGAAGCGGCTATGAGGACAAGGGCTCCGAAAAAGTTACGTCTCTGGTCCATGTTGCGCTATTTTGTGTAGAACTTTTTCTTCTTGCTTCTTCACTCGCATTTTGCGGATCCGCTGTAATTCAACATCCAATTTATTCTGATTTCGCGTGGATTTCTTTTGTAGAGATTGGAATGCTGGATATCTGCTGCAGTCATTGTGCAAAGCCCAGCGCGATGAAGTTGCAGAATACCTGTGACAGCTTCCATTTTACTTGACCACCGTATACGGTCTTTGAAATAAACAAACTCAATTTCTGTTCTTTTTATCCTTATTGAACTCTAATTAGCCGATCTAGTGTAGGGCTACCGGGGAAACCCCCCCCCCCATTTTTCTGCTACATATCATCACCATCATCATTAATTTGTGCGTGAATAGAGCTAATACAGGGTGTCCCAGAAAACGTGTCATTGAATTATAATAAAAAAACTACGCCACCTAGAATCATGCGGTCAACAGCATTTGTTCTTATTAGGTTTTTGCCACCTCCTAATGTGAATGTCATGTACTCCAAGTTTAATTATATGTAAATATTTGCGAACTGAACTCGGAAATTTGCCAAGTAAAGGTCACTTTTTTACCCCACCAATATGAAGAGCGTGCCGAATTCACTCCAATTCATGATAACTGACAGTGATATTCACGAGCTATCCCATCGGAAAAAAATAGCCGAATATCATGCTTTTCGGAGCACCGGACCATAACGCGCGATGTCTTTTTGAGCGCAATCGCTCGCAGTGCGACGAAAGGAGGTTCCGAAGCCAGCCCAAAGAGTGATAGTAGAAAAAGTAAGAGGTCTTAAAATTGGGAGAGGGAAAGCATTATCCCAGCGAAAGTCGGACGTGATAAGCCATGCCTGCGTTACCTCTTTTTGCGATGCCGGGGTAGGCTGGGTTTCCAACCTCCTTTCGTCGGACTGACAAAGATTGCGCTGAAAAATTCATCGTGCGCTATTCTGTGCGACCTCCGTAGAGTATGATGTTCGGCTATTTTTTCCGATGGGATAGCTCCTGAATATCCCTGTCAATTATCATTAATTTGAGTAAATTAGACGCGCTCTTCACATTGGTGGGGTAAAAAAGCGACATTTACAAGGCAAATTTCCGAGTTCAGTTCGCAAAAATTTACATAATTAAACTTACGTTACACGACATTCACATGAGGAGGTGGCAAAAACCCAGTAAGAACAAATGCTGTTGACCGCATGACTCTAGGTGGTGTAGTTTTTTTATTATAATTCAATGACACGTTTTCTGGGACACCTTGTATATCGCTGCACGAAATCGTGTTCTTTAGTTTTTCTTTCTTTTTTCATTTTCCCTTTTCTTTTTCTTAAGGTCTACTCCCAATTATTATTGTTTAATTTTTTCCCCTCGGGCTCTTAGTGATGCTGCCGTCGAAACGTCATATGTCGTGCCTAGACCTAGCTAATATAAGGACTTACTTTTGTAGGAAAATATAACAGAACCCAACAGCAATGCCTGTAATCTGCCGCGAGTATGCGCAACGGCACGTGATATTCTCAAACACATACGCAAAACAACAACAACTTCATTTTGTGATTATGTTTGAAGGAACTGCCTGTAGTGAAGTACATACCCCAAAACGCGTACTTGCAAAGAAGGTCGATCGAACTTGTGGAAGAAAGACAAATGAAACAAGAAACAGAGAGAGAGAGAGAGAGAGACAGAAAGAAAGGAAAAAGGAAACCTGCATCAAAGAAACTTAGGACATTGCTGACACGATATGGTTACGGGCCAACGCAATTTATAGCGTATCAAATTTCTCGAAGATATTGAAAATATGATACACCAAAACCTTTTACGAGCTGAACAAAAAAAAAAAAAAAAAAAGATAGCGAAAGGAAGCGTAGCATGACGGTAATATGAGCCAAGGCGCACTTCACTTAAAAACAAGAAAGAAAAATTTCAAGGTAAATTCTGCCATGGCCTTCTTTATAGTGCGTAGCTCTCATACCCACTTTAATGCAGAGGGCAGTTTTCGCAGTGGGAGCGATGAAATAATAGGGAGTTTTTTAGTCGATCGAAATACGTTCACGATAAAGGTTCCGGGAACACGATAAACCCCAAGGTGCTACTTCTGGCTTTTTGCACCACCGCAATGAAACACCCCATATCATTGTCATCATCTGTTGTTGTTGTTGTTGTTTTTACTTCTTTCAAATCACTGACATCATATTGGTGCCCTTGAATTCGACCGTGTCCTATATGCTATCGTTTTCGTAGATTCCCATACAGTAAGACTCCGTAGGGCCGTATTTTTAAACGATCCTCAACCCGACACTCTGCCTCGGCTCCAGTGAGTGGAGGAAATAGGCGTTCCCCCACTTGAGGAGCCCTTGGGCTTCAAGGAAGCATCAGCGCTTTCGTGTAGTACTTTATAGAAGAAAGCGCAAAGCATTACCTTCATACGAGGGCAGAGTGCAAAACACTTTTTTTGCAAAACTTCAGAGTGCAAAACACGTTTCGGCTTTATCTTTTTGCACATCTGAAGCACCGATCTTTGAAGCATAAAAGCGGTGTTTCGAGGAGCAGCTTGAGTCGCGGACCTTTTAATACCCTTACACGGGCAGCGCTAACCGCGATTAAGACCGCCGCAGTCACACGGCCGTGTGGTTCAAATCCCGCCCCTGTTTGACTTTTTGTCGACTCAAGTGTTTCGACGTAGTCATGCCGTATATGCACTCGAAAGTGGCTGCACATGATCGGAGCTCTCGAGGTAGATCATGGGCGGGTGATGCATCCAGTCGATTCTTAAATAGTATGATGCATTGATGCTTTAGCGACACGCCTTGAATCGACCGGAATTTATCAATGATTACTTAATCAATCGACCAATGAGTGATTTGCCAAGAATGAATATTTCGATACTTTCCTTTCTTCTGTCGAAAAAGCTCGCGTGCACTGACCAGCACGGACGTACTTTTCGCTGCTCTGAAGCTTGGCTAGGCCTATTGCTGTTCTAGCCGATTTCGGCCCTTCAAGGGCCCTCTTTGTTAATGGCCACTGGGCGGACTGTCCCCCGCCGAGACCTTGAAAACCAGGATGGACCTCCAGACGGGTTCTGTCCAGCGCGGAGTGACAGGAGCCGTTCACCGATGGATCGACGGCCTCCGGGCGCAATGCGCGACGACGATCCGGTCCTGCCTTCTTCGAAGGATCCAAATGCACTGCAGAATTGGTCCGATGCCACTGAAGTTGGGGATGGTGAGTTACCGTCAGCGGTTACCTTCTCCCCGCCTCAGAATCCCCCTGTGACGCCGCCACCTGACATGGAGGGTGTCGAAGATGGGAAGGACCCTTTCACTCTTGTAACATACCGCAAGAATAGAGCAAAGGGGATACCAGTTGTTTTCAAGCCCCTTCAGGAAAATCTGTCATTCTGGAATGTGAATCCCAACACTGTGGCCAAAGAGATATGTTCTGCAGCCCAAGAGGAAATCCTGAGTCACCGTTTTAACCGTGACGGAAGCATATGTGTGTGTGTAACTTCTGAAGGAGCAGTAGCAAACCTGATGGGCCTTAAAACGGTCGCCGGACTGGATGTTGCAGTCATCATTCCGTCATCGTATCTGAACAACATGGGTAAAATTTATGATGTACCACTTGACTACGAGGACGAGGATATTGCCTCTTACCTGGCAGAGGAAGGTGTCACTTCGGCTCGCCGGCAACGACGTCATGTCTATACGGAGGGGGGTTTAGACTACTATACGCCACTCAAGTCAGTAATTCTTACGTTCAAATCCAACATGAAGCTGCCGAAGACTCTTCGGCTGGGGTTTAATACTTACCAAGTATCTGAGTACGTTGAAGGCCCCGTCCAGTGTTACAAGTGCCAACGTTTTGGTCACCTGGCGCGCTCTTGTCGAGGTGCATGATATGTGCTGGGCCTCATAAGTTTACAGAATGCACTGCTCGGAGGCAGCCTAAATGTGCCAACTGTGGCGGCCCTCATGCCGCTTCTCACTCCATGTGCCCAAAGAAGCGGGTGGCAACAGTGACGCACCAGACGGAAGTCTTGAACCCAACAAGCCCATCGCCTCCGAACGGCAGTTCGCGACGTGGCCAACAACGGCGTGTCGGCGCCTCGCGTCCCAATCCATACCCGGAACCACCCAAGAACGCTCGCGTAAATGTCATGCTGGCTAAGAGGACCCCCAGACAACTTACAACAGTTCAAGCAGCTACCAGTGTACCTGACGAGCAAGTTCATGGCCCGCCAAACAATGGCGGTGTGAATTCTCGTCCTCAAGTTTGCCCTACATATGCAGGAGTAGCTGGGAGAACCTCGAGTGTGGGAAACAAGAGTCCACCCATGTATCAGCGGTCGGAGCCTGAGCGTCGCGTCGACACAAATGGCTTGGCCGATCTTCTGCTTCCCTTGATTTTCGCGGCACTCAAGGCCATCCTGCAAACTTTCCCGAGTTCTTCAGAGCTCTCAGCCGTTAAGCAGCTTCTTGCAACGGAGCGTTTCCTCGCATCTGTCCATGGACCGCTGCTATAAAAACGCAACTCTCCTCCAGTGGAACGCACGTGGCTTGCGCAGTAAGCTCCCTG